>NC_133657.1:66497232-66864432 GCF_009905375.1 Apium graveolens
CAGAAGAATGTTTGCTGCTCAAGATTAGTTTAATTTTATTAATTAATTAAGTCATATAATTTAATTAAGGGAATAAATTAAATCTGCAAAGATTAATTTATTGATTAATTGAATTATTGATTAATTAATTCAGAATTATTTTGATTAAATCTGTTTAATCCAGCAAGACTATCTTTTGTATTAGCAAGACAATCGATATGACAATCAATATCATACCGAAGTCATGCTAGTTCATTTAGATTGTCTTGCCGAAAGTTTTATCAGTTCAATGGATAGTCCTACCGAAAGTCCTACCAGTTAAAAGGATTGTCATGCTAAGCTAAAAGGATTGTCTTGCCAGTTAAATCAAGGATTGATTTAATATAAAAGAACTGAAGCTGATTTTCCACAGAAGCAGTGCATTGAATATCTAATACATAAGAACACAGAACAGAGAAAAACAGCAGAGAACTTATTGCAAATTCACAGATAATTTATTTCTAGTATTTATTGTTAAATCTAATCCACTAAAAATCCTTTTCTTGTTCTTGTGTAACTATCTAGCGGATCAAAATCCCTAGAACTTAATCTCAAATTGCATTTAGCATTTGATCCTTTTTATTACAAAATAGAAAAAGTTCATGTCAAATTTATTCTAGATTTAGAATAATTTATACAAAGATACTGGATGGAGAAATGAAGAAACATGTGATTAGACTTAGACAATTTTTTTTTAGTTTGTCTTTTTCACATGTAACTTGGTGAAATATAAACCAAGAATAGCAAGTAGAAAAATATCGATCGAAAGAACTGAGAAATAGATAAGGCATAATCTGTAAGAATTTCTTAGTTCTCTCTTTATAATTTACTTGCAAGCAGCTGTGTGCATTCTTGCATCATAGAGTTCAGTCAATATATATCTCTGGTGGAAAGTTCAATCCACCAGAAAGTTTTAAATCTTTGTGTTTAGTAACTTTGTATTTTGAATACATTCATATTTTATTCCACAGTCTTGCATATTCAAACACTGATATATTTTGATAAAGTAGTTTCTTAAATTTCGAAAAGAAACCTAAAATTACATTCAACCCCTCTTCTGTAATTCTATTGTTAGATTGTTTGGAAATAAAAATTGGTATTAGAGTAAGCTCTTGACACACTAAGAGTTTAAAGATCAAAACAACTAACAACATGAGTACTAAGGATGTTGGAGTGAAGATCCCTTTCTTGGATAAAGACAACTATTACCATTGTATGTTGATTGCATTGAGAAAGGTCCTCATGTTCCTCGAAGAGCTGCTACAAACACTTAAGGAGCTATAGGAAATGAGCAAAGTATTCCAAAGCCACAATCAGAGTGGACAGATGAAGACATTGAGCAAGTGCACAAAGACAAAAAGGCTATGAACATTCTGTTCAATGGTCTTGATGGAGATATGTTTGACAATGTCATCAATTGTAAAACAGCTAAAGAAATTTGGGATACAATTCAAATCATATGTGATGGAACTAAACAAGTGAGGGAAAATAAGATGTAACTTCTAATCCAGCAGTATAAGCACTTTCATTGTGAAGATAATGAATCTTTGAGTGACATCTTTAGTAGATTTTAAGAACTACTAAATGCACTAAAACTACATGGAAGAGTCTATCAGACAAAAGATTCAAACCTGAAATTCCTTAGATCTCTACCAAAAGAATGGAAGCCTATGTCGCTCTCTCTCGGAAATTCTCAAGATTACAAGGAATTTACTTTGGAGAGACTGTATGGCATTCTAAAACTTATGAACTTAAGCTGGAACAAGATGAGCAGATAGAGAAAGGAAGGAATAAGGGAGGATTTATAGCCTTGGTAGCTGAACAAGAGAGAGTGAAATAGATGAAGGTTGAAGCTATGGAATCTGCACCAAACTCTAGGGTTTGTGAAGGTAAAGGGAAAGGGCTAGTGCCTGAGCATGAAGATCATCTAAGTCATGATGAAATGGAGGACATAGATGAACATCTAGCTTTTCAATAAAGAAGGTTTGCCAAGCTCAAATTAAAAAAAAAAGAATTTTGTAGCAGCCAAGCCAAATAGAAACATGGTGGATAAATCTAAATTCAAATGTTTCAAATGTGGCTTGAGTGGTCATTTTACAAGTGAATGCAGAAAGCCTGATTTTGAAGGAAAGAAGTTTGAGCCTGTGGACTATAATAAGAAGTACTTTGAATTGCTCAAACAAAAGGAAAGGGATTTCTTGACTCAAGAAAATGATTGGGCAGCTGATGGGGTAGATGAAGATGAAGAAACAAGCTATGTCAATCTAGCTCTAATGGCCAAATCAGATGAAGCAGAGGTCTGTTCTTCAGGCAATTAGGTAATCACTACTAATCTAGCACACCTTTCTAAAGATAAGTGTAATGATGCTATAAATGACATGTCAACGGGATTATATCACTTATGTATTATACTTAAATCCCTCACTAAAGAAAACACAAAAATTAAGGAAAATAATTTGTTTTAAGTAAAAGAAATACTGTGTTAGAAACTCAATTTTGTGAGTTTGAGAAACTGAAAATAGAGTATAGAATTTCTAAGGAGGAACTGACTAAATCCTTAAAGAAAGAGGAGATTTTAAGAATGCATCTTGAATGAGAGCAAGAGGTAATCAAGGCCTGAAAGTCATCAAGAGATGTTCATACCCAAATTACTAAAGTTCAAGGTATAGAATCATTCTGCGAAGAAGCTTGGAAAAAGAGCAAGGAGAAACTAGATCCTGGTTTGATAGAAGGACTTTCATTGGATGTGGATTCAACGGATAATGAAGATTATCCATCGAAAGATAAAATGAATTATCCATCGAAAGACAAAGAACCACATCCTTCGAATGAAAGAAAACTAATTAGCAAAACTAAGCTATCCAAACTCAATGAGAAATATGGATCAGTTTCCAAGAACTTTGTTATAGGTGAATCAAGTCAAGTCAAGGAAAACAAAAGAGTTAATGTAACACCCCCAAATCCGGGATCCGGGTTGTCACGAGTTCCATTTCCCTTAATAACACCCAATCTTAATAAATAATCAACTACTCTGTACTGTGACCCCACAATAAACACACACACCACACGTTATAGTCTCAGAGATGAACACTCAAAAATAACACAAGTCCTTATATTCCACAATTATAAACCGTTACACCTTAAAAAGGTTCTGAATAAATTTACATATTCCTTGCCATTATTACAATTCATATTATACATAAGTCTGGTTCATCAATAGTTGAAAACCTAGCCTATTGGTAGCTCCTACCTCAGCAACGGCGACATCAACGCTTTCAGAAGACTGCGGAACGTTTTCTAACCGCTTGCGAATCGGGAGCTTGGTCTTGTTCATCTTTTCTATCTGTTGTTGTGTGATGAAAGAAGAAAGCAAGGGTGAGCAGCAAGCCCACCAAAATAACTATGTATAATGATTAACAATATATGAGCCTTCTCATAGTACTCATGAAAGTCTTGGTCAAAAGAAATGAACCAAGTTTGATATCTTAATGCGATGAAGTCGCAAAATATTCAGTATATATACATATATACTTTTCAAAATCTTGGAAGTCCTCTTCCATGCATAATATACACAGAGTTCCAGTTTATAACTGTATAAAAATATCGTTGCAAGGTGATCTCATATATCTACCCTTGTCTCAACGTTTTTCTGAAAATCTTTGATATGCATAAGATAATCATTAACTAGATATAAGTTGAAAATATGAAGTTACAAGATACCCCAATATACTTATATCTTTTCCAAATATTACTTGAACTACCACCGTTCAAGTTATAATCAGTTCAAAAGTTCATCACATAGATGAGACTACAAGACAAGATTTGAATAGATTCAATCTTTGAATATCATTATAAATAATGAAGTTACGAGATACTTCATTAAATCCCGATATATATATACACCTATATATATACATTTCATACACTCCTTGAAAACCTCTGTTATGAAAATTATAAACAGAGTTGCAATATCCAATGAATTTGTAAAGGAGAAAACCTTGGCATAAACCTGATATCTTGCTGATCAGGCAAAGATACCAATAAGTAACCTTTTCTACTAGTAGATGGACGAATTCCCCACTGGTCATCACGCTGGCCGCAATAGGACCTTATGCTGGACTGCCACTCAGCCACTTACGCATTCGATGGACTCCCACTGAGCCACTTACACTTTCATGGACGCCCACTGAGCCCATTTTGCTTATGCCGACTCAAATAGATGAACTTACTTCCCGAACGATGGGCAAGTAATCAAGATGTTTTCTTAAAACAACAACCTTGTTGCGAATGTAAAATACACCACTGAGCCGGATCCCTCAAGTTTTGAACGAGTATTTAAATCCCCTTTAAAAGGAAGATCTTAAATATAAAAATGAGTTTTGGGATCCGCTCTAACTTTTAAAAATCATTTTGAAAACTCGAAAACACTTTAAAGAGTGTTTGGAGTAATGCTGATTTAATGAAATAAATCAGTCCCAATATATTAGAAAATATCTGAATATTATTATTTAAATAATATTCCCATAAAGAATAATCTTTATTAAAATAATTGAAAGTAGAAGTTTTAAAACTTATACTTGAAATGAGTATTAAATAACCAAAGATATACTTATACGAAAGTACTATCTTTATTTGAATAATCAAAGATAAGTTTGATTATCGACACCTTATTCTTTAATAAAATAAAGAATATATCTCAGCAAATAATCGGAGTCATAGATCATCAAATGAATATTCAAATAATATTCATTAAATAATATAAACTGAGTCATAAGCCCTCGAATGAATATTCAAATAATATTCAATAAATAATATAAAGGAGTCATAAGCACTCGAATGAATATTCAAATAATATTCAAATAATAAAATAAAAGGAGTCATAAGTCCTCGAATGAATATTCAAAATAATATTCATTAATAAAATAAAGAAGTCATAAGCCCTCGAATGAATATTCAAAATAATATTCATTTAATAAATAAAGAAGTCATAAGCCCTCGAATGAATATTCAAAATAATATTCATTTAATAAAATAAAAAAGTCATAAGTCCTCGAATGAATATTCAAATAACATTCATTTAATAAAATAAAGAAGTCATAAGTCCTCGAATGAATATTCGTAATAATATTCATTAAATAAAATAAAGGAGTCATAAGCCCTCGAATGAATATTCGTAATAATATTCATTTAATAAATAAAGTTATCGAATAAACCTTATTCGATTAATAGTTTTAAAAACTATATCAATATATATATATAAATATATATTATACTCGGGAGTCTCGCCTCCCGGTTTTAGAAAAAGTTCACATTTTGATCCCCTATACTAAGGGTATACGCAAATACCGCTTATCTCTAGCATAGGTATTATGCAACGAATAAGCATTTGAACCAACAGATATATAAATCAAGAATACGAAACAGGCATGCATATATACCATATCACATGCTACAATATATCGCAAGAATTTGCTAATAACAAATATGCATTTATCACAAGATCATGCATATACACATATACATCACAACAACAGTATAACGGGTAGAAAACTTGCCTGAGCGACTGGGGGTTACAAATGGCTCGGAACGAGTCTGGTAACCTATAAACAACATATAAGTTGGAATTAAACCGAAGTCACTTGTAAATCTATACTTTAACCAAATTAGAGTCTAACGCTCGCTATTTTCGCTTACTGATTCTCTTAAGTCGCTCGAGTACCCTCGGCTCCACCATTTTTAATAAATTAACCATTACGAGTTTTAAGGCAATTCCTTCACGAGTGTCTTACCAACTGCCTATTACACTTTACATAAATGTTTCATACTCCAATTATTCCTTTAAGGTCTTTAACCTATGTTTCAAAGTAAGGCGAGGGGTAATGTTTCGTTCGCGAAATGTCGTTACTTAAAACGGCCGTTTCTCCTAAACCGTACATCGGAATCAAACGAACCACATATCAAAACGAAGCTCGTAACATGAACTATCTAAACATGGTAATGTTCAAAACCTAGCAGGGAGTTCTCGGGTCCTAATGTTATGAACAAAAGAAGTCTAAAGTAAATCGGACATTACGACGGCTATATTTACGCAATTTCCAAATTTTTTTACCATTCCAAATCATATCAATCCAACTAACAATCAATAACAACTCAAGATACACATCAATGCTACTGATTTCAGTCATAATAAGCTCAAGGATCTCAATCCAATCATATATTATAACATCTCCAAATTCAACTAAACTACTTAACAATTAAGCTCGAATCATGCTTATCATTCAAATTACTACTCATCCATCCAAACCATCTCCAAACTTCAACATTCAAACTTATTACTAAAGGGTTTGAAGATTTATACCTTTCTTGGAGGGTGGAAAGTTACTAGGAAGCCTTATGGAGCCTCCTACAAGCTTGATCTTTCCAAAGAAATCAAGAACACAAAGTTAGGCTTTGAAGTTTCTAAAAGTCCGATTTAACGAACTGTAAAAATGAGGGTCTTACCATGCTTATTTGGAAGAGACTTGTGAACAAGAGTTGTAGGCCATCTCAATACCTTTCCAACGAGCTATAAAACACAATATTTGAGTGAGTATTGAAGGAGATATGGCAGTTTGAAGTTGCTGGGTTTGTTTTAGCCGAGAGCTTTCTTCTTGAAATGGGAAAGTTAACTTTCAATTTGTATTTGTGTTATGATATTTGTTGGTTGGTTGCTTCCTTTTGTCTTGGAATTAAATTAAATTTTTACCATGGTGAAAAATGTGTGGCTCACAATCAACCAACCAATCCTTCCCACTTGTCATGCTTAGGTCATCAAGCTTAGGTCATCTTGTTACACTTGTCTTCTTCTTGTTGGTTTGATGACATCATCATCCCTAACCTCCTTGATTAACTCCTAATTGCTTGCCTAATGACCGCTGATCTGTTATACGGTTCGCTTAACTTTCGTTCTCGTTTATCGTTTGAGGAATCATATCCGGGATCTTATCACTTGGGTTCCCCTAAACCTTCCTCAATATTTTATATTCCTTTTTATGATCCCCTCTTAAAATCCTTGAATTTAAATCCTATTTATCCTGTTACCTTATAATCACTTCTTTCTGTATCTGGTGGATTTCCGGGAAAAATCAAAGTGTTCGGAATTGGATTCTGACGATCTTTACATACACTTATATACCATATAGAGTACTAATAAAATCTCAGAATATCAATAACAGAACCCCTACATAGTGTGGCATGAAAAGTTTTCTTATTCAGCATAATCAGCAAAATCACTATTCATAAGGGTTTCAAAAATTCCAAAAATTGGGGTTATTACAGTCTCCCCTCCTTAAAAGGATTCCGTCCCGGAATCAGATAAAAAATGAATAGTGATACTTTCTTAGCATTACACTTTCTAACTCTCAAGTAAATTTTCCCACATTGTGGTTCTTCCATCAAACTCTGAATAGTTTGATAGCCCTTCTCCTAAGCACTTGTTCCTTTTTCAATCTATAACCCTTCCTGGTTGCTCCATATAGGTTACGTCTGGTTGCATGTATATGCGCCATATGCCCCTATTTATCTGGCATCCGAATTACACTTCCTTAACATTGATACGTGAAACACGTTATGACTTGCTACATGTTCTGGGGTAAGGCTAGCTCATATGCTAACTTCCCAATACTTCTTAATATATCCAAGGGTCCGACAAATTGTGGACTTAGCTTTCCTTTCTTTCTGAATCTCATCAATCCTTTCCAAGGGTTTCCAAGGGGATACCTTTAACAACACTAGGTCCCCTACTTCCTATTCTTTGTCCTTTCATGTCAAATCAACATACTTCTTATGTCCATCTTGGGTTACTACCAGCCGTCCTCTGATTAGATCTATTATAACCTTGGTCCTTTGGACTACTGCGGGTCCGAGCATCTTGCGCTCTACAACTTCATCCTAACATAAGGGAGATCGACATTGTCTTCCCTCAAGGATCTCATAAGGCGACAACTCGATAATGACATAAGATCTATTGTCGTAAGAAAACTCAATCCGTGTTAAGTGATCATTCCAATTTCTTTCAAGTCTATTGCACAGACTCTCATTATAGCTTTTAGCATTAGAGCTTTTGCTTCTCAATACCCATTCTTTTCCAGTTCGTAATCGCTACTACCTTCTGTTCCTAATATTATACTGGTTATACTTTTGCTCGTTAGCGTTCTATAACCTTTTAATAACCTCGTCAACCTTAGTATCACGAATGTGTTTCCATTCCGCATACCACCACAACTTTACTACTCCTTTTTCAGCTGCTTCTATCTTCGAAAGCTTAGTCCTTCATATAGAAGTAAAAGAATTTATTGAGAGATCACTATGATCATGAACACTTGTTACATTGCATAGTTAGTACAGAAGGTGGTCAGCCTTTAGTACTTGACAAGCAATTAAACAATATATGGTATCCTACTCGGCTTCTATCACACAGATAGATAGTCATTCGGCAATACCTCCCCTTCTGGAAGGGTTGTTCTTCTCAGCTTATATGAAATGAAAAGAAGAGAAAAGAACGAATTGAAGAGAATTGTATATGTGAAAAAAGAAATATACTGCCACCAAATATCTGGCTTGGAACCTACCTCTGAACTATAGAGGTTTGATATAGGAGAACAAAACATATGTGTATTTATATCAACATCAAGTATTATAGCATCGCATTTTACATGCTTAAATATTTACTATTCCATCCATCATTCTATGGACCCATGCTCTTGCTCGAGCTTATACACAATCACCTTTGAAACTCCCTCGACATCGAAAATCGAATCTGGGTTTTCATTCTAGACATCACCGTTACTAAAATTCTATGCTTGCACTGCAACCTTCCTCGTATAGTAATACGACTCTCTATTGATAAGAAGGAATAAGTATTCAATAGGTAGATAATCGACTTAATTAGTCTATCAATGATAGCTTATACATCACCACAACCCGATTAGTGGTACTTAATCTCAACATCCATTCCAATACAACTCTTACGGTTGTAATTAATTGGCTCATTACCCGTAGAATCATTCCTGCACTACTAGGGTCCATCGTTGACCTACTGTAGTCATTCATTTTCTATGAAGTCTTAATAGCTAACCATATGGAGTCCATACATCTCGTATCGAATTCTTCTAAGGAGGTAACATGATCACTGTTCATGATTCATGAAGAACACT
The DNA here is from genome assembly GCF_009905375.1 of Apium graveolens. Taxonomy (NCBI): domain Eukaryota; kingdom Viridiplantae; phylum Streptophyta; class Magnoliopsida; order Apiales; family Apiaceae; genus Apium; species Apium graveolens. The sequence goes on from NC_133657.1 coordinate 66,506,445, forward strand.
CCTAAACTTGACGTACATATGACATGAAGCAGATAAAATTGCAGAAGAGTTTCAATGAAAGCAACGATAGCAGGTTAATATCATTATTAACCATATGTCTTTATTAGGAGACATGAAGCTCAAAGGTTCATTTAGTCCTTTCGTAACATGGTCCTGGATTATCTTAAGATATGACACTCTAAGATAGATAGCCCACTCACGGTGATTACAAAAATTAATCTTTACCCAACTACTATCACGGTTGAGTATCGCACAATCATCAGAAGGAATGTCAATCTTCCACACCATAATACAACCTTCACAGCCTTAACCATTATCACTATATTCCTCTGGCACGAGCGCCTATAATTGTCCTCTTATACTTAAAGTGTCGGCCACCTCTTTGGCCTTTCTTGATAGTAATATTTCCTTACAATCAATGTCATTTTAACCACCTTCACTAAATTTTCTACCTCATTTCCAATCACTGCTTGTGTGAAGATGTTTTCCTTAAAATCTGATGAGTAAACAAAATATCACCATTTTTCCATAAGGTATTCCCTCAGTCTTTAGAGGTTAATCACTGTCACGGCTGACTCTCAATCATACTTAGAACATCTTTTATCCTAGGCCCTAATTGCCCTGAACAATTTCGACCTTTACTGGTTCGATCCATACTTTCTCGTGGTTTAACACGTGCCCCACTTGGCATCATTATAATTATGTCATATTTCCTTTATCAACATTTTTATTCTTGAGAATTTTGAATATTACCTTTCTCCTTGTAAAACCTCTAAGGTTATCCTCGAATCGTTCCTCCTGTATTCCCTAGATACAGGGCATATCAAGATACCATTTATTAATACCAGAATCATTGTCTATATACTTTTGAAAAATTTCTCCACTGATTCTTAAAGGTTGTTATTACCTTAATCCTTTCCAATTCATACTGTCAAAACTCACATTATCCCTATTAAGGGTGAAATTCCAACCTTTATGCATTCCCCGAAGATTCATTTTAAGTTACCGATGTTCTATCCTTAATTCCACCTTTAAAAGGTATATGCATCCTTCCATGGATAAATCAAGTCATATATCCCTGATAAGGGTATCTTATTCAATCATTCCCACCTCGATAGTATATGCCTAATTTCACAATAACATCTGTATTCAAAATGAGGTCAATAAATATGGCCTCCAAAAGATAAGAACGGTTATCCGCTTTTCTTGCCTGATTCAGTAATGATAACAGGGATGTTCTAGAAGATGTTTGTCGTGTTCAACGTGAACCTTTTAGTTCTAACTACTCATTTACCTCTTTTATTTATCTCAACAGTCATCTCAATGTTGGGATATCTTTCATACCTGGAGTCTCCCTTTCTGGGTATCATGCCCCCGGTCTTACACTTCACATTCTTGAAGGTCACTTCCTTCATCCAATTTTCCTAATTTCTTACTTTCTTGTCTCCTCAGTCCATCCGTGTTTCCTTATTAATCAATCGATCTATCTCAAATTTTCATCGAATACTGTCAACTTCAAGGGAATTAACTTTACATATCGCTTACGCCTTCAAACCTTGAATTTATCTCATGATCAGTCACCATCGCGTTGATGATGACACACTTCTCTATATTTATTGCAAGGGTTTCTTAGGGTTTCCCATACCTACTCCCTTATCACTTCTCAACTCTATTTCCTTTATATCCCTTTATACTCCTTCCCTTTTCAGTCTTTTATTTTCGTTTCCATTACAACCATTACATGAACCAACACAACATAAGCATTGATTTCAAACATCCCGTCATTCTGGATTCGTGTCCTCAGAACGAATCTTGACAACTTTTACAACTTAGATTCATAATTCATCATACTCGTCCACTTTTGTTCTGGCTCTAAAGCTTTTACACTACCTCCATAACCTTGGGAAGTACTTTCCCGAAAACAATTGTCTGAACTTTAATCAGTTTATTATAACCTCTGGCTCCGTGCCTTTCTTGGCCTTTCACCAATGGGTGGCCTCTCTCTTACGGGGGTAAGTGACAAAAACAGTCTTTTGTGCTTCTTCAATCATTTAGAATCTCAAATAATTCCTATATTTCCTTTAGCCAAGCTCTTGCCTCGACTGGGTCAAACTGTTCCTTGGAACTCTGAGAGCTTAGCGACTTAAAGGTCATGAAAGGATTTCCTACCGCATTGTTTACTTAAGGTGGTGGTTGGGAATAAAAGTATAAGTTCTGTTTAGACAGGTCCATGAATTTCCATATAGGAGTACCGTCTCGGGTCTCCTTATCTTGCTCGACTTCTATTTTCTCAGTTTGAAATGTTTCATCCTTCTCCCATACTTAGGGTTATCTTATACGTTAAAATCCTCATTTTCCACTTCATTGTGTTATGGGTTCCTTCTATCTTGATGGCGTCCTCCCTGACTATCACATTCAGGGTTTGCCCTAAATCTTATTCCTTGAACTATGACTTTCATCTAGGATCTCATCTTTAAGCTCTTAAACATTTGGAACCCAAATTCTATAGGAATACCTCATTATTCCCTTATCATCTTTCTCGGTATTAATCTCATATCTATTTGTTGGCTCTCTGCCTTCATTCATCACTTTTTCTGGCACAATATGTTCTTTTCCAATAATTTGGTCTGTCTTGCAATCTCAAACAGCTTTTCGGTACCGGCTCCGGTTACCTTCACTTCTATTTCCATTTTCTCAAAATCTCTTATAAACTCTCTCAAAGACATTATCATCTTGAGTCTCTCTTTTTTACTAAGGGCATCAGCCACCACATTGGCTTTCCCCGAATGATAAAGAATCTCATAATCGTAATCCTTGATTATCTCTAACCACCTCATTGGGCGCATGTTGAGCTCTTTCTGCGTGAAAATGCACTAGAGCACTTATGGCTTGTGTAAATCTCGTACTTCTCTCCATACAAGTAGTGCCTCCAATATTTAGGGCAAAACTATTGCCACGAGCCCAAGCTCATGGGTGGGGATATCGAATTTTATATTCCCTTAATTGTCTTGATGCGTATGCGATTACCTTGTTGTGCTGTATAAGAAGCACCCCAATTCCTTATGCGAAGCGTCACTACACTTCACAAAATCTCATTTTCCATCCGGCAACGCCAACATAGGGGTCGTCACCAATCTTTGCTTCAGTTCTTAAAAGTTGTTCTCGTATTTCTCTGTCCATTCAAACTTCTCAGTCTTACGAGTAAGCCGCGTTAAAGGGGGCTACTATCTTTACAAACTTGAACGAACCTCCGATAGTGACCGACCAATCCTACCTCTGGTAGTCGACCTAACCATGGTCATCAATTCATCAGTGGTCCTTTATTCATTCTTGTCAGGATCCTCCATGGGATCCTCCTCAGCGACTATCCCTTCTAGGACAACATCCTCAACCACTACATCCTCAATATGAACATCATACGGTCCCATGTTAGGACGCTCTATTGGATCCACAATCTGATCTCCAATAACTAATGAAACATCATCGCGTTGTTGCTCCTCAACCTCAGGGTTCGGAGTCCCGCTAACATATACGATAACGAACTACGCTTCTATCACGATATTTATAAGGGTTCCCATAAGGGTTTTAACTGTCAGTACTACGTTAGGTAGCCCGACTATGAACTTGGCAAGAGTTCTTATTATCTTAGTTATTATCTTAACATCACATCATCTCTGAGGTTTATAACGCTTAGCTCTGATACCACTTCTGTAACACCCCCAAATCCGGGGTCGGGGATCCGGGTTGTCACGAGTTCCATTTCCCTTAATAACACCCAATCTTAATAAATAATCAACTACTCTGTACTGTGACCCCACAATAAACAAACACACCACACGTTATAGTCTCAGAGATGAACACTCAAAAATAACACAAGTCCTTATATTCCACAATTATAAACCGTTACACCTTAAAAAGGTTCTGAATAAATTTACATATTCCTTGCCATTATTACAATTCATATTATACATAAGTCTGGTTCATCAATAGTTGAAAACCTAGCCTATTGGTAGCTCCTACCTCAGCTACGGCGGCATCAACGCTTTTAGAAGACTGCGGAACGTTTTCTAACCGCTTGCGAATCAGGAGCTTGGTCCTGTTCATCTTTTCTATCTGTTGTTGTGTGATGAAAGAAGAAAGCAAGGGTGAGCAGCAAGCCCACCAAAATAATATGTATAATGATTAAAAAAATATATGAGCCTTCTCATAGTACTCATGAAAGTCTTGGTCAAAAGAAATGAACCAAGTTTGATATCTTAATGCGATGAAGTCGTAAAATATTCAGTATATATACATATATACTTTTCAAAATCTTGGAAGTCCTCTTCCATGCATAATATACACAGAGTTCCAGTTTATAACTGTATAAAAATATCGTTGCAAGGTGATCTCATATATCTACCCTTGTCTCAACGTTTTTCTGAAAATCTTTGATATGCATAAGATAATCATTAACTAGATATAAGTTGAAAATATGAAGTTACAAGATACCCCAATATACTTTTATCTTTTCCAAATATTACTTGAACTACCACCGTTCAAGTTATAATCAGTTCAAAAGTTCATCACATAGATGAGACTACAAGACAAGATTTGAATAGATTCAATCTTTGAATATCATTATAAATAATGAAGTTACGAGATACTTCATTAAATCCCGATATATATATACACCTATATATATACATTTCATACACTCCTTGAAAACCTCTGTTATGAAAATTATAAACAGAGTTGCAATATCCAATGAATTTGGAAAGGAGAAAACCTTGGCATAAACCTGATATCTTGCTGATCAGGCAAAGATACCAATAAGTAACCTTTTCTACTAGTAGATGGACGAATTCCCCACTGGTCATCACCCTGGCCGCAATAGGACCTTATGCTGGACTGCCACTCAACCACTTACGCATTTGATGGACTCCCACTGAGCCACTTACACTTTCATGGACGCCCACTGAGCCCATGTTGCTTATGCCGACTCAAATAGATGAACTTACTTCCCGAACGATGGGCAAGTAATCAAGATGTTTTCTCAAAACAGCAACCTTATTGCGAATGTAAAATACACCACTGAGCCGGATCCCTCAAGTTTTGAACGAGTATTTAAATCCCCTTTAAAAGGAAGATCTTAAATATAAAAATGAGTTTTGGGATCCGCTCTAACTTTTAAAAATCATTTTGAAAACTCGAAAACACTTTAAAGAGTGTTTGGAGTGATGCTGATTTAATGAAATAAATCAATCCCAATATATTAGAAAATATCTGAATATTATTATTTAAATAATATTCCCATAAAGAATAATCTTTATTAAAATAATTGAAGTAGAAGTTTTAAAACTAATACTTGAAATGAGTATTAAATAACCAAAGATATACTTATACGAAAGTACTATCTTTATTTGAATAATCAAAGATAAGTTTGATTATCGACACCTTATTCTTTAATAAAATAAAGAATATATCTCAGCAAATAATCGGAGTCATAGATCATCAAATGAATATTCAAATAATATTCATTAAATAATATAAACTGAGTCATAAGCCCTCGAATGAATATTCAAATAATATTCAATAAATAATATAAAGGAGTCATAAGCACTCGAATGAATATTCAAATAATATTCAAATAATAAAATAAAAGGAGTCATAAGTCCTCGAATGAATATTCAAAATAATATTCATTTAATAAAATAAAGAAGTCATAAGCCCTCGAATGAATATTCAAAATAATATTCATTTAATAAAATAAAGAAGTCATAAGCCCTCGAATGAATATTCAAAATAATATTCATTTAATAAAATAAAAAAGTCATAAGTCCTCGAATGAATATTCAAAATAACATTCATTTAATAAAATAAAGAAGTCATAAGTCCTCGAATGAATATTCGTAATAATATTCATTAAATAAAATAAAGGAGTCATAAGCCCTCGAATGAATATTCGTAATAATATTCATTTAATAAAATAAAGTTATCGAATAAACCTTATTCGATTAATAGTTTTAAAAACTATATCAATATATATATATATAAATATATATTACACTCGGGAGTCTCGCCTCCCGGTTTTAGAAAAAGTTCACATTTTGATCCCCTATACTAAGGGTATACGCAAATACCGCTTATCTCTAGCATATGTATTATGCAACGAATAAGCATTTGAACCAACAGATATATAAATCAAGAATACAAAATAGGCATGCATATATACCATATCACATGCTACAATATATCGCAAAAATTTGCTAATAACAAATATGCATTTATCACAAGATCATGCATATACACATATACATCACAACAACAGTATAACGGGTAGAAAACTTGCCTGAGCGACTGGGGGTTACAAATGGCTCGGGACGAGTCTGGTAACCTATAAACAACATATAAGTTGGAATTAAACCGAAGTCACTTGTAAACCTATACTTTAACCAAATTAGACTCTAATGCTCGCTTTGCGCTTACTGATTCTCTTAAGTCGCTCGAGTACCCTCGGCTCCACCATTTTTAATAAATTAACTATTACGAGTTTTAAGGCGATTCCTTCGCAAGTGTCTTACCAACTGCCTATTACACTTTACATAAATGTTTCATACTCCAATTAGTCCTTTAAGGTCTTTAACCTATATTTCAAAGTAAGGCGAGGGGTAATGTTTTGTTCGCGAAACGCCGTTACTTAAAACGGCCGTTTCTCCTAAACCGTACATCAGAATCAAACGAACCACATATCAAAACGAAGCTCGTAACATGAACTATCTAAACATGGCAATGGTTAAAACCTAGCAGGGAGTTCTCGGGTCCTAATGTTATGAACAAAAGCAGTCTAAAGTAAATCGGACATTACGACGGCTATATTTACGCGATTTCCAAATTTTTTTTCCATTCCAAATCATATCAATCCAACTAACAATCAACAACAACTCAAGATACACATCAATGCTACTGATTTCAGTCATAATAAGCTCAAGGATCTCAATCCAATCATAAATTATAACATCTCCAAATTCAACTAAACTACTTAACAATTAAGCTCGAATCATGCTTATCATTCAATTTACTACTCATCCATCCAAACCATCTCCAAACTTCAACATTCAAACTTATTACTAAAGGGTGTGAAGATTTATACCTTTCTTGGAGGGTGAAAAGTTACTAGGAAGCCTTATGGAGCCTCCTATAAGCTTGATCTTTCTAAAGAAATCAAGAACACAAAGTTAGGCTTTGAAGTTTCTAAAAGTCCGATTTAAAGAACTGTAAAAATGAGGGTCTTACCATGCTTATTTGGAAGAGACTTGTGAACAAAAGTTGTAGGCAATCTCAATACCTTTCCAACGAGATATAGAACACAATATTTGAGTGAGTATTGAAGGAGATATGGCAGTTTGAAGTTGCTGGGTTTGTTTTAGCCGAGAGCTTTCTTCTTGAAATGGGAAAGTCAACTTTCAATTTGTATTTGTGTTATGATATTTGTTGGTTGGTTGCTTCCTTTTGTCTTGGAATTAGATTTAATTTTTACCATGGTGAAAAATGTGTGGCTCACAATCAACCAACCAATCCTTCCCACTTGTCATGCTTAGGTCATCAAGCTTAGGTCATCTTGTTACACTTGTCTTCTTCTTGTTGGTTTGATGACATCATCATCCCTAACCTCCTTGATTAACTCCTAATTGCTTGCCTAATAACCGCTGATCTGTTATACGGTTCGCTTAAGTTTCGTTCTCGTTTATCGTTTGAGGAATCATATCCGGGATCTTATCACTTGGGTTCCCCTAAACCTTCCTCAATATTTTATATTCTTTTTTATGATCCCCTCTTAAAATCCTTGAATTTAAATCCTATTTATCCTGTTACCTTATACTCACTTCTTTCTGTATCTGGTGGATTTCCGGGAAAAATCAAAGTGTTCGGAATTGGATTCTGACGATCTTTACATACACTTATATACCATATAGAGTACTAATAAAATCTCAGAATATCAATAACAGAACCCCTACATAGTGTGGCATGAAAAGTTTTCTTATTCAGCATAATCAGCAAAATCACTATTCATAAGGGTTTCAAAAATTCCAAAAATTGGGGTTATTACATTCACCTACTAAGGTGGGACTCCTCTCACTCACTTTTGCCAATCCTGAATAAATGGATTGCTGAGATTCACTCTTTTCCTCTCCTTTTGCCTGGGAGCAACCCAGCCTCTCACTCAATGCACTCTCCTCTCTCAGTCCTAAGAGTGACTGTATTACCACTAAATCTTCTGCACTAGAAATAATTGAAGTTTGAAGTTGTGCAGAGACACTCGACGGATAAGTGATATCCATCGGGTGAGTGGTAAAGCTATCTAACGGATAACTGTTGTTTAGCTTATCCATCGGGATACAATCACTACTCGACGGATGAGCAATATCCAGCGAGAGAGTAGAAATAAATGAGGTGGGAAGAGAAACTATTGTTGACTCTATGTTGATTGAAGTTATTTGAGGCACAGATGTCACAATAGTATCTGAAAGAATTGGCAAGTGAGCCAACAAATCATCTAAAAGATGATGCTCACTTGCACTAGATTTTGGTTTCCCCAAAAAAGTTAAAGAAGGGGAATCAGGAATTGAAGTGTTTATCATATCCACTTCCAGAGAGTTTGTTGGTGAGTATGGTGTTTCAGAGGCTTCTATTATAAGAGATTTTGGTTGTGACTCCACATTTATTGGAGCCACATCAAACTGAATTTGAGAAAGTGCAGGGACTGTGTCTTTAGCACCAGTTTGCACTGTGTGTGTGCCCTGTGCATCCCCAGTAGTTTTGGATTTCTTCTTCCTTGTGTAAGTTTGGGGTGAGCTTGTGTCCCTAACCCTTTTGGCCTGTGCTCTTGGATGAGAGCTATGTTCAATAGCCACATCCTTTTGGGAGGATGCAGCTAGAAGTGAGCTTTTGTCCTTTTTAAGTACTACAGTTTGTTGGGAAACTGCAGTGTGGCTAGGCTGGGATTCACTCAACTCTCCAACCTTATCTTTGGGGTTTCTTTGATGTTCACCCCTTCCCTCACCTAACTGACCCTCCTTCACACTCCCCTCTTTGGCTTTGGTGGATTTTTCAACTGGTACCTTTTGAGAGATACCAGAGGGGGTTTTCTTTGACTTGGATTTAGAAATTACAGTTGTTTTGGGGTAGGCAACTGTTTGGTCATTGTCACAGTTACCATAGCTACTCCTGAACTCAAAGAAATTGAGGAGATTGGAATAGTTGAGGGTATGGATGAACTTACCTCACTTACCTGAGGTGTCTGCATTACAGGAAAGTAGAACATTGGCACATCCCTATGATGGTTGGCTCTGTTCAAATCTGCTATGATTTTTCTCTCTTGAACCCAACAAGCCAATTTATTGTTTGGGTTCTCAAGTACAATCTCTTGACAAAGATGGTTAGCCAATAGCATGAAAAATCTAGCATAATATACATTTTTTCCCCTTTTGGCTAACTCACCTAGTTTAAAACCTAACTCATACAAGACAAGGTCACTGAAATTATAAAATTTATCTGTAACTAGCATGTATAGCATGTTAAGCATGGAAATATTCACAGAATCAAAATTACTGATTTTTCCAGAGAAAACTTTAGTCACAATATCACACATGAAACTCCATTCCTTCCTAAGACCTAATCTTCTAATATCACTTAGCTTAGTAGTTGGAAGTGCATAATGCATGGAATTAAGCATATTGATAATATCAGTGTCATTGTGTGGTGAAGTTACATTATCATCAGGAATTTTGAAACATGCTTTTATCACATCACTATTGATACAGAACTCATTACCTTTGATAGTTAGAGTGATGGTTTTGTCAGTAGAGTTGTAGATTGCAGTGGTCCACATCTCTTCAACAACTTCACAGAAAATTGTGGGTGATTCAAGCATGGCATAACTTAACTTGCAGTTCTACACAAAGTCCATCATCTTGTGATAGTCTTCTGATTGCTGAATACCCTTATTGACGAAAACAGTGAAGTTGTTCTTCTCATAAATGAACCCAGTTTGAGACATAATCTTTACTACAGGTGCCATTGTTAGAAAATGAAAGCTTGAAGAGAAAGAGGATATTTGCTTGAGAGAGAATAAAATAAAAGCAGTTGAATTTTAGAATGATAAAAGAAAATAATTGGAATTAAATAAGCTTTTATACTATCTCAAAAACAACGGATGAAAATAATAAAGAAAAGTAAATTACCCAATAGAAATTGTCTAAAATAGCCGTTTAAAAATAAACTGTAAAAATTCTACCCATTATCCGTCGTGTAATGCTTACAAACTATAAGTATACTCGATGGATAATGTTCAGGGAATTAACGGTTAAGATTTAGACAATTCGACGGATGAGGATAAACTGTTATCCGTCGAGTTTTAAAAGATTCCAGAAAAGTAATTGATTTTTATTTACAAATAGTATATCGACGGATGACTCAACTCGATGGATAATGGTCATCCGTCGAGATGCAAATTTTGACTTAGCCAAAATTTATCCATGACTGAAAATCAGCTAAATTTCTGGCTACATTTCAACTTGCAAAATAACTCAGATAAATTCAAGAGTAATTAAGCATACCTAACTCACTTACTAACCTTGAAAAGGTGGATTCATCCAGTGGCTTAAGATATCTACAAGTTGCTTCTCACTTGGAACAAAATGTAACTCTACAGTACCATTCATTACATGTTCCCTTATGAAATGGTACTTGATGTCTATGTGCTTTGTCCTTGAATGTTGCACTGGATTTTCAGTGATGGCAATTGCACTTGTGTTATCACAGAAAATAGAAATCCTCTCAACTTGCAAACCATAGTCTAGCAATTGATTTTTCATCCATAAAATCTGTGCACAGCAACTGCCAGCAGCAATATATTCAGCTTCACCTGTAGAAGTAGAAACTGAATTTTGCTTTTTACTGAACCAGGACACAAGCTTGTTTCCTAGAAATTGACAAGTTCCTGTTGTGCTCTTTCTGTCAATTCTGCAACCTGCATAGTCTGCATCTGAATAACCAGTTAGATCAAAACCAGAATCTCTAGGATACCAAATGCCAAGTTTTGGTGTTCCCTTGAGATATATGAAAATTCTCTTAATAGCTATCAAGTGAGATTCTCTAGGATCAGCCTGAAATCTAGCACATAAACATGTAGCAAACATTATATCTGGCCTACTAGCTGCTAAGTACAGAAGTGAGCCAACCATGCCTCTATAGCTTGAAATATCCACAGACTTTTCAGTAGTGTTTAATTCAAGCTTAGTTGTAGTGGCCATGGGAGTTTTTGCAGATGTGCAATCCATTAGATCAAACTTCTTTAAAAGATCAAAAATATATTTAGTTTGACTAATGAATATTCCATCACTAACTTGCTTAACTTGTAAACCAAGAAAGTAAGTTAGTTCTCCCATCGTACTCATTTCATACTTACTTTGTATCAGTTTGGCAAACTTTTTACAAAGTTTCTCATCTGTAGAGCCAAAAATAATATCATCTACATAAATTTGAACAAGTATGCTAGAGCCATTGATATTTCTGAAAAATAAAGTTTTATCTATAGTACCTCTTGTGAAGTGATTTTCCAAAAGGAACTTTGATAAAGTGTCATACCAGGCTCTAGGTGCTTGTTTCAGTCCATAAAGTGCTTTCAGTAGATAATAGACATACTCTGGAAAATTTGGATCTTCAAAGCCAGGAGGTTGACTAACATACACTTCTTCCTCCAAATCTCCATTCAGAAAGGCACTTTTGACATCCATTTGATAGACCTTGAAATTGGCATGGACTGCATAGGCTAAGAAGATTCTGATGGCTTCAAGTCTTGCAACAGGAGCAAATGTTTCATCAAAATCTATTCCTTCTTACTGGAAATAGCCTTTAGCAACCAATCTGGCTTTGTTCCTTACTACTATGCCATTTCCATCCATCTTGTTTCTGAATACCCATTTGGTGTCTATTGGATTCTTTCCTTTAGGCTTGGGTACCAGCTTCCATACTTTATTCCTTTCAAATTGGTTTAGCTCCTCCTGCATAGCTAAAATCCAATCAGGATCTAACAAGGCTTCTTCTACCTTCTTTGGTTCTTCCTTTGACAGAAAGCTGCTGTATAGACATTCTTCTTGAGTTGCTCTCCTGGTTTGAACTCTAGAAGAAACATCACCAATAATCAGTTCAAAGGGGTGATCTTTTGTCCATTTCCTTGGTTGAGGTAGATTAGCTCTAGATGAAGAGACCTCAATATTGTCTTGATGTGTGATTGAGTTTTGATTGCTAGAAACTCCCCCTGAGTTTGAGGATCTTTGATTTGAGAAAGGGGTACTTTCTATGGGTGATCTACCTTGACTTCCTGCTCCTTTAGATAACCCGACGGATGGTGAATTTTGAGTACCGACGGATGAGGCAGGTTGTCTTCCGACGGATAACACAGATTGCCTTCCGATGGATGAAGCATTATGCAACTCGACGGATGTTGAGTTTTGTGCTTCATTGGTGGTAGATTTGTCTGCATTATCCTTAGTCACTATTTCTTGATCACTCTCATCATCACTTTCATCACTGACCATCTCAACATTATCGAATTTGAGGCTCTCATGATAATCTCCATCTTTCAGTCCTTCAATCTTTTTATCATCAAACACAACATGTATAGATTCCACAACAATGTTGGTTCTTAGATTGTAGACTCTATATGCTTTACCAACAGCATATCCAACAAAAATTCCTTCATCTGCTTTAGTTGAGTTGAAGTCAGCTAGGTACACATTTCCTCTTCTCACACCAGTGAGAACCACTTTGTTGTTTTGATTATTAGTCACAACACGGGCTTCTTTGTTGAAGGTTACTATGTTGCCTTTGTCACAAAGCTAGCTGATACTCAACAGATTGTGTTTGAGACCATCCACTAAGGCAACTTCTTCAATGATGACATTGTCCTTTGAAATCAAGCCATATCCCACAGTATAACCTTTGCTGTCATCTCCAAAAGTAATACTTGGGCCAGCTCTCTCCTTAAACTCTGTGAGCAGGGTAGAATCACCAGTCATGTGTCTTGAACAGCCACTATCCAAGTACCAAAGATTCTTTCTGTTTCCCTGCACACATCAAAATCAAATCAAGTTGATTTTGGTACCCAAGTTTCCTTGGGTCCTGCCTTGTTAGCTTTCTTCTTATGTTTCTTAGGTCTTAACTCATTTGACTTAGGAATTTCAGATTCTTCCTTAGTCATTTGGGTTGGGCCTTTGAAACCATTTAATGCAACAGAATTATCATGCATATTATGGCTAACAGGAAATGACATTATTGGTGCAAACATGTTATTCCAGTAAGGCATGCTAAATGGCATTTGAGGCATATTGTATGCAGCATAATATGGATCAGGTACAAATGGCATATTAGCAAACTGTGCATTCATATTCTGTGTAGGCATAGCATTAACAGGTATGGGAGGCATGGCATTTATGTTGGGAAATTGAGACTGAACAGACATGGGAGTAGGCATGGCAGATTAGCAATTAACAGATAAATGATTTACACTACCACACTTGACGCAGATTTTTCTAGGAGCATATTTATCAGGTGTGTAGTTATTGTGTTTGTTAATCCCTACTTTACCATTCCTATTGTTTTTCCTTTTAGTCTCTATTTTTACCTCAATTTTCTCAAGTCTGTCACTTAACTGTTTGACAGTCATGTGACCAACATTAGCCTTTTTCCCTTTCTTAGCTTGACTTGACTCACCTGAAACAAAGTTCTTGGAAACAGACCCATACTTTTCATTTAGCTTGATTAATTTGGCTTTGCTAATGGGTTTGCTTACAGCCGACGGATGAGGATTTTCATCATTCGACGGATAACACTTTTTGCTATCCGACGGATAGTCCTCATCATCCGTCGAGTCTACATCTGTCAACAACCCATCTACCAAAATAGGTTCTAGTTTCTCTTTATTCTCCTTCCAGGCTTCATCACAAAAAGACTCAATTCCTTGAACTTAGGTGATTTGAGCATGAACATCCCTAGATGTTTTCCATGCTTTAATCACCTCTTGTTCAAGCTTGAGCTGCTTCTTCAAAATTTCTTCCTTTTTCAAGGACTTAGTTAATTCCTCCTTGGCAATCTTACACTCAATTTTTAGTTTCTCAAACTCAACAAACTGAGACTCAAGCACATTATTCCTCTCACTTAAAAACAAGTTGTTTTCTTTGATTTTAGCATTTTCTTTAGTGAGAGACTTAAGTGTAACACGCAAATGATACAATTCTGTAGACATGTCATTTATGGCATCATTACACTCAGCTTTAGATAAATGTGCAAGGTTTGTAGTGATTACCTGATTGCTTGAGGAACTTGTCTCTGTTTCATCAGACTTGGCCATTAGGGCTAGATTGATATAGCTAACATCTTCATCTTCATCCAAACCATCTGCTGCCCAGTCATTCTCTTGTGTAATAAAAGCCCTTTCCTTTTGTTTGAGTAGATCAAAGTATTTTTTCTTATAATCCACAGACTCAAACCTTTTCTTACTGGAATCTGACTTTCTACACTCATTTGCAAAATGCCCTGCCAAGCCACATTTGAAACATTTGAATTTTGACTTATCCACCATGTTTCTATTTGGCTTGGCTGCTCCAAAGTTCTTTTTGAACTTGAGCTTGGAAAATCTTCTGGAAAGAAATGCTAGGTGCTCATCAATGTCCTCCATGTCATCTTGGCTCAACGAATCTTCACTTTCTGCTGCAAGCCCCTTACCCTTATTCTCACAGACCTTTGAAGTTGATTCTACAGCTTCCATCTTCACTTCCTTCTCCTTTTCCAGATCAGCAACTAGTGCAATGGATCCTCCTTTCTTCTTTCCTCTCTCCATTCTTTCATCCGGCTTTATCTCAAGCTCATAGGTCTTCAGAATGCCATACAGTCTCTCCAAAGTAAACTCCTTATAATCTTGTGAGTTTCTCAATGAGACTGTCATTGGTTTCCATTCCTTTGGAAGAGATCTGAGAAATTTCATATTGGAGTCTTTAGTCTGATAGACTCTTCCATGCAACTTAAGAGCATTTAGTAGTTTTTGGAATCTACTAAAAATGTCAGTGAGTGACTCACTTTCTTCATTGTGAAAATGCTCATATTGCTGAATCAGGAGCTGCATTTTATTTTCTCTTACTTGCTCAGTGCCATCACAAATTATCTGTATTGTGTCCCAAACTTCCTTGGCAGTTTTGCAGTTGATAATGTTATCAAACATGTCTGCATCAACTCCATTGAACAGAATGTTCATGGCCTTTTTATCTTTCCTGACTTGTTCAATGTCAGGATCAGACCATTCATGCCTTGGCTTTGGAACAGATGGCTCGTTTCCTGTTGCAGCTCTCATTGGAACATGAGGGCCTTTTTCTATGCAGTCCACATAGGCCTCATCTTGAGAAAGCATATGAAGATGCATCTTTACCTTCCAATGATGGTAATTATCTTTATTAAGAAAAGGAATCTTGACTCCAACATCTTTCTTGTTCATCTTGCTGAATTGTTTTGATCTTTAAACTCTTTGTAGATTAAGAGCTTGCTCTGATACCAATTGTTAGTCCATTAACAATATAGCAAGAATTACAGAAGGGGGGTTGAATGGAATTCTTGAACCTTTTTCTCGAAATAAAAATGTTCAACTCGAATATAGATATAATGTTTTGATTAGCACAATGCGGAATAGAAACTTAATAGAATCAAAACATAAGTAATTAAAAACAAGAGTCTTTAAAAACTTTCTGGTGGATTTAAACAATTCCACCAGAGATATATATAATATATCGAGAGGACTCTGTGTGCAGGAATGCTCACAGCTGCTTACAAATTGAACTACTAAGAATACAGGAAATGCTAATGATTCTGCTTACAAAGATTTCTCTGTTTTTGTGTTTCTCAGCTATCTCAGTTATTTTTCTATTTGCTACTCTCTTGGTTTATATAATACCAAGATTACAAAGTTAAAAAGACTGAACAAATATAAAAACTATCAGTCTTAAGCTTTGCTGTTTTTCATCCTCTATTACCCAGTTAATGGGCTTCCACAGTGTGTATGTATACATCTCGACGGCTGTGTGTCAGCTTTCACTGTTCAACTGCTGTTTGAATTCTTCATATGATCATCCGTCGACTTTCAGAACATCCGTTGATGGTTTAATTTATCATCCATCGAATGCTATATTAAACATCCGTTGATAGTCATTTGATCATCCGTCGATGGCTTTGTTAATCATCCATCGGTAGCTATTTTGGCACTTGACTCTATTTCACTTATGCAGAATTACAAGACATCATTTATGTACAATTAATCAACCTATTCTACATATCTAGTTAAAGTCAACATGACTTATATGCTACTACAGATTCTATACAAAGGTGCATATATAATTGTGCTACAAACTTATTATTAGATAAGCTACTCACTCGATGGATAATAAGTTAATCATCCGTCGGGACTATAATGAGTTATCCGTCGGGACTATAATTCTTATCCGTCGAGTGCTACATAATTTCACTAAGTAAAATCTACTTAGATGTTTTGTTTATGAAATCATCAAGTACACAACATATGCACAACAGAAGCCACTGTAAAAAGGAATTTCAAAAGATGCATAAAATGAGCACAAACAGTTGAGGTGGACTCTTGCATAAATTTGTTCTATAGTAGACTTCATGATTGATGACAGATTTTAAGCACTTTTCTGAGTTATGCCTTATTTCTAAGATGTACTAAAGTTTATCAGACTTTAATCTTTATCTGATATTCTGCTGAATGCACACATTTTCACTCAATATGAATGATGAAAATTATTGTGGTGATTAAGTTGTTTTTGACAAACAGTTAAGTGTCATTTACATAAATTATGAGAACAAGTTCTGATGGAAGTTCTGATGATCAAACTCTGAAGAAAACAAGTCAGTATTTGTATGAAGAATCACAGAAAAAGATATTCACTTTTTGAGTTCATAAGCCATATTCTGATGACTGTTAAAATCTTATATAAGTTAAGTTATGATATTAAATCCTGATGGAATTCTTGATGCTTACGTGGCATTTTCTTTACTTGACTTATTTGTGATAAAATCTGAAATAGTCATATCAAATCAGAATATATTTGAGTAAGATAAAAACAGACATAATCATTATGGGTTAGTGGTAAATGTGTTTGTCCTGGAAAACTGCATGTGCATGGAAATTATTGCTTATTTTCCGTGCTCATTAACTCCTGTTTTACTTGTTTATTGACTGTTCACACGTTGCCAGGTGTAAAGTGTATCCCATGCTTCAAAAATATAATTGTTGAGTGGAGAGAGTGTTTATATAGGGGTTAAAAGATTTTCTAATCTTTTACTTACTTTTCTATTCTCAATCTCTTTTATTCTCTCACTCTCTAATATTCTTTGAAACGTTTTCTTTCAGGACTTCTATCAAACACCTTGCAAACACTATCTTTCTCACTTAATTTCTACAGAGATGGCACCAAAAGACTTGATTTTCAATGGAGCTAAATTTATTCCTAACAACTACTCGTCTATTCTTAACAAGGCTGACGCTCCATCAGAACTTCACTTTATTCAGGATTTCCATACTAATTCTGATATTGGGTATGCTTTGACCCAACCTGAAGAATTCTTTGGAACTCAAGTGCTGGAGTTTTGGAGAAGTGGAATCTATGATGATGGTGGTGCTCAAGGGTCCCCGAGTATTATCTTTACAATATGGGAGGATGAATATGTCGTGACTTTGGCTACAGTACGCCAAGCATTGCAGTGCCAGTTCTTCAAAGTATGATAGCCAGTCTGGGGTATGAAAAGACATTGGCAAAGCTGGGTCAATTTAAGAGATCCAATATAAGGAGGGAATATAGTTTCTTCATTGACTGCATTACAAAGACCTTCACCAACAAATGTTCTAATTTCGATGCAATCCTCATACCCAATCAACAAATCGGGTATGCTCTCATTAATCAAACTGATTTTGATTATGCAAGTGTTATTTTAGGCTTTATTGGGGATAGGTTGACAGAAGATAGGAATATTGTCTACTTTTCTAGATTCTGTCAGCTTATCTATAGTTTTTGTTGTGCTGATAAGCCCCAATTAGCTAGTGAATTACTTCCATCATTTAGATTAGCTAAAAGAGCTTTTAATGACTTATTATCTACTGATAATAAGAAGGTTATGTTAAGACCCCTCCAAATTCCTCTATCTGTCAAACAAGCCTTAATAATCTGTGATCCAGTTACATACACTGCATTATATCCTGAAGTCCAATCATCTGAACCTCAACCATCAGCATCCAAACACCTCAAACTTCTCAACCACAACCAAAATCTACCATCAGGACATCTGTTAAACCATCACCTCAATCATCTCAACTTGAATGATCAGCACATACCATCAGATCTTCATCTTCCAGGCCAAAGAGGATAAAGTCTGTTCCTCAACCTCCACAAAAGAGAAGGAAGATGATTCTCAGAGATGAATCTGGTAGTGATAAAGAGGAAACATTTGAAGCACGGGTTCATGCATTAGAACCTGTGATAGTTGAAGCTGAGAATGTTACTTCTCAGAAAGAAACTACAGCTCAATGTTCTGATACTTTGAAGAAGAAATCTGTAAGTTCTGAAGCTGCTAAAGCAACTCTTTCATTGGCAAGGAGATTGAAGAAAATGAAGGCTAGGAGGTATTTGTCTAAGGCTCCATCAGAAGATACTGAAGAAGTTGAGGAAGGGGATCAAGAATCTCTGATCTCACAAGAACCAATTATCATTGAAGCTCTTCCAGCTCAAGCCAAAGTCACCGCTACTGATCCAGTTTTCACCCCTCATGTCTCTCCTATTAAAGCTACAGATAATGCTGAAGAACAAACTACAACTTCTGAAATTGATATTCACAATTTGAATATACCAAATGTTCTTTATCTGGAAGCTCCATCTACAGAAGCTCAGCAATTTCCAACTCATTTTCCAATTTTAAATGCTGAGATACCATCTATATCAACCACACCAACTCTGGAGATAAATTCTGATGTTCAGAATTTAAATGAAGTTGTTCCTGAATCTCCAGTTGCTTCACACACTATTTTGTTGTCAGAACATAATGAGTCTTCCTCAAGTTCTGAAGACAGTGTTTCTGCTGAGACTCCAGTTCCCATTCTGGGAAAGGAAGAATTGATGAAGAAATTTGTTGAAAAGGAAGCACCTATTCCTTAGGAGGATACTCACAGAGGTATGGAGTGGACCAAGAAGTGGAATGACACTGATTTCATTCCAAGTTATAACATTTTGACAGAGCATATTTCTAAAGCTGATGAGTTGCTCACAAATGCTGATTTAAAGACACAACTCAAGATCACTGCTCTATCTACCAAACATCTTCAAGGTCTACATTCTTCTACTCTTGAGAAGTTTGATACATTAAAAGAACATGCTGATAAGCTAGATCTACAGCTTAAGCTTGATAAGAACAGATATATCAGACCTACTCTTGAGAAAATTGAAGCCGTTGAGAAGATTCAAGAGAAGCAACAGGCCCAAATTGATGAGGTCCTGGCTAACCAAGTTTCTCAGAAAGCTCAATTGGAAGAAATCCAATCTTCAGTTGAACTTCTTCTTTCTCTCTTACTTCCTGATGATGCCAAAAAGGGGGAGAAGGTAGTTAAGTTCAAATGCTCACCTACTGAAATATTGAAGAAAAAGGATGATAAAAGTGATGACCAGGGAAACTCTGATAAGAGTAGAGGTCAAGGAAAAGTTCAAGGAAAATCTTCTACACATAACAAGTCAAGTTCTGATGTTGTGAATGCTAAAAGTCTGAAGTCAAGTTCTGATAAACAAAGTCTGATGTCAAGTTCTGATATTCTGATTCAGTCGGGATCTAAAGACTCTCAGAAGTTTTTACAAATTCTGAAGCTAAAGGGGAAGCAGACTGCTGTTTATTACAAAAATCCTAAAATCCAGACACTTGATGAGGAGATAGCTAGCAGATTATTTCTGAAACAAAATCCAGGAATGGATTTGGAAACTCTCAAGGAGGAAGAAGCTAGATTTGCTGTTGAGAAGTCAAATCTTAAGTCTAAAGCTTCTGATGCAAAGAAACCTCCAAGGCCTAAGGAAAAAGGCACTGTGATCAGGGAAAAGTCAAATTCTGAGACTTCAAAGTCCAAGACTAGATCACAAACTGAGATTGATCCTAAGTCAAAAGGGAAAGAAAAAGTTGGTGAACCTTTAAAGATTGAGAAAAAGATAAGTTCTTCCATTCCAGTCTATCAAACTACAATGCATGATGATAAT
This sequence comes from Apium graveolens, assembly GCF_009905375.1. NCBI lineage: Eukaryota > Viridiplantae > Streptophyta > Magnoliopsida > Apiales > Apiaceae > Apium > Apium graveolens. The sequence continues at coordinate 66,526,775 of NC_133657.1, forward strand.
TTGATAGAAGATGAAACTTTTCAAATTTTGAAGAAAAGAAAGGTAATTGAAGAATCTAAAACAACCTCTGACACTGCTCAAGTTGTTCAGAATGAAGAACAGCAAGCTACAGAAGAAACAGCAAATTATGATCAAGTTAATTTGGAAAAGATGACAATTGCTGATAAGAAGAAGCTGTTATGGAAGAAAGCTACTCCAGTTGAACCAAAATCCAATCTCTTGATGAATCAACTCGCAACATTTGGATTGAGATCCAAGCAACCTAGAGATAAAGCTGGATTAGGTTCTGATGAAGAGAAAATACAAACAGGAGTAGAAGTTACTCTAAGAGATCCTTTCATATTGACAGATAAATTATATGAACAAATCAAACAAAAGCACCTTGACAAGGTGTTGTCTGCTCAAATCGTGATAGATGCTCATGATAAGGAAAATCTAAAGGAGAAATTGATTTTATTTCTCTATGATGGATTAACTTACAGACTAGCTGATACCGATGTACTAAAGAAGTCTGTCAGAGAACTTCAACATATTCACTATCTTCTGGAAGTAAAATCTGATGTTACAAGAAGATGGTCAGAATACATTTTGAAGGCTATAAGAGATCTATTTAGAATCTCTGGTACAAAGACTTCTCAGTATATACCAATGAATATTGAAGATGATGGAAGAGAAATTCCTATGCTGAAGAATTCTGCTAAGGTGGAAGTTATTTTGAAAGGAAAATGCTTATGTTATAATGAAAACTCTTCACATCCCAGAGTTATCAGACTTGGTGATGGACTTGAAAGAACATCAATTCAAGCTCTCAGAACAGCCATTTATCAGATTGGTGATAGTAAAGATGAAGAACTGATGCAGGTCGAAGCACAGTTAGTTGAAATTCTGAGGAAAGCTAAAGACAAGCTGGTAAGAGATTTTTTTAAGAATCATTATGGATTCAGATTGATCTAGTGAAGTTGGTAAAGCTAAAAGGACTGTAAGTTGTAGTTAATAGTCTTATTAAACTCTTATTGCATTTGAACTTAAATGTTTTTGACATCATCAAACCTATTAACTTGTATATTTTGCACAATTTACAAGTTGGGTAAGATTGTTAGATATATTTGAGATGTCATGTTTAGTTTTCAGATCTTAACAAATAGGAAATATCAGTACTTACTGGAATCAGTACTTAATGGAAGTCAGAACTTAAGGATATCAGGACTTAGATTATCAGAAGATAAATATCAGAAGATGGATATCAGAACTTAGGTACTGGAGGACTAACAGTTAAGGAAGGAAGCTGATTTACAGGAAAGAAGATCGAGACTAATACAAAAAGAAGATATGCATGGAAAGAGTTAGAGGACTTAAAGCATTGTATAAGATATCTGATTGATATATTTTAGGAGACAGAATTATATTCCATATTAATTAGAAGTTATCTTGTAACTGTGTACTATATAAACACAGACATAAGTTTACACTAAATGTGTTATCATTATTGAGAAGATCATACATTGTAACCTAGCATCTCTCGTGATATTTGTTCATCACTGAGAGAGAACAGTTCCATTGTAACAGAGTTTATTATATCGAATATATATGTTTACTGTTACTTGTGTTCGAAATCGATTTGATTGTATTCTACACTGTATTCAACCCCCTTCTACAGTATTGTGTGACCTAACAACTTTTAAATGACATTTGTTACATGAATATGAAACCAAGGATGTCCTTCCTTCAACTTAGTAATTGTGAAACCACAATACAATTTCTTCTACAACTGATCATTTTAAGGATAATGTTAAAAATGAAAAGTATATTGCATATAATTCAAAGATAATGCTCTAAAATTGCTGTCAAAAATGAATTAACCTCAACACTGCCAGCAACATTGTCAATTAAATTTTTCAGATTTATAAATTCATAAGGAGAGGCCAATATTAAAGCATAGCTATTATCTGCATCATCCTTCGCCGGCTTGTAGCCTTCAAGTTCAAGCCTACATATTATATGATATACATATGATATGCAATCTTGACAAAATATGGAAAATGAGTAAAAGTTTATAAGATTGTACCTGTTTCTCATCTCAAGTACACACTCATCATCAAGATTGAAGTACACTTTCGAGGATGCCAAGCTGCTGATTTGAAGTGTATCTAAAAATTTAAAGCAATATATATCTTACATATAATGTAATTTAATATAACCGTGTGTAACCTTACTGACAAATTAGTGCATAGCATCAAATACTAAAGATCAAACCGTTGTATGTTCCTAGCTTTGCGCTTGTCATAATTACAATAACATTTTCCTCATGGTTATATTCCTCATATTGATCACTGACAACTTTCGCCATATCTCCCCATATATCAACCATGTGCTTATTGCTATAATGTAAGCAAGTAAAGATTTAATTACTTATAGAGCAAGGTCCCAAAATTGATAACAACGTAAAAAATAAAAAAAATTGTATGTTAAATTAAAAGAATAACCTTGCATTATAAATTATGAATCGAACAATATCCCTATCTCCAAACTTAGTGGGGATTTTGCTTACTTTAATAAAGTCTTCAACAACTCCAATTATATCTACAATATATAAACACATGGATTGCAGTCAAAACTTTTATAACAATTGTTAATAGGAATAATACTAAGCCAAATAGGATAGAGGAAGTAACCTATAACAAATTATGGATTCTCTTTGGGACCATATTTTTTGGCTTCATCCATCAAATCACCCAAATCCATAAATTCAAATTTATATTTTGGAATCATAACATAATCGGTGCATGGTTGGAAAGTGGTAGCATTTGTAAATATTATAGATGTGTCTGTAGAAACAGACTTTAAATTCCCAGAAGCATCCCTAACCATTAACGTCTCAATAATATAAACTACTCCTTCAACAACATTCTTCCCAATCAGTTTTCAAGTATCAGCAAAAGCAAATGCATGAATATGAGTATTCTGCACATAATATAAAGTAGCAAAGTATAATTTTAAATATCCATTCATAAAATGCAAATGTAATCAATATATAATGAAATCAACAGAAGGTATTTACATCATCATAAAGAAGAATGAGATTCCAGCCTTTCGTTATTTGTGATTCAGAAGACACGGTAAGCCACATTCTTGTAACTCTTGCCTTGATCTTCCAATCTGACCTAGATTTGTCAAGGCTTAAAATGTATTCAAACATGAGGGCTTCCATCTCTGCAAGATTTCGTGAAAATAAATTATAATTTAAATTAAACAGAATGATCTATTATTAGAATTTAAAACTCACAACTCATGAGAGAGCTTACATGTTCTATTCTTAATTAATGGAGATACAGGACTTAGAATATCACACCGACATGGTAGTCTTTTTGTAGTCCATTACCCTACATTAACGGGAATGATAATTGATGACATGTTGTTGAATGAAGTGCACAACAAACATATATTGCGGACTTGATATTTCCCTTTTAATACGTGACATAAGGCCTGTAAAGGGATAATCCAATCAGCCTTTAACTGAATCATAAACATATCATTTGATTGGATGGATTATTATTTGATACGATGAGGATCAATGTGATTGGCTCAGCATCAAGTTAGTTAGATGGATTAGTGGGAACTAATTATACAGATTTCTTATATACATGCCATTCTTTTTTATTCTTTTTTATACTATAAATTGTTTTTTGAAATAAAACTCAATGACATAAAATTATAATAAAAAAAGACATTCAACTGTTAGAAAAATCACATACCATAAAATAAGGACTTCAAGTACAAAATATTCATTGTCAAACAATTACAATAAGTTAGTTAAAACAAAAATTATCACAATTTTGGAAGGTTGTAGAAAACTTCTTCAAACACAACATTTGATATAATATTTGTGATTTTCCCATTATCTTCATCAATAAGAATATGTAGTCCTTCTGGAGATGTAACACGGGATATTGCAACGTATAACTGACCATGAGAGAATACGGGTCGAGGAAGATACAATCCAACTGTGTCCAATGATTATCCTTGGCTCTTGTTCGCAGTCATGGCAAAACATATTTGGACAGAAAATTGTGTTCTTTTAAATTCAAATGGCCAATTCGTGTCTGTTGGTACCATATCGATTCTTGGAATTAGATGTTTCGTACCAACTTGAGATCCACAGAGAATTTGACATTCTGTACTATATTTTTACATCCAGTAACTATCACCCTTGTACCATTGCATAGACCCAAAATCTGATTTAAATTCCTCTTCAACATAACAACAGCTCCAACCTTTACTTTCAACTCATGTTTAGGCATACATGGCATATTAATGGAGTTCAGATACTCAACTGGAAATGATAAATCAAAGTCATTATCGTCAACACCCATGTCTTCAATTGAATCTTGGATGAGATAAGTATGCACATTACCCGAAACTCTTTCAAAAATTTGCGCATTGATGTCATCAACTACAATGTTTGTTGGAGTCAAAATAGATCTCGATCTCAGATACTCCTGTGAATGCATATTATTCTGAAAATCTGGATATATAATGTTAATTAGGGTTTCTATGGGACTTTTCAAGGGACTCTTGACAACAAAGTCATCAGGAACTACAAACTCAGTTTCAACATCGCACGATGAGTATCAATGCATTCAATTTTTCCGTCTCCAATCTCAAGTTGCCATTTACTAAAATCGGCTATTACTTTATTTCTAGCTTCAGAATTACCTGAATGTAATCTCATGTTCTGATTAAGAAGAAAGACCTCGCAAGATTTCCAAATCCGGGATTTGTTAAATGATGCATTCATTATTTCAACCCTTCCAGCCTTAGGCAAAACAGGTAATATCTATCGAAAATTGCCACCAAAAACAACTATAATACCACCAAAGGGACTTTTTCCTTGTTCTACATCAATGGTAACCATTATGTCTCGCAAACTTATGTCCACGGCTTCAAATGCATAGCGATGCTGCATTGGAGCTTCATCCCATATTATAAGACTTGTGTGTTGCATCAACTCTGCAATGTCTATACAATATTTTATTCCAGCAATAGAACTCCGATCTAATTTAAGCGGTATTTTAAACCTAGAATGAGTTGTTCGGCCACCAGGAAGAAGTGTAGCAGCAATTCCGGAGCCTATAAAAGGAAGAACAATCTTTCCTTCTGATCGAAAACGTGAACAAAGAGTTTGCCAAAGGAACATTTTACCACATCCACCGCTCCCGTAAATAAAAAACATTCCACCTTTATTTTTTTTAATATTATCAACAACTAAATAATATACATCCAGCTGCCTTGAGTTCAGATTTTTATGAGTTTTTTCGTGATTAAGTCTCAATTCTTCTTTATTGTAGTTATTTCCTCAACAATGAGACGATTGACAAAAGTTTGAAAAAATCGTTCATCAGGAAATGGCATCATATGAAAATCTTTTAAGGACTTACCAACATCATTTAACAACTTTTCAATCTCTGCACAAAAAAAACAATGGTAAATGTTCCGACATCTAACTAAAAACAATAAAAGTAATAGTACAAAGTAACGAAGGTATCTTGTATTTAATAATGATCACATACCTGCTAAAGCATAGTTATGGATTTCATACTCAGACAATATCAAATGAATGTTATATGAAATCCTGCGCCTCATATAAAGAACATCTTCTAACAATGTTGGCCAGTGTTTTTCCCATAGTGCAAGCAGATCGGACACATAACAATTTTCCAGGATGTTAACAAACATAGCCCGAATTTGGGTTGGCATAGCTGAGAATGCATTTTCTTCCAAAGCATCATGCCACTGCTTGTCATTATTTAACAGACCAAGAGCACCACATGCTTCCTTAAATGTATCATATGTAGTTCCATCAATGGTTCGCAGTCGAGTGAAAGATAAAGCACCTTTACATCTAAGTAACAACATTCGAAGATACAATAATTCACCAGTTGTTGCATGAACCTTTGCTAACCTCTCAACCACATCACCTCTTTGACAAAGCTTCCATTTAGCAGTTTTCTTTATCCATGTAAAATGGGTGGAAAAGTCAGAATACGTAAAATTTCGCGCTTGTGGAAATTCACTATTAGCTACAAACCATGCATCTAGTTTACTTTTTTTGGAAGTCACATCATTGCACACATCCTTCAAATCTGCAGAACTCTGAATATTCAAGTACTTCTGATCGGGCAATGTATTGGTAAGCGATCAACACTTGGAGAACGATGGTGAATGTCAAACCCAAAAATCCTCCAGGATGCCTCAGATGCACAAATATATCTACCATCAAGAAAATTCTTGACCTCATTCAAATTCTTAGACGGATCTTGCAGTTTGTTCATTCCCTGATTTATTACTTTTCTTCTTCAACAACATTGTAACAGTGTCATGACCCTTCAAACAGTACTTGAAGAGATATTTCAATGATCTTGAACTATTGCAAATTTCCAATTTTATATGACACTGAAACCGCAACATAAGATCTCGATTGTATGGCACTACATATTGATTGTCAAGGTTGATCCCTTTTTTGTTGATAACTCTACCACTGTTACGCCTCCGATAAATAAGAAAACCAGAATCGTCAAAATAAGTATTACCATTAAATCTGCAAAAAAAAAATTACATGCGTCGACATTAATAATAAAATAGACTTATTGCGGAACATATGTATCACTCTATTTATTCACACCTCTTTGGGAAATGACGCATGCATTATCCTTTCACCATACATGGAGATGTATATAAGTCTTTACCACAGGTTCCATGCATCATGTAGTTCTTAACAGCTTCATATGCTATTGGATCAGAATTCATATCTAGTATTTCGGAAGGAACCAACTGGTCAACCTTTTCAATAGAATTAGGTCTGCTTTCAGGGCTCAGCCAGATTAGCATATGCACATGTGGCAAACCACGCTTCTGGAATTCAATTACATGCATAACTATGTAAAACATAAGTAAAGTAAAAATATGTCATTAAATTTATGCATATGTAGATATGTTTCAAAAAATTCAATGTAAAATTGACGGTGTCCAATAAAATAAATTTACCTCCTATACACTTTCCAAAGTAGTTCTTCTTTTTAATCAAATCTAATAGTTGATCAAGATTCAATTTAAACACGTGAGAAACAATATCCGGTGCATCAACTGGATCAATATTGGGAAATAATTTAAGCATTTATTGTATCTCTGGCCACTTTGAGTTGCACGTCATGGTGAGAAATAAGGATGGATGACCAATTGCACGACATATCGCCAAGGAATCCTTAAAGTATTGAAACATGTATCGTTGAGATCCAGTGAATGAAGTAGGCAGTATAACAGCTTTTCCAACATGCATTGGATCATGGTCTCCTTTACTGAGAGCATCACGTACAGAATTATACAAATCAGCACGGATGGTAGTTTGATGCGTTGAAACCAAGTCTAATATATATTGTTCAATGGAAGCAAACTAATCAACAACGTACTGTTGCCACAAATGTCCGGCAAGGTGTGGAGTTAAACCTGAAATTAATGACACAATGGTGAGAATATGCACTAATTCATTACGCAGTTTATATTCTAATCACATTGCTTACTTCTAATAAATACCTTCAGAATTGCGTATCATAATCTTGTAACAATAATACTCTTTTAGTGAAATATGTCGCCTCTGTGTAGAGTCAGGATCAAGGTCTTCATCATCTAAATTCTCTGTTTCAGGGTATTTAATGTTTATCAGAGGTATACGTTTATGATACCCCTCGGTTCCCCAAAGAAATAGTAGTGGATATTGCAACTGCATAAAATATGGATTTGTTTCATATATCCTCTTCAATCCTTCTTATTTGGAATTCACAACTGTGTCTCTAAAACCACCGGTATCCGTATCATCACTAACAATGAAAGCAGCAACCTCATCAGATGGCATAATATGGTTTGGTATCCCGCTAGAAGATTGAGATGATATGAGGACTAACTTAAACTCATCCAGATCTTCATTTTCAAACCGATTCCGAGCCATGCGAAAAGTTTTGACTAACTCATTGTTCTTGTCTAACATACTTAAAAGTTCCTCGACAATATCTGGATCAACATTGTCAGAAGCACCTCCCATTACATTGATATTATTCTCAACCTCATTCTGCATGTCGTATATGTAGAGTTGGTAAAATTTGGGGCAAGATCCATCCAGCGGTACTAAACTCCCAACCAAATGATAGTTTTGACCTTGTAAATGAAAATAATATGGAGAGCTATCTTTGTTTATTGGGTTATCAATCTTACCACCGGTGGAAGTGAATTGGAACATGCAGTTGTACACTTTTATGTACTGTTTAAAATGCCTTGATTTCTCACAACCGAGTAACAAAGAAGCTAGTCGTTCTGGTGGCGGTCTTTCTTTTGGCAAATTTTATCTGGCCATTCCGACAATATATAGAAAATGTGGGCTCTTTACACGGACTTAATTTATTATTACGCTCTTCGTTCCACATAGTAGCACCACATTTATTGCACAACTTTGACGGAGGACCAAGATCCATATATCCACGCCACAAATTTTGATTCAATATCACACCATTCAGGTCATCATGGTACATGTCATCAATTCCAACATCTGAATCACTGGACTCTGAATTGTCAGTTTCAACCACATTTTCAAAATATGAAATCAAATTCCTCTTCTCAGGAGTTGCTTGACATTTATTCTTTCCTTTAATATTTCTTAACTTTGGTTCATGGGGATTATGACAACTTTTACGTAAATGAGACATCCCAGGTTGGCTCATTAGCCCATGTTCGAAGATGGGATTAGAGTTTGAAGATGCGTCACCGCTATTCACAGAGGACATACCAAGTCCTTTACGTTGCACAGCTGCATAGTAAATAAATAAGTGAGTATACATCTCCTTTCTTGAAGAAAGTGGGATTAAAAAATTACATTCTGTAAAGTTTTAAAAAAATTCCCAAAATAGCATATTCTCAAAAAAACATATGCATGACATTTGTATACATCTTCTCAATATTAGGACCACGTACTTTATATTTTTTATCTGCAACAAAATACAACAATGGAAATTAATTGTTTTCCCATCAAAACAGGCATAAAATCTTACAATTTGGAGAATTAAGTTAATAGGTAACGCACACATGGTACTGTTCATATCTGAAGGCGTGGAATATGGTTTTGTGTTCTTCGTCACTACACTGTTATTTTCTACACCTGTAATTCCCGAAAAAGAAGATTGTTGAACAAAAATAAAATAAAATACAGAGTTATTAATATACATTGTTAGTAATGGAATAAACTGATTAGGGGCAAACATGAAATAGGAAATCATAACAACTTATTGAAAACAGAATTATTAAAAGACAACATACACATGGGGCTTGTAAAAATTTTCTCAATATTGCGATCACGTATTCTACGTTTCACTACTGCAACCAATAACACAATGTAATGTTAAACATATAGCAAATGCAACAGAACATACAAACTTCTAACTTTCAGTATCAAGTTCTAATATAACGTACACGACGCATTGGTAATATCTGACAATGCAACAGCTCCTTCCATGTTCTTGGCAGTTGGAGTGTTATTTTCTTCAAGTATAATACCTGAAATAGGTGAAATTGATACACTGCAAGGAGTGTTATTTAATCCACCAACAAGTCTCAATCCTACACATCTGCTCATACGTTTCAAATCTAGCAATCAACAAATATCACAGACAATAAAATTATACATAACATCATACATCTGCAAGGAACATTGGTACAGAGACTGAACATCGGCACAAAAAATTTGTAGACAAACTACACATACCTGTGAAGGAAGATCTGCTGCTTCTATTAGACGAAACATCAACAACAAAATTAGAAGGTTTGTAGGGGGGTCACGCAAAACATTTGTCTTATTTGATAATGGTTGTAAAGGAGACCTATTTCCCACTACAAAATGCGTATGTTACACATGAGTTTCAGAATTTATTTATGTAACAAATAAGATATGTATGATATGGAAAACTTACAAGACGATACTACAGAACTTGGTGTTTGTTGATTTGAAACTGCAACACTTTTCTTGGCCAACACAAATATTTCTACGCTTCACAACTAAGTTCATGAAACGAATATAAGGACATGATTTAGATTTAAAACTACATACGAACATAAAGACAAAGAAAGATGCAATACCCGTCGAGTCAGGAACATTCAAACTTGGGATGGGCTGCAACACAGAAGATTGATTTACGTCCTCATTTGATGAATAATGGCTACGAATCAAACGTTTCAAACCTATTGATAAAGAAACAAACCAACCAAATCATATAACAGTTAACGTGCATAATGATTAACAGGACTTCAAAATGAAAACAAACCTATAAGTGAAGTCCTTGAAGAGGTTGTCTGAGACCGTGGATCCATGATTAACAGCAGATCAACGGAGTATGGAACGAATGAGAAGAACAGAGGAGGCTGGAGTTATGCAGCAGACTGAGAGAAACAATTCAAAAAAATTCAAACATATTATTCAGTTGCTACAATCAGGGAATGGGTTAAGTATATATGAGGGTAGTTTCTAAAATGGGTTATAATTAATTTAAATGAAAGATCCACGGATATGTGTATAATATAAAGTTTTATGTGTAAAAAAATAAAATGGGTCATGGGTAAATTTAAGATTATATAGATAGTTGCCTAATTTTTTTTAATATAAAAATATAATATTCAATTTTTATTAAAAAATAAAATATAAATTATGAAATTATATCTAACAATTTTAAAATATGAAACTTTAAAAAATGGTTACGACAGAGATTATATAATTTAATTTGGATATATTAGAATTAAAAAGTATACTAATTTATCGTGATTATTTATTTATCGAGATTGTACCTACAAATCTTTCGATATTTAACCCAAAACATCTTTGTTTATGAGAATTTCTTTCGCCTTCCTCACGGGATTTGAAAATTCGATTTTTTTCCGAATACTGAGTGTATGATTGTGTTTCATTAGTAAGAAAATTGGTATATATTATTATTATTAAACTACAATATTTTTTAAAAAAAACGACATAGTAGTTAGTTTGGACAACACGTGAATGACAACCTATGGACAAGATGATAAAAGAATTGCCTAGAGAGGAGCACTAAGCCACTACAACATCTTGCTTGAGATCTTGTGTGTCTGTCTGGTAATGAATTGAGTTCACTTGAATCCACATCTCCCAAACTATACATTTTAGTAAATTAATTCAACAAATAACTTAACTTTGATTATAGCAGAATAATTACAAATCACTTGCCACATTCACTTGAAACTTCTATGAAGGTTTACAGGCACGGTTAATGTTTTACAGAGCAGCTCAATATTTGGACTCAAACGAGACTACACAAAACACTACATAAATAAAGTTTCTTAACATCACATTCACTGCCCATGTCCTTCTGGAAGAGCAACTACTTTGTGAAAGGGTACAGATCTCTGAGGCAAGGATCCATCTTCTTCGTCATCATCAAATTCCAAAATATAACTGACCCGTAACCAAAATAGAAAGCACATGTTAATAAATTTCTTCACTCAATGTCCTGCAACTAGAACAAGATTACGGGCAAGAAAGGACTTACTCATCAGTCTTCCTCTGCCAAGTTGTACCATAGTTAAAGAACCAAGCACCATCCATTATTAATGCAGCGTTGTTAGGATCATAGCAGAAATATAACTATAAACTACAAATGAAGTAAAGTATGTAGATGCACTTACTTTACGAGCAAGGACTACAGTTGCCTTGTACAATGCAGTTGTACCTGGATAGACAGCCAAAACATGTCTACCCATAGGGAAATCCTGAGCACTTGTTGGATCATTTCGCTTGGGGAAAGGAATAATGTGCGACATAGGCAACTTGTACTTTCTGAAGATAGCATAATCATATTAATAAGACATAGCGCATGTGGTGACTGGTGACAAATTGTAATTGTTCCACAAAAACCTGATCTAAAACACATATATTCATGTAAAATTTAATAATAGCATATCACATATAACGTAGTGACAATAAAATTTCCAGGATAAGAAACTGATATAAGCCACATTTACAAAATCCCGATCCAAAAGGAAGAATAAATGCTAAAAACCCGACTAAAAGCGAATATAACTCTGCACTCTCAGTTACCTAATGATCCAAGTGGATTATATCTTCATGACTTCATCCTAGGAGAGTAGAATAATTAAGATTTTAAGTAGAATTGAAGGAAATATGAAAAACAAACACATGGATGGCGACAGTTATCAGCAACATGCTGATATTAATAAGAATGAAGCTGTAAGCATGTGATTTAATTGCAAGACTAACACTTGCACGTTCTCTAACACTAGTTTGGTTTCTGTTCATTGAATACTGGAGTTTTGAGCTAAAGGCCCTCAACCTTATCAGTGAGCCATCACGTGCTCAATTCATCCACAAGACTGATGTATGAGTCATATCTTGTAGTTTCTTCAACAAAAATAAAGTTTTGTACGTCACAGTAGCATCACCAATCTATCTTGCCAGATATAAAATTATAAATTGAGTAATGCAACTCTGTGAGAATATATCATATCACATTAGAAGTTTTTTGACCAGCGATGCATATAACTCATAAGTGGCATCCAGATCATGACAACAATAACCAGAATAGAAATTATGATAACGTAAAAGGAAACCAAAAACTTAGCATTTGATTCTCCCAAATTCTTAGGTTTGAAGATTATGCAAACGCTACTCGGCAGAAATTGGAAAGAAAGCCAGATTTAACATGCAGACACAGTCACATGAAGCATAGTGATACTGATTACTGACTAGTAGGAACACGGTCCAACAAGCACAATGAATCTATATTAATAAGAAAATAGAGTATCTTATTGTAGAAATGGAAACACATCAAAAACAAGAACAACAGTCTGCGAGCCTTCAAATATTGTTGTATATTCATCAGTTTTAACTTAAAAGGTATGTGTCGTAAGTTGTACTGGTGTGACTATCTATTACAGCATGCAAGATGTGCAACAATAACATAAAGGAAATGATTTAACTATAGTGCAATATTCTTCACATAACATAAGGATTAAATATCAAAGTTGTCACTGAGTAAAGGTCATATGTCACTTACTACCTAATCTTAACGGGGTATCATTTGAATCACTAAAGTCATATTAAATTCCCGAAACTCACAAAGAAAAAAGGAAGTGAGTTAGACAAAAAGAAAAGCAACTTGGACAAAAAAAGAAGTGACTTGGACAAAAAGAAACGAAATGGCTTAGACAAACCCTTTTTGTCGATAACCTCAAACCAATCAATCGAATATTGATTAATACGTAATTGATCGAACACTACTCGAAAACGGCTCTTCTGCTCAGAAACGAAATGGTCCAAATGTTCCTGGAAATTATTGCTCCCATTGGACCATTTTTATCTAAATATCAATCACTTGAATCACTAAAGTAATTTAAATATCAAACATATACATCAAAAATATATATTCGATAATTAAGAATTATTTTTATGGAGTTCCACACCTTTTTCTTGAATGCTATCGCCACAAAATGAACAGTTATAAATTCTAGAATTTAAGCTAATATTTCTAGATTTTATAAAATTTAAATACTAATTATATTTATTTAAATCAAAAAATAAATACAAAATTAGAAAAAATAGTAGATAAATTTTTAAAAATCTAAATATGTTATCTTAAAAACTATAATTCATATTTTTTCATTATGTTGTAGTAGGATTTAAAAAAAATGTATAGAATTCCATAAACATAAGTTTGATATATTAGTTTGACTTTAGATATTCAAATGATACTTGACTAAATTGATATTTGACTTTCAATTTAGTGACCACTTTGATATTTAACCCCATAAGATGATGATGACCCAAGTTAATAATTAATAAAAATTCCAGCCATATTAGTATATAGAATATAGACTACCTCTGGCCACTGCTATCTTCATCATCACCTGGTTCTTCATCAAGCACTTCAAATCTGTAGGGTGAAGGGACAAGTTAATAGAGACTTTGCAAGAATATTGTGATGGATGACCTACCACCCTGAAACCAAATACCTCAATGAAGAGAACAAGACAAAATTTAATTTACATTACATACATATAAGGATTTCCACGTAGATGGTGTTTTTAATGTTTTTGGGGAGAGGGGGAGTATATCTCCAAATAAGTGTTTTCTCCACAATGTTACCATATGAGCACATTCATGAATGGAAATTATTTGTCATTGAGTTGTTTAAGAACTGGCTCTACAGGGACAGTCATTGAGATCACAGCTGTTCGAAGCTCTTCTCTACAAGTACGTACAAGTAAAATTGTTTTATACCTAAGGTTATAATGGTTATGAGAAAACTTTTTAATACTCTGAGGTTGATTGTTTGATATTTGTAAATCTAGCATCCGGGCACAAATTTGTTTGTCTTTCCTATACCTCGTCCAAAAAACTAACTCCCATCAATATCCGGCATTGATTGTGATCGACCTTGTCAAAAAAGGGGTGAAGATCAAGTTTAACCTTCTTCCCAATCTCAATTGACAAAAATAACCGATCTTGATACTTTGGCCAATTATAGCCGGCCGGATACGCATACGGTAGTGTAGTAACACAGGATACACATTCTACACTGACATATTATACTTTTTCTGTATTGAATACGCAATCTCTAGTGACATATTCAGTAATTAAATATATTTAAGTTAAAGATACGCATGCTTCCTTGGTAAACAGTTATCAATTTCGTTAAGTAAACAGTTAACGAAATTTGTTTCCCACAGAAATTCGCTTTTCCCTGCAGAGGAAGCATATCCGGGATGATGTTCTACTAACAAAATGTATTGACATGTATATCAAAGGAAAGGAAGACTTACTTCTTGGACAGCTCCTTCACATCACTTTCATTTTCTTCATCAGCTCCGTCTAATGAAAGGGGAATACACAGAAGTTATAACATTGGATGTAGATATGTCATTTTTCTTTTCCTCTATGTAAGAACTTAATTTTAATTCTCTATTTCTTACTTCTTTAAACTGAAACTTGACAAGATTACATGATATTTAAAAACAATAATAAAAAAATTACATATTCAATTCATAGCTCTGTGGTTAAAAATGTACCTGTGCCACTAACATCTTCTGTTTCAGGTCCTGAATCAGAATCACTATCAGAACCCCATCGCTCAGCTCCATGATCAAAGTCCCAACGCTCTCCAGAAGGGGGAATCCAGAAGTCCACTTCCTCTGAAATATTGCCTTCATCAGATGGATTCCTTAATTCAGACCCGTTTGAATTCTCCTCATCATCTTGCATTTTCTGGTTATTTTTCTTTTTCTTCTTCTTCTCCTTCTTCTTCTTCTTCTCCTTCTCCTTCTCCTTTTTCTTCTTCTCCAAACCATCTTCATTTTCCTTCACATCTGATTTCTCCTGCAATGCTTCCTTTTCGGCTTCTTTTTTATCTGATTCACATATAAATGTCACATTGCTGAATAAAAACGGGGCACGTGAATTAATCAAGCAAAACAACTACCAAGTACCTAAAAAATTTTAACCGATGACAATCATACTGAATCAACTTTAACCAATGCAACAAGATAAAACAAACCTAACATGTTCAGGAACCGTTTCCCATTGATATGCTTCCATATATGCTCCTCAGACTTATTCACAGTAAGTCCTGTTAGCTTACACGTCAACTTCGAGCTACAACAACACCACAACAACAAAAATCTAGTAT
Organism: Apium graveolens; assembly: GCF_009905375.1. NCBI lineage: Eukaryota > Viridiplantae > Streptophyta > Magnoliopsida > Apiales > Apiaceae > Apium > Apium graveolens. The sequence goes on from NC_133657.1 coordinate 66,542,536, forward strand.
CAGCACAAAGAAAAATCAAATAACAAAAGCCAAAAACAAATCGATGCCAACAAATTAACTTCTCAAAAAAGTAGCGGAATCAATCTACTCAAACACTCTCACTCGTCCTCCCCAATAAAATAGTACAGAACAACTTCTTAACTACCCATTCCACAATAAACTACAAATCAATATCACTAGCATTCCCTTTCATTTCACAAACTTACGCAAGCTGTAAAGAAACAATATTTTTCCCCGGTAACACATTACCATCTTGCGAGAAAAATAAAAACAATACATAATTGCAGAAACTAACCCAATACAAATTCAGCAAGTTGTAAAGATAGAATGTTTTCACCAAATCTTCACATACAAACACACATACATACACAAAACAATCATACAAACAAACCCACGTGAAAATTTCAATCCCAAATGAAAGAAAAAGAAGGGGTTTAGTTAATACCTTGAGACAGGATCTTGGGTAAACATATTCAAAGGGGGTTTATTACGTATCAAGAAAGATTCAATGAGACCCAATCTGCAGTGCTTGGTTTGAGCATAAGAGTCTTTGGCATGAGCAGGCAATTCATGGCCAGTTTCAACACACTTTAATCGACCATTTTCAAGTTTCTTGAACTTGGGTGCACCCAATAAGTTCTCACCTTCTTTCACTACTACCTCCTCCTTGCTCTCTTCGTTGTTTCCATTTTCTTGGACTTTTTGCTTCTTCTTTCCCATCTCTCTCTCCTCTCTCTTTGTTGTAAAATCGGTTCTTTTGTTATTAGGGCAAACGCAATCAAGAATTCAATTGCATTTTCGTACGTCGTCGTTTGCTGTATCTTTTGCACATTTTGTACAACTTTAAAAATTAAAATTTTCAAAAATACGAATTTTTAATTTTTTTTATGAAAATATGTTTTTATAAAAAAATTTATTTACAAAGATATGATTTTGGATTTTAACAAACCACCTCTCTTTGTTTATCATAATTTCTTTTGCCTCTTTTATGGGATTCGAAGATTCGAATTTTGTGAAATATAAAACGTGTGTATGAATGTGTTTAATTACTAAAAAAATTGGAATGTATTATTGTTAAACTATAATATTTTTTTAAAAAAATGACTTAGTAGTTAGTTTGGATTGGGGTATAATCGAGTCGGGTCAAATACTGCCATCGACTCGAATTCGATTAAAAAATTCGGTCTCGAACAGGACTTTGACCGATTATTTAATTTCAAACTCGAAACTTGGCTTATAAAACGTTCGATAGGCTCGAACTCTGTTCAAAAACTCGAATTGATTTCGTTGAATATTAACAAAAACTCGAAATATGAGTGATTCGGTTCGAGTTCGATTCTATTAAATATATTGTTTTTATATATAATACGAAATGAAAAATATAGAGGCTCGATAAGGCTCGCGAAGAGTCGAGTAATTTGAAGTTTGAGTTCGGCTCGATAAAAAATTTTAAAAACTTGAGTTCGACTCAATTATTATCCGTCAAATTCGAATATTTTACGAGTTGGAGTAGTTACGGACGGTTTGACTCGTGTATTTGGACAACATGTGAAAATGACAAACCAATAACAAGATGATAAAAGAATTGCCTAGAGAGGAGCACTAAGCCACTAGTACATCTTGCTTGAGATCTTGTGTGTGTGTCTGGTAATGAATTGAGTTGACTTGAATCCACATCTCCCAAACTATACATTTTCATAACAAATGAGCTGGTTTTTTACAGCCATTTTACTAGCTCTCCTACTTTCTTCCCCTGGCCAAGGAAGAGCTCAAGAAAGTAGAAGAAGAAAAAGAGGGCCCTCTGCTGTCAACTGTAACATTCCTGCTATTTACAACTTCGGTGACTCCAACTCCGATACTGGTGGACTTTCTGCAGTTTTTCCTCCTACTGTCCCTCCTAACGGCGAGACGTTCTTCCACAATCCCTCCGGTAGAGCTTGCGATGGCCGCCTTATCATTGATTTCATTGGTAAACTACTACAACATTCTTCTTCACCTAATTATTGCTTTGTTGGCCTGCTTATCATTGATATCATTGCTAAACTACTGCCATATTTTTTTTCACTTATTATTGTTGTGTTACATAATGTACTTGTGTTTGGGCCAACACATCTTAGATTACTTTTATAATTCAATTTTAAGTGTACAGATATATTTACTGATTTGTTGTTTGTTGATGAAATTAGTTTGTGTATGAATGTAAACCTATGTGTAAACGTAATGCAGCTGAGCACCTGGGAATTCCGTATTTGAGTGCATATTTGAACTCCATTAAGCCCAATTTTGAGCACGGTGCTAATTTTGCGACGAGAGGGGCAACCATTAGGCAACAAAATGAGGGATGGTTCCAGAATTATGTTAGTCCTTTTTCACTTGATATTCAGCTCACCCACTTTTATGAGTTGAAGGCTCAAACGACCTATTTCTTTAATCTAGGTCAGTTTCATTAATCGGATATTATCCGTTTTTATCAACATTACATGAAATAAATCAGAGGATTTTTCTTTTTCCTTGTAATTTTTTAGCCAAAGAACAGGCGGGGCGAGATGGTCTGCCTAAGCCAGAGGATTTCTCAAAGGCTCTTTACATGTTTGATATTGGACAAAATGATCTTGATGCTGGTTTTAGAAAAATGAGTAATCAACAAATCCTAGCTGACATTCCTGACATTATCGCACTGTTTGCTGATGCTGTTCATGTATGTTCATCGCAATTATCTGTTTTTGGTTCTTGTTTTTCAGTTTCATTTGACGATTAAAGGTGTTCATTTTAACAGAATTTATATAGAACCGGGGCACGGGCATTCTGGATACACAATACAGGCCCTGTTGGCTGCTTGCCTCTGAAGACAGTCGAAATAGAGCAACATTTAAAACCAGGAATTTTGGATGAAGACGGATGCATCAAGGATCAGAATGATATAGCGAAAGAGTTCAACAAGCAGCTTAAAGAGAGAGTAATCAAGCTAAGGGCAGAGCTTCCACAAGCATCAATAACGCATGTGGATATTTACACTGCTAAATATAAACTGATCCGCAATGCGAGAGATCTAGGTAATTGTTATCCGATATTCAAAATCACGTCCTACATCATTAATGATTATTAATCTATAATTGTTTAAAACACTTCCTAATGAATCATGTGTTGTGTACCAACAACGTTTACGATATTGCTTCACTCGAGGCATCAACAGCAAACAACTAATACTATTACTTGATTCAGGATTTGAAGATGCTTCGAAAATCTGTTGTGGTTATCGGAGAAATGGCACCAACATCTGGTGTGGGTATAATGCTAATGTAAATGGCAGGGATATGCATGCCGGTTCTTGCCCAAACCCTTCTAAAGTCATTAGCTGGGATAGCGTGCATTACACTGAATCTGCAAATCGGTGGATCGCAAGTCTCATAATAAATGGTTCACTCTCAGATCCACCCATTCCAATTGCTCAAGCATGTCAATAACACAACCCACTCCAATAATGAGTTTTCCTATCATAATCTTACTGTTCAGTGTTGTAATATTAGAGTCTTCAGCACTTTAATTGCTTATATGAACCCTTAATAATAAACAGATCTCCACAATCAAGATTTTCGTAAATTAATTCAACAAAAAACTTGACTTTGATTATAGAAGAATAATTACAAATCACTTGCCACATTCACTTGAAACTTCTATGAAGGTTTACAGGCACGGTTAATGTTTTACAGAGCAGCTCAATATTTGGACTCAAACGAGACTACACAAAACACTACATAAATAAAGTTTCTTAACATCACATTCACTGCCCATGTCCTTCTGGAAGAGCAACTACTTTGTGAAAGGGTACAGATCTCTGAGGCAAGGATCCATCTTCTTCGTCATCATCAAATTCCAAAATATAACTGACCCGTAACCAAAATAGAAAGCACATGTTAATAAATTTCTTCACTCAATGTCCTGCAACTAGAACAAGATTACGGGCAAGAAAGGACTTACTCATCAGTCTTCCTCTGCCAAGTTGTACCATAGTTAAAGAACCAAGCACCATCCATTATTAATGCAGCGTTGTTAGGATCATAGCAGAAATATAACTATAAACTACAAATGAAGTAAAGTATGTAGATGCACTTACTTTACGAGCAAGGACTACAGTTGCCTTGTACAATGCAGTTGTACCTGGATAGACAGCCAAAACATGTCTACCCATAGGGAAATCCTGAGCACTTGTTGGATCATTTCGCTTGGGGAAAGGAATAATGTGCGACATAGGCAACTTGTACTTTCTGAAGATAGCATAATCATATTAATAAGACATAGCGCATGTGGTGACTGGTGACAAATTGTAATTGTTCCACAAAAACCTGATCTAAAACACATATATTCATGTAAAATTTAATAATAGCATATCACATATAACGTAGTGACAATAAAATTTCCAGGATAAGAAACTGATATAAGCCACATTTACAAAATCCCGATCCAAAAGGAAGAATAAATGCTAAAAACCCGACTAAAAGCGAATATAACTCTACACTCTCAGTTACCTAATGATCCAAGTGGATTATATCTTCATGACTTCATCCTAGGAGAGTAGAATAATTAAGATTTTAAGTATAATCTTAACGGGGTATCATTTGATTCACTAAAGTCATATTAAATCTCAATCACTTGAATCACTAAAATAATATTAAATATCAAACATATACATCAAAAATATATACACGATAATTAAAAATTATTTTTATGGAGTTCCATACTTTTTTCTTGAATGCTATCGCAACAAAATGAACAGTTATAAATTCTAGTATTTAAGATAATATTTCTAGATTTTATAAAATTTAAATACTAATTATTTTTATTTAAATCAAAAAATAACTACAAAATTAGAAGAAATAGTAGATAATTTTTTAAAAATCTAAATATGTTATCTTAAAAACTATAATTCATATCTTTTCATTAGGTTGTAGTAGGATTCAAGAAAAATGTATAGAATTCCATAAACATAAGTTTGATATATTAGTTTGACTTTAGATATTCAAATGATACTTGACTAAATTGATATATGACTTTCAATTTAGTGACCACTTTGATATTTAACCCCATAAGATGATGATGGCCCAAGTTAATAATTAATAGAAATTCCAGTATATAGAATATAGACTACCTCTGGCCACTGCTATCTTCATCATCACCTGGTTCTTCATCAAGTACTTCAAATCTGTAGGGTGAAGGGACAAATTAATAGAGACTTTGCAAGAATATTGTGATGGATGACCTACCACCCTGAAACCAAATACCTCAATGAAGAGAACAAGACCAAATTTAATTTACATTACATACATATAAGGATTTCCACGTAGATGGTGTTTTTAATGTTTTTGAGGAGAGGGGGAGTATATCTCCAAATAAGTGTTTTCTCCACAATGTTACCATATGAGCACATTCATGAATGGAAATTATTTGTCATTGAGTTGTTTAAGAACTGGCTCTACAGGGACAGTCATTGAGAACACAGCTGTTCAAAGCTCTTCTCTACAAGTATGTACAAGTAAAATTGTTTTATACCTAAGGTTATAATGGCTATGAGAAAACTTTTAATACTCTGAGGTTGATTGTTTGATATTTGTAATCTAGCATCCGGGCACAAATTTGTTTCGTCTTTCCTATACCTCGTCCAGAAAACTGACTCCCATCAATATCCGGCATTGATTGTGATCGACCTTGTCAAAAATGGGAGTGAAGATCAAGTTTAACCTTCTTCCCAATCACAATTGACAAAAATAACCGATCTTGATACTTTGGCCAATTATAGCCGGCCGGATACGCATACGGTAGTGTAGTAACACAGGATACACATTCTACACTGACATATTATACTTTTTCTGTATTGAATACGCAATCTCTAGTGACATATTCAGTGATTAAATATTTTTTATACGCATGCTGTGGTGGAGTACTCTGGTAAATAAAAATTGGATACGCATTCACTAATGCACAACACAAGGATATGCACTACTATGAGGGTCCCTTGTTGAAAAGACATGAGTGCAGATCTCATGCTATATCCTGTACCCCTTTTTTTCCCTTTTCAGACGGCTACCCTCCTGCAACACTGAATATGCATTCCGCATTTAGGTATTAGAAGGGTCATTGTTGGCCAATTATTCAAAAGTGGTTTTTTTGAAGTTTCGGAAAAGAGTCATTCTTGTAATTATTTCTCAGGGGGGCAGAGAGTCTGAGCATTATAGGAGATGTGTTGTCAATTTATAGGTCTATTTCCTCCAAAACATAACGACTTTATCTACTTAATAGAATGTGGTTCTGGGGTGGAATACTATGTTACTCGGACTCGGCTAGAAGTGTCCAACTTGGACACATGTCCAAGTATCGGACTCCGCAACATTTGAAAAATATTAATGTTTTTGGCCTAAAATAAGTGTCAAAATCCGAGTATTCATGTCCGAGTGTCAAGTGTACGACACGGGTAAAATGAAGAGTCCGAGCAAGATAGTATTCCACATACCATTTCTTGTTGAACATATACACAGATAGATATTTAAAGAAACATAAGTAAGATCCTCCATATATTATGTAACTAATGACCAAATAAATCCCGTTATTTGTGATCAGAATGGCTAGGTCTATTCATCTTACAAAAATCTTAGCCTCCGTAGAACATATGAGAAATGAAGATACTGATAACGTATCAGGGGAATCTAAGTTCTAACATGGTCAACTGGAAAGATTAGGCAGCTACAGTAGAAAGTTGGATCTAAGAATAACTTATAAAAAAGGCAAAAAGTATCTTTGTGCGATACATATCTACAGCTTATATAAAACAGAGAAAAATTAGAAAACACAATAATAGGCTCAAACTATTAATCAAGTCGGAAAAAAAACAGTTTTTTTACCATAACTTCACCGTAAGAATGTAAATATCATAAAGCTACATCTTCAAGACTTCAACCCATACATAATCCGGGCTATATAACCCGATAAAGATAAAGACTATACTACAAGGAAGTTTCCAATCTGTTGCTTTTTAGTTCAAACTCATGTGCATTTGTATCCTTCCCGGAAGGGGGAAGGGGAAATCCAAAGTAATAAATTTAAAAAGAATTCAGTTCCATTATTGGAAGTGAACTTACTCTCTTGACTCCCTATCAAAATGAATTACTTTGACAATGAACCAATCATCTTTATCAGCATCCTCTAGCCTGACCCTAGCTGCTACCTAAAACAAGAAAAAGTTAACCGCTTCAGATAGAAATACAGTTAGGGTGTCGCACTGCCGGCACAAGATTATACGATAGTAACAACATCCTCTAACATTGTGAAGCAGCAAAGTAAATAATTTTTTGAAGCAAACATGGAAATTCATATAGATGTACATATTGTGTAATGCATACTTGTTCACCCTTTAAACTTGCAAGGGCGTCCAGGTGGTTCCGCATCGAAGGGGACACTCTTGATATTTCTGAATCAATCTTCATTCTTTTCTTTTTTGGCTCATTACCTTCTGCAATTCGCAGATCAGGAAAATTAAGGCCATTCACTATTATTCAGATCAATTCAGAAATTCAAATTACGAATCACAAAAAAACAGTTTGTCCCCTTCCCCCTAAAAAAATATCCTGGTGCCCAGGCGCTATGGTTTGCCACAGCCCAAGGAGAATGGCAACTGCCTTAAAGCATCTCCAATAGAGGTTGCCAAGGGGTTGCCAAATCTTATGTTGCATGGCACCCTTGGTTGCCAACCTATTGGAGTTGTATGGTTGCCAAGAGGTTGCCTACCAAGGTTGCCAAAACTTGGCAACTTCCTAAAATGGTTAAAATACATATACAAATGCAAAAAGTTTATATTAATAATACCCTTTTTAGTTTATGAGTCATTTACAATTTAATTTAAGGGACCACACAGGCAACAATTAAAGGTTGCTAACTATTGGAGTAGAATGTTGCCAAGTTGATATAAAATTGAGTGAAAATAAAATATTAATATATATGATGATTTGGCAAAGTTGGCAACTAGCTTGACAACCCCTTATTGGAGATGCTCATACTTCCGTTCTCTGAGGCAATCCGGACACCATACCATTATTCACCATAAGATGCTATACGGCAGTCATGGCGTTTCCAAATGGACACCATAACAAGCATGAAGATTAAATACTTAACCCATCTCCCATGATATATCTTTTACCGGAACCATATTTGAAAAGACAAGAAAGCAGAAAATATAACGGGTTGGACATATTAGGTTCTCCCAAAAATCTGTTTGCAAAAAATTAGGGCACAGTTTAGGTGACAGAAAAAAATTACCTGTCCACCTGATATTTATAATGATATCACCACGTAACCAACATATATGCTAAATTGTATCTAAATGTTAAAATGAATGACTTGGAAATAAACTTAGCATGTAACAAGTTAAAGGCAACAATACAAACATTTCACTATCCACTTAAAAACAGCATAGGGTTTCTACAACCCACCTACTCTTCTTCGTTGTTGTCCTGGAGGTCCAGATGGTTGCAGAGTATCCAGTTGACCAATCAATTGAGTGGCAATACTGCACGCAAGTAAGTAATAGTCACTATCTAACATATTAAGAAGGTTAAGGAGTTACTAAAATAGAAATACAATAAGTTGTCTGGAAGTTAATCCAAGTTTTTTTCTTTTTTCTGATAAATTAACACAAGTTTAAATTAAACAAAAGTTAAAGCTCGATATATAAGTTAAAACAAGGTGACATGGGCATTACAAACACTTTAAATAATAATTTCTACATGTCTTGCTTAAATATAAAAAAATAGAAGAATAATGTACATATATGTATGTGAAATAGGCATACCTCACTTCACTTTCAGAAAGGTCTTTTGTTTGAGTGTACAACATCTTGAGCCTAGACAGTGAAGTATCACCAGGCTTCTCAACCACCTCAGGGGCTGCATCACCATGTGCAATAATTGTGAGAATGCAAAATATAGAATATGAGATAAGCTAGATCAAAAGTTTGTGACATAACCACGATACTGAATATCACAAGGCAAACCAGGATATGAGAAGAAATAGAAGTTCGCAAAAATGAAAGCAGTTAAAATCATTGTTGCAGACATTAACAGGAAAATCAGAACAGTCAATCAAACCATATACAGACAACTAAATAGCAACTATGATTGAGTACCAACAAATGAATAATAAACTACTAGAGAATATCCTGGATTTATATTAGTCGAAATTTGCTTCCTCAATCCTCATACAAACTCAACCTAATTTATCCACTAGACTATATCTGAGAAGCTATATCAGAACTTACTCCATCGCAAAATGTCACATTTTTCTTACATTTAATTATTTAAAACTAATCAATACAACCCCAGGTAGGAACATAGTTTTTCAAACTGCCTGCATATAACCCTATGTAAACAAAAAATAATCAATGTGACCTTGATAAAGCAACAGAGAGAGGTCATTGTTATTCACAAGGCATCCAAATCACTTTCATGACACATCCGCCAAGGAACAGAAAGACATCATCGAAAGCCTCACTTTCATTTGGTAGACAATTAGAAAACACATTTCAGATGAAATTTTGACACCACAAGTCAATCAATCACTTACAATCTACAAGCCTAAAAAGATTGTGACATAATAAATATGTTACTCTATATTTACAGAAACATCAAGAAGTCGAAAACTCCAAGTCTCATCCACTAAGAAACAACTCAAGTTGCAACATTTACATAAAAAAAAACATGAAATTGGGCATCAAATAATTCAAGTAATCAACAAAAGCCACCAACATAAAACAAACATAAATATATAGGAAGTGATAAAAATCAAAACTTTGGGGAAATTAATAAGAAAAAATAAAGGGGGGGGGGGTACTGGTTTGGAGCTTCTTGTGCATCTTATTGATTTCAATAAGAACATCTTCTTGTTCTTTCCTTAATCGATCAAGCTCCTTGGCATTGTCCATTATCCCGCTTACGTCAGGCGATGACGCCATTTCTATTTTCTACTGGGGAACAAACAAACAAACAGGTAGGGGACTGAAGTTTCAGGTGATGGGTTAATTTTAGTATGACGACAACACCACTTCAGTTTGTGTGTGTTTTTCAGATTACACTGCAATAATGAATCATGTCATGTGTACCAACGAATATTCCCAAAATTGAACTTGGTACTTTTGGTTTACTTGGATTTTTCATTTTCTACTCAATTTAAATTTATTTATTTATTTCTCAAATACTTTATTTTATAGTTTTTTTGAAGTTTTGTGTTCCCTGTATTGATATTGGAAATTATGTGTTCCGATTTCCGAACAATATTTATTTTTGTACATACAAGTAATGAGAACACAAAAAGAAAATTAAGTGTATGCGCATTTTGGGTAAAAGTATCATCTTAAATTTGTGTGATAAGCCATATTTTTTATGAAGATATTCTTTAACAAGTCTCCTTTTTTTCAAGTTATTTTTATTGTTATTTGATATTTTTTTATGAAGATATTCTTTAAAAAGTCTCCTTTTTCAAGTTATTTTTATTATCATTTGATAAATGTTTCACAGAGTCTAAAAAGGGTATATCCAATTGAAATTTTAAAAGATTTTTTTGGACTTTATAAATCCGAATTATTTAATTTCTATTTTAAAAAATGCTTTAAAATCTGATGGTATTTAATAAGGATTGAGAAAAGTATTTTAAAATCTGGGGGTATTCAATTTAGATTTTAAAACGTCCATTAAAATCTAGTGTTATTCAATTTGGATTCTAAAAAATCCATTAAAATCCGATGATATTTAAAACTCCATGGATTTTTTTGTATTTTATAAAATTGTAGATTTTGACTGATTTGTTAGTGTATTTATGTGTGTATTTTATATTTTCAGAAATTTTAGTAAAATCCAAGAAATTTTGATGGATTTGTAGAAATGATACTCAAATCAGCAAGACTTTACGAGATCTATTCAACACTTTCGCTAAAATTTGTGTATATTTAAAATCAGTCAAAATCAGCAATAATTATTCAAAATCAGTGGATTGTTATAAATCTTTAAAATTTGAATTGAATATATATGTTTTGTGTTATGGATTAAAAATTAGGTCGTATTAATTGCTAGAGTTTGTGAACTTTGAGACTCGATTTGACTGCTCTTCTATTTTGTGACTCAATTGCCTTTAACAAGATGCCTATATACCTTGTTGTGTGCCAGAATCAAGTCAAAAACGTAGTTTTAATTTGTGAGGTGAGACCCCTTATATAGGCATGAGATGCATTTGAATTATGTTGGGGTTAGGAGACTTGGTGAATAAGTCTCATATTTAGTGTGGACTTTAGAGTCCTATAATGCAGGAAATTGATTCCCTATCCCATGAGATTTCTTGGGGGCAATCTCCAAGAAATTGTGTCCTTATTTGGACTTTACCTATCAGCTGATTTATCTCATATTAATTAATTACAAAATTAATTAATATTCAGGATTTTGGACCCTTTGTAATGGGCTTTATTGTTCACCCAACTCGGGAATAATTAATGTGATATTAATTGCGCGACCAGGGTTTATTTTTCTCCCTATCATTTGCCCCCCAACTTCCGGGAAATCGTAAAAGATCTTACGGAAGTTAAGTTCATTTATTACCTTACAGGGTATCGTTTTCTGCGTAAAGTGTGTAGCGACCTACACATTTACAACGATGTACCTTATTCGTGGCTTCAGGGTATTTTTGAAACTCCCTTATTCCCATTTTTTAGGAATTTTCTGGTATTTTCCAGGAATTTTTCCTTATTTTCTGGAATTTTTCCTTATTACTATTTTCGAAAAGAAATCACATACGAACGACCCGGAATCCTGATTGAAATCGACCAGGACTCTGGTCAAAGTATCTTTAAGTCTGTCATCCTAGTCGATTGTGAAATCGACCAGGTCGACTTATCTTTATCTTTGACATTGTGGTTTAACTTGAAATCGATCAGGATTCCTGATCGATTCGATCAGGATTCTGATCGACTTATCTCTATTTTTGACATTGAGGTCTAATTGAATTTCGATCAGGATTTCTGATTTCTAATCGATTCCATCAGGATGCTGATCGGCTTATGTTTATTTTTGATACTGAGGTCTAATTGAAATTCGATCAGGATTCCTGATCGATTCGATCAGGATGCTGATCGACTTATCTTTATTTTTGACACTGAGGTCTAATTGAATATCGATCAGGATTCCTGATCGATTCGATCAGTATGTTGATCGACTTATCTCTATTTTTGACACTGAGGTCTAATTGAATATCGATCAGGATTCCTGATCGATTCGATTAGGATGTTGATCGACTTATCTCTATTTTTACCACTCTAGTCGAGTAAACATTCGATCAAAGTCACTTTTTACATTCATCAGGACTCTGGTCGAAGTAAGTGATTTTCTACCACTCTAATCGAATAAAACTTCGATCAAGACCAATTTTTATTCGATCAGGACTCTGGTCGAATTAAGTGATTTTATACCACTCTAATCGAATAAAAATTCGATCAAGGCCAACTTTTATTCGATAAGAGCTCTGGTCGATTATGGACCCTTCACATTCCTCCCGACCTTCTAAATTGTCCCAGAAGCGTCCTTTTTAGTGGGCTTTTGTTTATTGGGAAACTATTTCAATGGGCCTTTGTCGATTCAATTCCTTTGATTCTGCTATATAAGTGTGGTGAGGGGTAGAGTTTCTCATTTCACCTTTCACAAATTTCTCTCAAATTTCTCTCTAGTTCCTCTCTTAGGAAGGCGATTTTCGGCGTTATTTGCCACCGTAGCTCCACCACCGTCAACCGTTTTCTGAGTTTCAAGCCTCCTTCCCAAGAACATCAATGGCGGATCGCGACCTTACTAGGCTGACCAAGATGAACACTTCTAAAAGAGGTACCGCTATTCAAATATGCTCTCCTTATACTTCTCTCATAGACATGATTAGTACTAGAGGGGATGAATATCCATCTCTTTCTGATTCAGATTCTTAAAACCGTGGTAATACTTTTCATGAGCTAGATGGTAGGATAGAAGCTTACAACACCATGTAAAAACTCCCTCAAACCTTAGAATTACTCCGCCCGCCCCTGAGGATAGGTACTGTAACTGGGAGGGGGATACTATCTTTATATTTCGAGGAGTCCTAACCGCAGGTCTTAGTTTCCCTTTTCACGAATTCATTCTGCATCTCCTTGCAGATGTGCAAATAAACCCTTGTCAGCTACCCCCTAACGCATGGAGAAACATTATTTGTTTTATGGTTTTATATCTTAGGAATAAATTTCCTCTTTTAGTCGTTTTTTTTAGAAAGATATTCCAATTCTATAATAGTGTTTTAACTCAACCGGGCTGGGTTTTAATACGTCAAAGGCCCAAAATCCCCCATATTTTTATGATAACTCTATTGTTAAGAATAACCCAAAATTGAGAGATGAATTTGTTAGGCTGACCTGGGCCGGAGGCGATTGGGCCACTCTTTTTCGTAGGCTCTTTTGTAAAGTAGTCGATGGTAGCCCTTCTAGCATTAGACTAATTTATGAGGAGGAGGTCGCTTATCAAACCCTCATCACAGATAATGGTCAAACAGACACCTGGACCCTTTTAGAGGAGTTTTCCCTAAAGAAAGTTGGTCTCTCTCGGGCCACTGATAAGTAACTTTATCTGTTTTTTCTTTTATTTCTCTCTCTTTATTGCAACTTAATATGTTAGATATATTTGATAATGTCATGGCTAATGTGATTTATGTTTAGTTTTCAGATCTTACTTAAACAGGATAAATCAGTACTTACTGGAAGTCAGGACTTAAGGATATCAGTACTTATATTATCAGGAGATAATTATTAGAAGATGGATATCAGAACTTAAGTACTGAAGGACGTTCAGATAAGGAAGGCAGCTGGTTAAAGGAAAGAAGATCGAGACAAACATAAGAAGAGATATGCATGAAGAAGGAATTCTATGAAGAATAGAATATTTGGAAGAAAAGATATCTGATTGATATATTTTAGGAAGCAAACTTATATTCCATATCAATTAGCGATTATCTTGTAACTGTGTAATATATAAACACAGACATAGGGTTTACACTATAAGTGTTATCACAATCAAGAAGATTATTCATTGTAACTCTATCAGCTCTCGTGATATTTGTTCATCACTGAGAGAGAACAGTTCCATACTGTAACAGAGTTTATTGTTTCAATAAAGTTTGTTTTCTGTTACTTGAGTTATTAAAGTTCGATTTGATTGTACTATACACTGTATTCACCCCCTCTACAATGTGTGTGTGACCTAACAAGTGGTATTAGAGCCTATTTGTTAACGCACAAACAGTTTAAGATCTAAACACAATCATGTCTGAAACAGAAACTCCAATTAAGCCCACCAAAACTGAAGAACCTCCAAAGACACAAATTCAAAGCTGATATGAGACTATCAGAGTTCCCATATTGAGACCATCTGAATATCCCATATGGAAGGTGAGGATGACCATGTTCCTGGAAGCGACAGATCCAGAATATCTTGATAGAATCAAGGAAGGGCCTCACAAACCAACCAAGCTCGCTGTTGCAGTTGCAGGTGAAGCAGCAAAGACTGTACCAAAGGAGAAGAGTGATTACACTGCTGAAGATATCGCATCAATTGCTAAGGATGCTAAGGTACGACACTTACTGCATAGTGCCATTGATAATGTAATGTCAAACAGGGTAATAAACTGCAAGACTGTAAAGGAGATATGGGATGCCTTGGAAACAAGATGTCAGGGAACTGTCTTAGGTCACACACACACTGTAGAGGGGGTGAATACAGTGTATAGTACACTCAAATCGAACTTTAACAACTTAAGTAACAGAAAACAAACTTTATTGAAACAATAAACTCTGTTACAGTATGGAACTGTTACCTCTCAGTGATGAACAAATATCACGAGAGCTGCTAGGGTTACAATGAATAATCTTCTCTAATAATGATAACACTTATAGTGTAAACCCTATATCTGTGTTTATATACTACACAGTTACAAGATAATCGCTAATTGATATGGAATATAATTCTGCTTCCTAAAATATATCAATCAGATATCTTTTCTTCCAAGTATTCCATTCTTCACAGAATTCCTTCTTCATGCATATCTCTTCTTATGTTTATCTTGATCTTCTTTCCTTTAATCAGCTACTGTCCTTATCTGATTGTCCTTCAGCACTTAAGTTCTGATATCTATCTTCTGACGATTATCTCCTGATAACATATGTACTGATATCCTTAAGTCCTGACTTCCAGTATAAGTACTGATCAACAGTTAAGTACTGATTTATCCTGTTCAAATAAGATCTGAAAGCTAAACATAAAACATATTAGCCATGACATTATCAAATATATCTAACAATCTCCCCCAACTTGTAAATTAACATAATATACAAGTTTAACAGATATTTGATGATGTCAAAAACATTAAGTACAAATGCATGAGAATTAGACTAGATAACTACAACTTACAGTCCTTAAAGCTTTTACCAATTTCAACTTCTGATAACAACTTCAGTCTGTATAAATATCAGAATTTAAGCAGTTGTAGATCTTCGACTTGGCTTCATCATTTTATGATCTCTCTGATGTCAGGAGTTGTTCTGAGATAGTTCTTCAACAAACATTTCTCAGCATATCTGAGTTCATCAATCATTCTCCTTTTGACATTTTTAAGCTCTACAGTATCTTCACCAGTTTGAAAGATTGCAGCTCTGAGATCATTGATCTTTGCTTTTCTCAACTCCTGATCTAGTCTTATGACATAAGCTTTGTCAGACTCTAGATTGAATTCAAGTCCCTTAATACCAAGATATGTTCTGATCTGTGCAGTATTAGGCTTCATATCAACAATATCACCATTGTGATCTCTGTACTTTGGAACATATATGCTGTCAGACTTAACAGAATAAAGCCTTTTCTGTCTCTGTTATTCTGTCATCCACTTGAAGTAAGAAAAGTACATGCTCTAATTCTTCAAAATACTTCAATGGAATGGCATTTTGTCTTATATGATAAACCCTACCATCTGTCATGAAATACAACATGATGTATTCTTTCAAGTAGGTATGGTAAACCATCTATACAGATTCCAGTTGATTCAATCTCTCAGGAGTTGCTCCAATACCTGGTTCACTCAAGGAAGTTGGATCATTGGTAGAGTTGTGTACTCTTCTTTCATCAGCACTTCCCAATCCAGTTTTATCTCTAGCTTCCTTTCCAGTAACTACTCTTGCTTCAAAACCACTTGCAGTAGTCTTCAAAGATTGAGTCTGTTTTGCTTTAGTGAATCCTGGTAGGAGTGTCTTTGATCTATTTTCTGATATCAAGTTAACTTGAGCTCTGTCAGAGGTTACTTGCTTCTTCTGAATATCAGAACTTACAATTTCTTGACTCTGAACAACTTGAGCCATGTCAGAGGTTGTTTTAAGAACTTTTCTTGAAGTCAGAGCAAGATCATCTTTTTCATCAGTAATTTCTTCTTCCTCAGGAGGTACATAAACCTTGATCGGTTCACCAACCTTTTCTTTACCCTTGGATCTTGGATCTATCTGTGGTTGTGATCTAGCCAACGTTGCTTCAGTATGTGTCCTTTCTTTGATCACAATGTCTTTGAGTTTTGGAAGTGACTTTTTACCAGAAGCTTCAGATTTAGATATGACTTTCTCTGATTTAAGTCTGGCTTCTTCTTCCTTTAAACTTTCCAAGTCCATTCCTGGATTTTCTTGAAGAAATAACTGTCTTGACATTTCCTCATCAAGATCTAGAAGTTCGTCAGAATTTATCCTTTTACCAGCAGCAGAACTTATTCTTTTCTTAGTATCAGAACTTGTCCTGTGACTAGCTTGTCTTGATGTAAACCTTCTACCTTGACTATGACCGCTACCCATTCCAGAGTATCCTTGATCATCATTTTCATCATCCTTTCCTTGCAGTGTCTTGTTAGTGTTGCATTTGGACTTAATTACCTTCTCCCCCTTTTTGGCATCAGCAGGTAGTAAAAGAGAAATAAGTAATTCCACTGAGGATTGGATGTCAGTAAGTTGCGATTGCTGAGAAGCTTGATTTGTCAGAATGTCATCAATCTGAGCTTGTTGCTTCTCTTGAGTTTTCTCTATATAAGCAATCCTGTCAATGGTAGGTTGAAAGAACTTTTTCTTATCAATTTTCCAAACTTGTTTTTGTTTGATAAAGTTCTCCTGAATCTTGTGTAGCTCTGCATGAGTAGTTGAATGAAGACCTTGTAGATATTTTATACTCAATGCAGTAACTCTAAGCTGGGTTTTTAAATCATCAGAATTTAACATTTCATCAGCTTTAGTCAAGTGCTCAGCAAGATGTATTGCAGTTGGAACACATGAAACTGAGTTCCATTCCTTAGTCCACTCCTGACCTGCAGGAGTTTAACTCCAAGATACTAGTGCAGCCCCGGTAACAAACTTCTCTACCAGTTCAGACTTAGGAAGAGTCTGTTGAGGAGTATGTCCTGAAGGACCTGCTTCATCAGCATCTACAGTTGGAGCAGCATTACCAGTATCTCCAGCATTTGCAGCATCAGAATTTAAAGAATCAGTATCTTCTGATAAGACAACAGTGTGAGTAGCAATGGAGGCTTCAACATCCTCTAATTGCTGATCTGATACTAAGTTCTGATCAACAGCCATATCCTGATGCTCACCTAAAGTCTGATCATCAGCATCTTGATGCAGAGAAGGTGTTGTTGATAACTCTGGAGTTTGAACAGAATCAGTAACAGGTGTTGTGGAAGGATTATTTGCTGTTGGAGCTTCTAAGAGAAATACTTCAGACACAACCAAGTGTTGAACATCAATATCAGTACTTGTGCCTGGATCAACAAGAGACACAGATGGTGAGTTAGCCTTGTCAGATACAGCTTCCTGAGATGAAGTTGATGGAGAAGAAGTGACTGGAGCAAATTCCTTGTCTTGTGAGATCAGAGATTCCTGATCCCCTTCCTTAGCTGCTTCTTTTTCATCATCTGAAACTGGCCTTTGTGCCCTCTGTTTCTTGTACTTCCTTGTTGATTTGGATTCCTTGGGAGTTTCAGGAACTATCATTCGTCTAAGCCTCTTGAGAAGCCTAGAACCCCCAATTTCAGAATCCTTCTCAGCTTCAGTAACAACAGGTTCTCTAGAAGAAACCTGTTCCTCAGAATCAGATTCATCTCTCAATACAATCCTCCTTCTCTTTTGAGATGTTTGAGGAACATTCTTTGTCCTCTTTGGCTTGGAAGATGAAGGCTTCACAGTAGGTGCTGAAGATGAAGGTTGAGCAGTCTGTGAAGTGGAGAGATAGGATTTGAGATATGTTCTGAGGGTAGGTTGAGTAGAATGAGAGGTAGGTACTGAGGTTGATGGATTTTGGGTGTTTGGAGTTGGTTGGACATCAGAGTAAACAGATCTATAAGTATCAGGATCAGCATTTACCAGGATCTGTTTTACAGACTTAGGAATCTGTAATGGTCTAACCACTTTTTTCTTAGTATCAGCATTTACCAGGTCATTAAAGTATCGTTTTGCAACCTTAAAAGGTGGGGTTTGAGTGCTGACTAAATGAGGTTCATCAGTACAGTAAGTATAAATAAGTTGACAGAATCTAGCAAAATAAACAACATCTCGATCCTCTGTCATCCTATCCCCAATAAAACCAATTATTCCAGTTGCAAAATCAAAATGAGTTTGATGAATAATAGCATACCCTATGTGCTGACTCAGAATTGGGATAGCATCAAAATTTGAACATTTGTTCCCAAAAGCTTTGGTGATGCAATCAAAGAAGAAACTCCATTCTCTTCTGATATTAGCCCGTTTCAACTGTCCAAGTTTCGTCAGACTCTTTTCATATCCCAATTCAGCCATTAACTCCCGAAGGGCCGAGTCCTCTGGAATTGAGAAAGTACAATCTTCTGGAAGATGTAAAGCCCTGCGTACTGTACCAGGAGTGACTACAAATGATGAATCACCCACTTGGAAGATAATACTAGGAGTTCCACATTGACCACCATCATCAAAAAGTCCAGTCCTCCAAAACCTCAGAACTTGTTGGCTTGAAAAGAATTCAGGCTGTGTTAATGCATACCCAACCTCACTATGTGCAAGAAGATCTTGCACAAAGTGCAATTCAGATGGAGCTTTAGTGTGATCAAGAACTGCAACATAGTTGTTGGGGACAAACTTAGCTCCATCAATGATTAAATCCTTTGGTGCCATGTGAAAAAAAATTGAGATTCAAATATGCCTGTTAGGTGTTTGAGATAATGTATGTATGAAAAACCAACGTGAGAAAGAAAGAGAAGGAGAGTAAAAGTAAGGAGAGAGATAAAATATAAAGAAAATAAAAGATTAACGAAATCTTCTCTCTGTTGTACTTATACTCTGAACAAAAATGTTACCGTTGGACACCTGTCAGACATGCAGTAATAACGGACAGTTACTGGGCTCGAGAAAACAGGAATCATTACTTACCCAGTTGCCTAGTTTCAAGGAAAAACCGTTTCATTTATCAAGAGAGACAGTTTTAATTCAAAATTTAAACCGTTAGCACTGATTGAATTATTTTTCACTGCATCATTGATATTCTGAAAATACATCACATGAAAATGACCAAGATAAATTAGATAAGTAAGTGCTGAAAATGAATCAGAACTTAATATAAAACAAAATTTATACGGTCATCAGAATATCAATCAGGATTTATCAACACAAGATAAAATAACTCAGAGACAAAATCTTGAAGTAAAAACAACTTTCATTAATATATCAAGACAATACATTTATGAAATGGAAATTACATCAATACTTATACAAGATTTTCCCTAAGCTTCTAATCCTAACATCAACAGCCTTAGTCCTAGCTAAGAAGCCTGACAAAGCTGATGATGAAGAAAAACAGGAAGAAGACGAGATTAAGTCATCTTCTTCTTCCTACTCTCGACAAACAGAATGGCGAGTCGGATGATTCGCTCTTGCTGGCGGAGACGATGAAGATGAAGTTCTCTTCAAACGGCCACCAGATCACGTTTGATAACCTCTGGAAATTGAATCCAGAGATTGTGAGGAATGTTGGTGATAGGGTATGGAGTTGGAATTTCATTCAAAAAGACATGAACAGTCTCATCACCATAATTGTAGAACCAGCCAAATTCAGCCATTTGTGATGATAAGTGAAAAACGAGAGTGATTTTGTGATAAAAGTGTGATGGGAAGGCTGATGTGAAGTGGCTGCTTATATAGGCAAGAGAATGCCAAGAGACGCAAAGAAATTGAATGCTGACAGATAGAATTAATTCTACCTCGTCTCCCTAGACTTTGAAAAAGAATAACATTCATTGGAAAGAGGAATCATGGTTTAAACCGCACAAGAAACAAGAAACAGTGGACTGTTCAAGTACGAATACCATTAATCCTAATCATAGTGACTATTAATCTTCCACTTCAACATATTCTAGTTCGAACTGAGACTGTTATCAAATTTTATTCACAGATAAGCCACGTAAAGGATTAGACTGAGAAATCAGAACTTAGACCTATACCAGAACTTAACAGTCATCAGAACATAATTTCTTAACTCGAAGAGGAATGCCCATCTTAGTAAATCCTCATACAAGTTCTGAGTTATAGACTTCAGAACTTAATCATCAGAACGTGTAACTAGAACTTGTCCTCAGAATTTGTGCAATAATAATGACTGTTTATCTAAAATAACATAGACCACCACAGAAATTTTCATCATTCAGATGGAGTGATTAGTGTATGCATTAAGCTAAATAACAGACAAAGAGTAAAGTCTGATTCACTTCAGTACATCTTAGAAATAAGGCATAACTAAAATTTTGCTAAAGAGCTGTCATTGTCCTGAAACCTACTGATGAATGAGTTCATGCTTGAGTCCACCTCAACTATTTTGTGCTAATTTTATGCATCTTTTGAAATTCTATTTTACAGTGGCTTCTCAGTGTAAGTGAGTCACAACTGTGTATCAGAATTTATGCTATTATCAGAGTATTTCTCCAGTAATCATAGAGTGTGAAAAGTCACCAAGAAAATATTTTTCTTTTCTAATGCATATCTACTTAATACCAGCAATGCACTTGGGTCGTTCCTTCCACATTTTTACTCTAGATCTCAAAGGAGTACCTGATTTTATTCTTTGATCTTTTTGCTTTTTCTTTTGATAAGTGAGGTTTATCAGCACTTAGTACATTTAGCAGTTTTACTAGTATCAGAACTTAACAGATGAGTAGCATTATTCTAATTTGTGACTTAGTAATAAGATATTCTAATTTGAAGACTACTAGGTCAGTATCTAGCACAGTTATCCTCATAGGTAGGGGTGAGCAAAAAATTTCATAACCGTCCAAACCAACCGTTTCAAACCGCCCAAACCGAAATTTAATGGTTTATAACGGTTTGGATCGGTTATGGTTTCATTTTTCCAAAACCCGAAAAATAACGGTTTGGTTTGGATTTATCTTTTATACCGCCCGTTATATCCAAACCACCCGAGTCTATTAAAATATTTTAAATATATATTTTGAGGATACATATATTAGATAAATTATTAATATTTATAAGTAGTTGAATCCATGATATGTTAAGTGCACTTGAATGTTACATATTGAAGTTAAAAGATCCAAATTATTACATAATGAATTTGTTTAGTTGATAATTTATTAACTTATTAAATTTTTTACCTAGTAAATATATGTACATATTTTTCTTAACGGTTTAAACGGAAACCTCCCAACCCGAACCATTATAGTTTGGGTGGTTTGGTTATATCAGTAACAGTTATGGTTACGGTAATGGTTAAGTAAAATGTAAAACCGCTAAATTTGGTTTGGATGGTTATGAGCTCTAAACCCGCCCATTTCACCCGATACTCACCCCTACTCATAGGATTGAATAGGTACTTGAACAGACATATCACTTATCAGAGTTTAGAAACATATATCAGACAACAGTCAGTACTTAATGATATTTATCAATTAAGCACAGAATACACAATGAGATTAATTTTGTAAATACTGAGCATAAAGTCTGATAACACAGAACAAGACTAAGCAGATTTAGAGAAAGAACCTGAAACCATTCCAAGTTCATTTACCAATCTTGTAAAAGTAGCTTCACAGAGTGGTTTTGTGAAGATATCTGCTAGTTGTTGATCTGTGGGAACAAAATGCAATTCCACTGTACCTTCATCCACATGTTCCCTGATGAAGTGGTACCTGATGCTGATGTGCTTTGTCATTGAGTGTTGAACTGGATTACCTGTCATAGCAATAGCACTTTGATTATCACAGTAAATAGGGATTTTGAATTATGTTAACCCATAATCCAGTAACTGATTTTTCATCCAAAGAATCTGTGCACAACAGCTTCCTGCAGCAATATACTCTGCTTCTGCAGTTGATGTGGAAATTGACTTTTGTTTCTTGCTGTACCTAGAAACCAATCTGCCTCCAAGAAATTGGCAGCTTCCACTTTTTGTATGCAAGAAATACACCCATATGTATCTGGTGAACTCATCCACTATGACCAACGCATACTTCTTCTTTCCAATAGACATGACATTTACTGGACCAAATAGATCAACATGTATTAGATGATAAGGCTCAAGAATTGATGATTCAGTCTTGCTCTTGAATGGAGATTTTCTTTGTTTGGCTTTCTGACATGAATCACAAAGACCATCAGGAGCAAATACTGTGTTTGGCAATCCTCTCACAAGATCTTTCTTGACCAGTTCATTTATATTATAGAAATTTAAATGAGAGAGTTTCTTATGCCAATTCCAGCTTTCTTCAATTGATGCTCTACTCATTAGACAGATTGCAGAACCATCAGTACTTGTTGAAAGCTTAGCTTCATAAATGTTACCACGCCTGTATCCTTTCAGAACAACTTTGCCTTTAGATTTACTCACAATTTCACAGTGTTCTTCAAAGAAATCAACATGATAACCTCTGTCACAGATTTGACTTATACTCAGTAGGTTGTGTTTAAGTCCTGAGACTAGAGCTACTTGTTTAATTATGACATTTCCAAGATTGATATTGCCATATCCCAATGTTTTTCCAATGTTGCCATCTCCATAAGAAACACTTGGGCCAGCTTTCTCCACAAAGTCTGATAGCAGGGCCTTATTTCCAGTCATATGTCCTGAACATCCACTGTCCAGAACTAGAATATTTTTCCTGTTGCCCTGCAATCACAAAGACCACTAATTATTAATTTTAAGGACCCAGACTTGCTTGGATCCTTTGGCCTTATTAAGTTTGTTAACATTTGCAGCGGATTTAGCATCAGAGTTTATGTTAACATTTTTCTTATCAGAATTTACACTATCAGACTTTGAATCAGAATTTACACTAGAAGGAACAATGGAAACTTTCTTCAAAGAAGGTTTTATTTGATAATAATCATAGTACAAACTATGATATTCCTTACAAGTATAAATGGAATGCCATAAACTACCACAATGAAAACAAGGATTTTGTGGTTTGTATCTAACAGACTGACTCTTAACTCCTGATTTTGAAGGTAAGGAGTTAATATTCTTATTCTTCCTGCAAAAAGAAGCCAGATGGTTAGAACTTCCACAGTTATGACATATTTTCCTAGGAGCATCAGGAACAGGTTTATAATCATTGCTTTTATTCACACCTTCCTTTCCATTCCTATTTTTCCTAGGTGATTTTACCTTGTTTGCATTCTTGACATCTTTCAGCTTATGCCTAAGCTGCTTCTTTGTCATTAAGCCTATGTTCACTTCAGCTGTCTTTTCCTATTTTAGTTTATCAGAAGTTAATTTCTTTGTAACTTCTGATTTTTCATTTTCAGACTTTACAGTTACAAACTTAACAGGTTTTAACTTTGGCTTTTGTTTATCAACAGACTTAATTTCTTCAGTTCCTTTATCTTTCTTATCTTCTCCATAACCTAAGCCCTCTTTCCAGTTTCCACTACTTAGCAAATTTTGAGTTGTTTTGCCAGAGTTAGTCCAAGTCCTGATAATCTCTCTTTCCTTTTCTAACTCAGTTTTTAGAGATTCATTTAATTTTAGCACTTCATTCCTAACATAAAAAGCATCATCTCTATCCTTCTGAGTTTGATGGAACATGACTAACTCTTTTTCTAAGAAATCATTTCTTTTCTTAAATGCAAGATTTTCAGAAGTTAATCTTTCACATGTTAAAGTTTGATCTCTATAGCTAACAAACATGGTTTTAAGATATCTTCTCAACTCATTAATATCATCACTATGAAAAGCATAAGTAGTCTGAGGTACCTTTATTTCAGCAGCTTCAGAACTGCTCTCAGCACTTTCTTTATCAGCATTTGCCATCAATGCATAGTTTTCCTCACTTTCAGAGTCTGAGGTGTCTGTCCAGCTTTTCTGCTTTGTTACAAGAGCCTTGCCTTTGTCACCCTTTACCTTCTTGTAGTCAGGAGATATGTGGCCTTTCTCACCACAGTTATAGCATTTAACATTGGTGTAATCTCCTCTGTCAGACTTTCCTCCTCTGCCTTCAGATCTTCTGAAATTCTTCTTATCAGAACTTATGCCTTTCCTGAAAAACTTCTTTCCCTTCCTGAACTTCCTGTATGCAATCTTTGTGATTCCTTTCACCATAAGAGCACACCGCTTCATCATCTCCTCATCAGCATCAGTCTCAGGCAAGCTTTCAGAATCTGAGTCATCATCACTCTCAGAACTTGATGACTCGGTATCAGACTTTATGAAAAGAGCTTTACCCTTGTCTTTCTTTGAGGAAGCTGCTTTGGGGAATTCTTCTTCAGCCTTAAGAGCAACTGTCCTTGACTTTCCTCCTTTCCTCTTGCTTCTTTGTTCCATCTCCAGCTCATGAGTCTTGAGCATTCCATAGATTTCGTCAAGAGTTGTTTCATCAAGATTGTAGTTGTCTCTTATTGTCGTTGCCTTCAAATCCCAGCATTCAGAAAGAGCTAACAGGAACTTAAGGTTTGAATCTTCAAGATCATACTCTTTATCGACCAATCATTCAAAAGTTTGACAAATCTATCATATAAATCATTCAATGACTCATTTGTCTTTGAGTCAAAGTGTTCATACTCTTGAGTGAGTATTGTCTTCCTATTCTTCTTAATTGTGTCAGTTCCCTGACACCTTGTTTCCAGAGCATCCCATATCCCCTTAGCAGTCTTGCAGTTAATTACCCTGTTTGACATTACATTATCAATGGCACTATGCAGTAAGTGTCATACCTTAGCATCCTTAGCAATTGATGCTATGTCTTCAGCAGTATAATCACTCTTCTCCTTTGGTACGGTCTTTGCTGCTTCACCTGCAACTGCAATAGCGAGTTTGGTTGGTTTGTGAGGGCCTTCCTTGATTCTATCAAGGTATTCTGGATCTGTTGCTTCCAGGAACATGGTCATCCTTACCTTCCATATGGGATATTCAGATGGTCTCAGTATGGGAACTCTGATGGTCTCATACCGACTCTGAATTTGTGTCTTTGGTGGTTCCTCAGTTTTGGTAGGCTTAGTTGGAGTTTCTGTGTCCGACATGATTGTGTTTGGATCTTTAATTGTATGTATGTTAACAGATAGGCTCTGATACCAATTGTTAGGTCACACACACACTGTAGAGGGGGTGAATACAGTGTATAGTACACTCAAATCGAACTTTAACAACTTAAGTAACAGAAAACAAACTTTATTGAAACAATAAACTCTGTTACAGTATGGAACTGTTACCTCTCAGTGATGAACAAATATCACGAGAGCTGCTAGGGTTATAATGAATAATCTTTTCTAATAATGATAACACTTATAGTGTAAACCCTATATCTGTGTTTATATACTACACAGTTACAAGATAATCGCTAATTGATATGGAATATAATTCTGCTTCCTAAAATATATCAATCAGATATCTTTTCTTCCAAGTATTCCATTCTTCACAGAATTCCTTCTTCATGCATATCTCTTCTTATGTTTATCTTGATCTTCTTTCCTTTAATCAGCTACTGTCCTTATCTGATTGTCCTTCAGCACTTAAGTTCTGATATCTATCTTCTGACGATTATCTCCTGATAACATATGTACTGATATCCTTAAGTCCTGACTTCCAGTATAAGTACTGATCAACAGTTAAGTACTGATTTATCCTGTTCAAATAAGATCTGAAAGCTAAACATAAAACATATTAGCCATGACATTATCAAATATATCTAACAAACTGATACGATTAAGAAGAACAGGAAGACAATACTCACTCAAGAGTATGAACACTTTGACTCAAAGGCTAATGAGTCATTGACTGATTTATATGATAGATTTGTCAAACTCTTGAATGATTTGTCACTGGTTGATAAGGAGTATGATCTTGAAGATTCAAACCTTAAATTCCTGTTAGCTTTTCTTGAATGCTGGGATTTGAAGGCAACAACAATAAGAGACAACTACAATCTTGATGAAACAACTCTTGATGAAATTTATGGAATGCTCAAGACTCATGAACTTGAGATGGAACAAAGAAGCAAGAGGAAAAGAGGAAAGTCAAGGACAGTTGCTCTTAAGGCTGAAGAAGAATCCCCCAAAGCAGCTATCTCAAGGAAAGACAAGGGTAAAGCTCTCTTCACAAAGTCTGATACTAAGTCATCAAGTTCTGAAAGTGATGATGACTCAGAATCTGAAAGCTTGCCTGAAACGGATGCTGATGAAGAGATGATGAAGCTGTGTACTCTTATGGTGAAAGGGATCACAAAGATTGCATACAGGAAGTTCAGGAAGGGAAAGAAGTTTTCCAGGAAAGGCACAAGTTCTGATAAGAAGAATTTCAGAAAATCTGAGAGCAGAGGAGGAAAGTCTGACAGAGGAGATTATACAAATGTCAAATGCTACAACTGTGGTGAGAAAGGCCACATATCTCCTGATTGCAAGAAAGTGAAGAGTGACAAAGGCAAGGCTCTTGTCACAAAGAAGAAAAGCTGGACAGACACCTCAAATTCTGAAAGTGAGGAGAATTATGCCTTGATGGCAAATGCTGATAAAGCAAGTGCTAAAAGCAGTTCTGAAGCTGCTGAATCAAAGGTACCTCAAACTACTTATGCTTTTCATACTGATGATATTAATGAGTTGAGAAAATATCTTAAAACCATGTTTATTAGTTATAGAGATCAAACTTTAACATGTGAAAGATTAACTTCTGAAAATCTTGCTTGTAAAAAGAGGAATGATAATTTAGAAAAGGAGTTAGTCATGTTCCATCAAACTCAGAAAGATAGAGATGATGCCTTCTATCTTAGAGATGAAGTACTTAAAATGAATGAATCTCTAAAAGCTGAGTTAGAAAAGGAAAGAGAGATTATCAGGATTTGGACTAACTCTGGCAGAACAACTCAGAATCTGTTAAGTAGTGAAAACTGGAAAGAGGGCTTAGGTCATGGAGAGGATAAGAATGATAAAGGAATTATAGATATTAAGCCTGTAGTTGTTAAACAAAAGCCAAAGATAAAACCTGTTAAGTTTGTAGCTGTAAAGTCTGAAAATGAGAGATCAGAAGTTAAAAAGGAATTAACTTCTGACAAACTAAAACAGGAAATCGACAACTGAAGTAAACGTAGGCTTAATGACTAAGAAGCAGCTTAAGCATAAGCTGAAAGATGTTAAGAATGCAAACAAGGTAAAATCACCTAGGAAAAATAGGAATGAAAAGGAAGGTGTGAATAAAAGCAATGATTATAAGCCTGTTCCTAATGCTCCTAGGAAAATGTGTCATAACTGTGGAAGTTCTAACCATCTGGCTTCTTTTTGCAGGAAAAATAAGAACATAAACTCCTTACCTTCAAAGTCAGGAGTTAAGAGTCAGTTTGTTAGATATAAGCCACAAAATCCTTGTTTTTATTGTGGTAGTTTATGGCATTCCATTTATACTTGTAAGGAATATCATAGTTTGTATTATGATTATTATCAAATAAAACCTTCTTTAAAGAAAGTTACCATTGTTCCTTCTAGTGTAAATTCTGATTCAAAGTCTGATAGTGTAAATTCTGATAAGAAAATTGTTAACATAAACTCTGATGCTAAATCCGCTGCATATGTTAACAGACTTAATAAGGCCAAAGGATCCAAGCATGTCTGGGTCCTTAAAACTAATCATTAGTGGTCTTTGTGATTGCTGGGCAACAGGAAAAACATCCTAGTTCTGGACAGTGGATGTTCAGGACATATGACTGGAAATAAAGCCCTGCTATCAGACTTTGTGGAGAAGGCTGGCCCAAGTGTTTCATATGGAGATGACAACATTGGAAAAACATTGGGATATGACAATATCAATCTTGGGAATGTCATCATTAAAGAAGTAGCTTTGGTCTCAGGACTCAAACATAATCTGCTGAGTGTTAGTCAAATCTGTGATAGAGGTTATCATGTGGATTTCTTTGAAGAACACTGTGAAGTTGTAAGTAAATCTACAGGAAAAGTTGTTCTGAAAGGATACAGGCGTGGTAACATCTATGAAGCCAAGCTTTCAACAAGTACTGATGGTTCTGTAATCTGTCTGATGAGTGGAGCATCAATTGAAGAAAGCTGGAATTAGCACAAGAAACTCTATCATTTAAATTTCAACAATATAAATGAGTTAGTCAAGAAAGATCTTGTGAGAGGACTGCCAAAGTCAGTATTTGCTCCTGATGGCCTTTGTGATTCTTGTCAGAAGGCCAAACAAAGGAAATCTTCATTCAAGAGCAAGACTGAATCATCAATTCTTGAGCCTTATCACCTACTACATGTTGATCTATTTGGTCCAGTAAATGTCATGTCTATTGCAAAGAAGAAATATGCTATGGTCATAGTGGATGAGTTCACCAGATACACATGGGTGTATTTCTTGCACACTAAAAGTGAAACTGCATCTATCTTGATTGATCATGTCAGGCAACTGGATAAATTGGTCAAAGATTCTATGAAAATAATAAGGAGTGATAATGGTACTAAGTTCAAGAATTTGATGATGGAAGAGTTCTGCAAAAACCATGGAATCAAGCAGGATTTTTCAGCTCCTGGAACTCCACAGCAAAATGGAGTTGTTGAAAGAAAGAATAGAACTTTCATTGAAGTTGCACGTACAATGCTTGATGAAGCAAAGCTTCCAACCTATTTCTGGGCTGAAGCTGTGCAGACTGCTTATTTTACTCAGAATGCAACACTCAATAACAAGCAAGGAAAGACACCATATGAAATGGTGAAGAAAAAGAAGCCAAATCTGAAGTATTTTCATGTATTTGGATGCAAGTGTTTTGTTCTTAAGACTCATCCTGAACAGCTATCCAAATTTGATCTAAAAGCTAATGAAGGAATCTTTGTTGGATATCCACTTTCCATAAAAGCCTTCAGAGTCTATAACTTGAGAACAAGAGTGGTCATGGAAACTATCAATGTCTCTTTTGATGATAAGAAGATTACTGGACTTGAAGATTTTATTGATCATGATCAGCTGAGATTTGAAAATGAAGACTCAAATTCTGATACTGAAAATCCTGACAATCTAAATCCTGATACTGCAAACTCTGATGGATTAAACTTTGATGTTATTGAAACTTTGGTGACTACGCCAAAGGAAGATGCACCTATGCAGGGGGAGCATACTCAAGATATAACCACATCTCAAGAAGCATCAGAACATACATCTGGCTCTTCAAGTTCTGACTCGTCAAGTTCTGATAAGCCAAGTTCTGATAGTTCTGAAAATCTAAATTCTAAAGAATCCAACTCAGAGAGCATAGTTTCAGGGGGAGCATCAGAAAATGTTAATGAAGACAGCATGGATCATGGGGGAGCATCCAGTTCTAGAGAAAATCTTCCATCTGCAAGGAAGTGGACTAAATCACATACACCTGATTTGATAATTGGAAATCCTGATGCAGGTGTCAGAACTAGAACAGCTACTTCAAGTGAATGTCTTTACAATTCTTTTCTTTCTCAGACTGAGCCAAAGAAAGTGGAAGAAGCTCTTCAAGATGCTGATTGGGTGCAAGCAATGCAGGAAGAGTTAAATGAATTTGAAAGAAACAAAGTCTGTACCCTAGTGCCAAGACCAAAGAACAGATCTGTTGTTAGTACAAAATGGGTATTCAGAAATAAAACTGATAGTGATGGCATAATTACAAGGAATAAGGCAAGGCTGGTTGCAAAAGGATATTCTCAACAAGAGGGAATTGATTATGATGAAACATTTACACCATTTGCTAGATTGGAAGCCATAAGGATATTTTTGGCTTATGCTGCTCACAAAAAGTTTACTGTCTTTCAAATGGATGTGAAAAGTGCTTTTCTCAATGGAGAATTGGAGGAAGAAGTATATGTTGAACAACCTCCAGGCTTTGTAGATTCTAAGTATCCAGATTATGTCTATAGGCTTGATAAGGCACTTTATGGACTTAAGCAAGCTCCAAGAGCATGGTATGGGACTTTAGCTCAGTTTCTTCTGGAAAGTGGATTTAACAGAGGAACAATAGACAAAACACTGTTCTACCTCAACCATGGAAAGGACTTACTTTTGGTCCAGATTTATGTTGATGATATCATTTTTGGTTCTACAAATGACAGACTTTGCAAGAAGTTTGCCAAACTGATGCAGTCAAGATATCAAATGAGTATGATGGGGGAACTTAGCTATTTTCTGGGCCTTCAAGTCAAGCAGAATGAAGAAGGCGCTTTTATTTGTCAAACTAAGTACACCAGAAATTTGCTGAAAAAATTTGGAATGCAAGATTGTTCAAGTGCATCCACTCCCATGCCCACTGCAACAAAACTGGACAAGGATACTGGTAAATCAGTAGATATTACTGATTACAGAGGTATGATTGGCTCACTACTCTATCTAACTGCTAGTAGACCTGATATCATGTATGCTACCTGTCTTTGTGCAAGATTTCAAGCAGATCCAAGACAACCTCACTTAACAGCTGTGAAAAGAATCTTCAAGTATCTTAAAGGAACAGCTGATCTGGGATTGTGGTATCCCAGAGAATCAGATTTTAATCTATAGGTTACTCAGATGCAGATTTTGCAGGTTGCAAAATTGACAGGAAAAGCACAAGTGGAAGCTGCCAATTTCTTGGAGGCATATTGGTTTCTTGGTTTAGCAAGAAACAAAAGTCAATTTCCACATCCACTGCAGAAGCAGAGTACATTGCTGCAGGAAACTGTTGTGCACAGATTCTTTGGATGAAGAATCAGTTACTGGATTATGGGTTAACATATTTCAAAATCCCTATTTACTGTGATAATCAAAGTGCTATTGCTATGACAGGTAATCCAATTCAACACTCAATGACAAAGCACATCAGCATCAGGTACCACTTCATAAGGGAACATGTGGATGAAGGTACAGTAGAATTGCACTTTGTTCCAACAGATCAACAACTAGCAGATATCTTCACAAAACCACTGTGTGAAGCTACTTTTACAAGATTAGTAAATGAACTTGGAATGGTTTCAGGTTCTTTCTCTAAATCTGCTTAGTTTTGTTCTGATGCATCAGACTTTATGATCAATATTTACAGAAATTACTCTCTTTGTGTATTTTGTGCTTAATTGAAAATTGCGTAAGTACTGACTGGTGTCTGATGTGACTTTCTAAACTCTGATAGTGATATGTCTGTTTAAGTAACTATTCTATCCTATGAAGATACCTGTGCTAGATGTTGACCTAGTAGTGTTCAATAAACTAGAGATCCCATATTAGAAGTAATTATTTCTGTGGAAATCTATTGACACAAGCAAATTCTGATATTGAGCTTAGTTGAGTTTACTTTGTCTATCTTATTACTAAGTCACAAACTAGAATAATTCTTCTCATCTGTTAAGTTCTGATGCTAGTAAATCTGTTGAATGTACTAAGTGCTGATAAACCTCACTTATCAAAAGAAAAAGAAAAAGAATCAAGGAATTAAAATCAGGTACTCCTTTAAGATCTAGAGTAAAAATGTGGAAGGGATGACCCAAGTGCATTGCTGGTATTAAGTAATATGCATCAGAAAAGCAAAATATTTTCTTGGTGACTTTTCACACTCTATGATTACTGGAGAAATACTCTGATAATAGTATAAATTCTGATAAGCAGTCGTGACTCACTTACACTGAGAAGCCACTGTAAAATGGAATTTAAAAAGATGCACAAACTTAGCTCAAAACAGTTGAGGTGGACTCATGCATGAACTCATTCAATAGTAGGCTTCAGAATAATGACAGATTTTTAGTAAAGTTTTAGTTATGCCTTATTTCTAAGATGTACTGAAGTGAATCAGACTTTACTCTTTATATGATATTTAGCTTAATGCACACACTAAACACTCCATATGAATGATGAAAATTACTGTGGTCATCTATGTTATTTTAGATGAACAGTTTATGTGTCACATTGCATAAATTCTGAGGACAAGTTCTGTTGAACGTTCTGATGATTAAGTTCTGAAGAATCTATATCAGAATTTGTGTGAAAAATTACAAAGATAGGCATTTATTTTTCGAGTTAAGAAATCATGTTCTGATAACTGTTAAGTTCTGATATAAGTCTAAGTTATGATATTAAATTCTGATCCTTTACTTGACTTATTTGTGGATAAAATCTAAAAACAGTCTCATTTTAAATCAGAATATGTTGGGGCAGAATATTAACAGTCAATATAATTAGGGATAGTGGTACACGTACATGCACAATAATTCTTACTTGTTTCTTGTGCGAATTAAACCCCGTTTTACCTTTTCAATGACTGTTTTCTTCTTCCAAGTCTAGGGAGACGAGGTAGAATTAATTCTACCTGTCAGCATTAAATTTCCTTGCGTCTCCTGGCATTCTCTTGCCTATATAAATAAACACTTCACAACAGCCTACGCATCAATTCTTTTCTCACAAACTCACCTTCATTTTCTTCATACCAACAAAATCATGGTCAACTACAACATGTTTTTGAACTATGAAACATTCAACATGGAGCTGAGCTGTGAAGCCTGACAGCAGGAATGGCACGTCACTGCCATTCCTGATGAGATTTGGGACTCGCTTCCCCAGGAGGTTCTCACCCACCTCATGTTCTTTAACCTAGACTACCATCGCCATCTGGAGCGATTGGAGGAGGAAAGGCTGGAAGCTCTCCGCTAGCAAGAGCGAATCATCAGACTCGCTATTCTTTTTGTCGAGAGTAGGAAGAAGAAATAACTTATTTTCTTCTTCCTATTTTTCTTCATCGTCAGCCTTGCCCTGCTTCTTGAGCTAGGACTAAGGCTGTTGATGTTAGGTTTAGAAGCTTAGGACAATCTTGTAAATTTCTGATGTAATTTAAATTTCATGAATGTATTCTCTTAATATATTAATGGAATTTCTACTTTTTGCAAGTTTTTGTCTCTGAGATGTTTATAATTTAAATGCACTGATAAATCCTGATATATCCATATTCTGATGACCATTTCCATTTTGATTTAAATTAAGTGCTGATCTTACAATATCAGTACTTATTTACTTGATTTAATTTTGGTCATTCTCATACTTCAATTTCTTCTCTGAATATTGGTGTTGCAGTGAAAAATAATTGAATAAGTGGGAACAGTTTCAATTTTGAATTAAAACTGATTTACCTCGATTAATGGAATTACTGGGAAGTGGAACGGTTTTTCCTTGAAAAACTGCAAGTGGGTAAGTAATGATTACTGTTTTCCCGTGCCCATTAACTATTCATTATTATTGCATGTCTGATAGGTGTCCAACGGTTATATTTTTTTCCAAGTATAAGTAAGACAGAGAGAAGATTTTCCAATCTTTTATTTACTTTTACACTTTATCTCTCTTTCTTTGCTTTTACTCCTTTTCATCTCCTGACGTTGGTTTTTCATACAGACCTTTTCTCAAACACCTAACAGGCAACTCTTAATTTTTGATTTTTCTCATGGCACCTAAGGATTTGATCATTGATGGAGCTAAGTTCGTTCCAAATAACTATGCTGCAATTCTCGATCATGCTGAAGCTCCGTCTGAGTTGCATTTTGTGCATGATCTTCTTGCACACAGTGAAATTAGGTATGCATTGACCCAACCTTCAGTTTTTTCAAGCCAACAAGTTCTGACGTTTTGGCGGACTGGGCACTTTGATAATGGTGGTACAAATGGTACTCCCAGTATTGTTTTCAAAGTGGATGATTCTACACATGTGGTAACTCCTGGTACAATTCGCAAGGCCCTACATTTACCAGAAGGATGTACTTTTTCAACCCCGGAGGAATCAGCTCTTCAAGAGTTAATGGCTAGTTTGGGGTATGAGCAGAGTTTGGCTAAGCTTGGGCAGTTGAAACGGGCTCATATCAGAAAGGAATGGAGCTTCTTCTTCGACTGCATCACTAAAGCTTTTGGGAATAAGTGTTCCAACTTTGATGTCATTCCTATAATGAGTCAGCACATCGGGTATGCTATCATTAACCAAACTCATTTTGATTTTATCAGTGCTGTGATAGGTTTCATAGGGGATAGGATGACAGAAGATAGAAATGTAGTTTATTTTGCTAGATTCTGTCAGCTTATATATAACTTTTGCTGTACTGATCCCCCTCAACTAGCCAGTACCTTAACTCCACCATTCAAAATTACAAAACGATCCTTTAATGACCTGGTAAATGATGACCTTAAGAAAAAGGTGGTTAGACCTTTACAGATTCCTCAGTCTGTAAAACAGATCTTGGTAAATGCTGATCCTCAAACCTATAGATTTGTTTATCCTGATGTCCAACCTACCACCATCTCCCAAACACCACAGCAACCATCAGAACATACCACTCATCCATCTATACCTCAACCATCCCTCAGAACATATCTCAAATTATATATCTCAACTTCACAGACAGCTCAACCTTCATCCTCAGCACCTACTGTGAAGCCTTCATCTTCCAAGCCTAAGAGGACAAAGGATGTTCCTCATACACCTCAGAAGAGAAGGAGGATTGTTTTGAGAGATGAGTCTGATAGTGAGGAACAGGTTTCTACATCAGAACCTATTGTCAAAGAAGCTGAGAAAGTTCCTTCTCAGAAGGATTCTGGAATTGGGGGATCTAAGCTTCTCAAAAGGCTTAGAAAAATGGCTTCTACTGGAACTCCCAAGGAATCCCCACCTTCAAAGAGATACAAGAAACAGAGAGCTAAAAGGCCAGTTTCAGATGATGAGGAAGCAGCAGCTAAGGAAAGAGATCAGGAATCTCTGATCTCACAAGGACCAGAATCTGCTGAAGCCACTGCTTCTCCATTAACTCCACCTCAGGAAGCTGCTACTGAAATGGCAAACACACCATTTGTGTCTCCTGTTCAAAAGACTGTATCTCCTGTTGATCCAGGAACAAGTGCTGAAATTGATATTCAGAACCTGGTTGTGCCCGAGGTACTTTACTTAGAAGCTCCAACAACAATTAATCCATCAACAACACCTATTCCTGATGCTACTCAAACTCCAGAATTATCTACTACACCTTCTCTGCATCTAGATGATGATGGTCAGAATATAGGTAAGCATCAGGATATGGCTGTTGATCAGAACTTGGAACCAGATCAGCACTTAGAGGATGATGCTGAAGCCTCAATTGCTTCTCATACTGTTGTTTTATCAGAAGATGCTGATTTTGTAAGTTCTGATGCTGCACATGCTGATAATACTGGTGATGCTGCTCTAACTGTAGATGCTGATGAAGCAGGTCCTTCAGGACATGCACCTCAATAAACTGTTCCTAAATCGGAACTAGTTAAGAAGTTTGTAACAAGAGAAGCACCAGTGCCTTGGAGTGAAACTCCTGCAGGACAGGAGTGGACTAAGGAATGGAACTCAGTTACCTGTGTTCCATCTGCAAAGAATCTTGCTGAGCACTTGACAAAAGCTGATGAGATGTTAATTACTGATGATTTCAAAACACAGCTTCGAGTCACTACATTGAGTACTAAACATATACAAGGTCTTCATTCCACTACTCATGCAAAGTTACATAAAATTCAGGAAGAATTAATCAAGCAAGAACAAGTTCAGAAACTTGACAAGAAAAAATTCTTCCAACCTACCTTTGACAGAGTTGCTTATATTGAGAAGACTCAAGAGAAACAACAATCTCAGATTGATGAAATTTTGAAAAATCAAGCTTCTCAGCAATCTCAACTTGATGAAATCCAAGCTTCAGTGGAATTGCTTGTCTCTCTTCTCTTACCTGCTGATGCCAAAAAGGGGGAGAAAGTAATTAAGTCCAAATGCAAAACTGATAAGACACTGAAGGGGAAGGATGATGAAAAATATGACTAAGGAAACTATGGAATGGGTGGAGGTCATAGTCAAGGTAAAGGTTTCTCATCAAGAAAAGCTGAAATCACAAGTCACAGGACAAGTTCTGATGTTGGAAAAAGAATTACTTCTACTACTGGTAAAAGGATAAGTTCTGATGAACTTTTAGATCTTGATGAAGAAATGTCAAGACAGTTATTTCTTCAGGAAAATCCAGGAATGGACTTGGAGAGTCTAATGGAAGAAGAAGCCAGACTTAAATCAGAAAAAGTCAAATCTAAATCTGAAGCTTCTGGTAAAAAGACACTTCCAAAACTCAAAGGAATTGTGATAAAAGAAAGGACAAATCCTGAAGCAACCATGGCTAAATCACAACTGCAGATAGATCCAAGGTCCAAGGGCAAAGAGAAAGTTGGTGAACCTATCAAGGTTTATGTGCCTCCTGTGAATGAAGAAATTACTGATGAAGATGTTGATCTTGCTCTGACTTCAAGAAAAGTTTTTAAGACAACCTCTGACATGGCTCAAGTTGTTCAGAGTCAAGAAATAGTTAGTTCTGATAAATCAAAGACACTCCTACCAGGATTCACTAAAGCCAAACAGACTCAACCTTTGAAGACTGCTGCAAGTGGTTTTGAAGCAAGAGTGGTTACTGGAAAGGAAACAAGAGATAAAACTGGATTGGGAAGTGCTGATGAAAGAAGAATACAGAACACTACCAATGATCCAACTTCCTTAAGTGAACCAGGTATTGGAGCAACTCCTGAGAGATTGAATCAACTGGAATCTGTACAAATGGTTTACCATACCTACTTGAAAGAACACATCTTGTTGTACTTCATGACAGATGGTAGGGTTTATCATATAAGGGAAAATGCCATTCCACTGAAGTATTTTGAAGAACTGGAGCATGTATTATTCTTACTTCAAGTGAATGACTGAATAACAGAAAGTGCTGCAAACTATTTGAAGAATCAGCTTCAGAGACAGAAAAGGCTTTATTCTGTTAAGTCTGACAACACATATCTTCCAAAGTACATAGATCACAAGGGTGATATAGTTGAGATGAAGCCCAACACTGCCAAGATTATAACTACCTTTCTGGGGTATAGGGCTGTGGAATTCAATCTTGAGTCTGATAAGGCATATTTAATCAGACTGGATCAGGACATAAGAAAAGCTAGAATTAATAATCTCAGGGCTGGAATCTTTCAAATTGGTGAAGATACTGCAGAACTTAAAGATGCTAAAAGGAGGATGGTTGATGAACTCAGATATGCTGAGAGATGTTTGTTGAAGAACTATCTCAGAACAACTCCTGACATCAGAGAGATCAGAAGACGAAGCCAAGTCAAGATCTACAACTGCTTAAATTCTGATATGAATACAGACTGAAGTTGTTATCAGAAGTTAAAGATTGGTAAAGCTTTAAGGACTGTAAGTTGTAGTTATCTAGTCAAATTCTCATACATTTGTACTTAATGTTTTTGACATCATCAAATATCTGTTAAACTTGTATATTATGCTAATTTACAAGTTGGGGGAGATTGTTAGATATATTTGATAATGTCATGGCTAATGTGATTTATGTTTAGTTTTCACATCTTACTTAAACAGGATAAATCAGTACTTACTGGAAGTCAGGACTTAAGGATATCAGTACTTATATTATCAGGAGATAATTATCAGAAGATGGATATCAGAACTTAAGTACTGAAGGACGTTCAGATAAGGAAGGCAACTGGTTAAAGGAAAGAAGATCGAGACAAACATAAGAAGAGATATGCATGAAGAAGGAATTCTATGAAGAATAGAATACTTGGAAGAAAAGATATCTGATTGATATATTTTAGGAAGCATAATTATATTCCATATCAATTAGCGATTATCTTGTAACTGTGTAGTATATAAACACAGATATAGGGTTTACACTATAAGTGTTATCACAATCAAGAAGATTATTCATTGTAACCCTAGCAGCTCTCGGGATATTTGTTCATCACTGAGAGAGAACAGTTCCATACTGTAACAGAGTTTATTGTTTCAATAAAGTTTGTTTTCTGTTACTTGAGTTATTAAAGTTCGATTTGATTGTACTATACACTGTATTCACCCCTCTACAGTGTGTGTGTGACCTAACATAATCATTTGCAAACTTTAATGTTTTTCTCTCCTTCTTTTTTATTTCAGCTTGCGAAGCCATTAACAACATAAATAGGTCTAGGGAAGGAGAATCAGGCCGCCAAAAAAGGGCCAAGCTTAACAGGGATCCAAGGAGTAAGCCCGACGACCCTTCGTTCCTAAAGCCTCATGTCCCAGAGGTTGCACTGGGGGATGATGTGGATCCCCCACTCAAGGAACATTGTTTTAGGCCCAAATGGGGCTTTAGAAGAAGTGACACGGCGGTAGGGTCCACCAAACATGCTAAAGATTGGTCCTATCACTCCATAACTCCTCAAGATTTCACTGACATTATCACAGGGAGTTACATAGAGACCATTGAGCTTCTGGGTACTCAAGCTCAAGCTTCGGTAATGTTTCTCTCTTTTCCTTTAATTACAATCTCCTTTTCATTTTAAATCCGTATTAAATCCTCCTTCCTTTGTGCAGAGGAATACGTACTTCCAGGCGGCACTACACCAAGCTAGGTCTTGGAAGGGGAACTCAGATGAGTTTGAAAAGGAGATAAAGAATGGAAAGAGAGAGTCGGGGTCCTTGATAAGAAGCTGAAGAACAAAGAAGAATAGATGTCTAAGGCCCATGCTGAGCTGGTCAAACTTCGGAATGATAAGGAAACACTCATCGATGAGTACATGGACTCCCAGAAGTTCAGGGATCTGATGAACATTCATGATAAGGGTCTCTTTCCCATCCAGTTTACGCAAGGTTGGGTTGCTGCAGTGAAGGCTTTGGCTGAGAAGCACTTGGCTTGATAAAATCCAAGGACTTTATTAGTCCTGAGCAGCCGGAGACTGAGGATATCTTGGACGCTTTTTTTACTCCCCTATGCAAGAAGATCGCATCCTCAATCCTAGAACTACTTCTCCTCCTTCCTCCCCAACAAAGGATACAGAGACTTCTGATAATCCAGAGGAGGGGCACACTGAAGCTGAGAAGGTTCAGGATGACCCTGCTAGGGATGAGTAGATTTTTATCTATTTCTAGATTTATGTATTACCTTGTAACTTTTGAACTTATTACCATTCGGGGTTTATTTATGTCATTTTCCTTGCCTTATTTAGCTGCTTTCTTTTAATTTTCTAAGTACTTTTGAAGTTTGTACTTTTAAGGAAATAGATTATCAACCCGAACTACAGAGTTCTAAGAGTCATGCATTGAATAATGGAAACAAGACTGAAAAACAGATGTATATGACAGACTTGCAAATGCTACTCATGGCAATCCTATTCTCTGGTAATCAAAGCACGAATGTTGCTAAGTAAGCACATAATTATCATAACTTGACTCCTCAAAGTTTGAAATAACTTCGACTTAAGAATATATAATCTGGTTTTTCAAAACCTTATATAAAATTGTTTCAACCCTTGATAGTAAAAACTAGAATGTAAATCCTACTAAAACTAAGATATAAAATCCTAAGCAAACAAAGCTTCATGGTGCTTTTGAACCTTGTTACTACTTTAATAAGTATGAACTGTATGTAGTAATTTTTTAGGTTTTGAGCATGCCAAGTCTGAGGCATTTCTTTCTCATCCACGGTCTCCAATTTGTTAGATCCTCTTCCTTGAACGCTCTTAACCTTGTACGGCGCTTCCCAATTTGGGGCGAGTTGTACTTTCTACCCTACTCCAGAAGCTTCCACCTTCCTTAAGACCAAATCTCCTTACTTGAAGAACCTCTCCTCCATCCTTAGGTTGTAGTAAAAAGAGGATTTTTTCTGATATTCCACGATCTTTGCATGCGCTGTATCTCGTACTTCATCTATAAAGTCTAGGGCTAACCTTTGCCCCCTCTTCATTTTCCTCAGCGTTGAAAACTTGGATCCTTGGGGACAAATATGATATTTCCACTGGTACGACTGCTTCTGCTGCATATGCTAACATGAAGGGCGTTGCTCCCGTTGTGACTCTATATGTAGTTTCGTAAGCCCAAAGTATTGGCAGTATTTAATCCACCCAATTATTTCTATATTTTACGATCCTTTTCTTTAGCCCATCCAGAATGATCTGATTAGCAACCTCTGCTTTCCCATTAGCTTGAGGATGAGCAACAGAAGTGAATCTTAAGTCAATTTAATTATCTTCACAATACTTCCTGAACTCTTCATTATTGAATTGTGTTCCATTTTCAGTCGCCAAGATTCGGGAAATCCCATATCTACACATAATATTCTCCCACAGGAACTGAGCAACTTGCTTAGTCGTAATCTTTGTCAAGGGCTTGGCTTCAACCCACTTGGTAAAATAATCAATTGCCACGATCAAGAACTTCCTTTAAGCAGTGGCCATGGGGAAAGGTCCGAGAATATCCATTACCCATATAGAAAATGGGATTGGGGAGTTTATGGAAGTGAGCATTTTGGGAGGTTGCCTTACTTTAGGGGCATGTTTCTGACAACGATCACATTTCTTAACATATTCTTTGGCATCATCCATCATTTCTGGCCAATAGAAGCCTAAACGAGTTACTTTATGGGCTAAGGCCCTGCCCCCCAAGTGTTGGCCACATATGCCCTCATGCACGTCCTCTAAAGCAAGTCGAGCCTCATCCGGCCTAAGACATCTTAAGTAAGGAACTACAAAAGACCTTTAATAAAGAATCCCATCAATGAGAGAATATCATAGGTCTCGCACATTCAACTTTCTTGCTTCCACAACATCACTAGGAAGCCATCCGGTTTGCAGATGAGCCTTAATAGGATCTATCCATGACCCTTCAAGTCCTATGGGGGGCAATTAACTTGACGTCTATGCTCCGTATTTTCAAAACACGAAAGTACACGCTCCCAGAGCTTTCTTCTATTTCCGACGAGGCAAATTTGGATAACGCATCGGCCTTAGCATTTTTTCCCTTGGAATGTGTTCAATATGGCATTCATCGAACTGAGTCATTACGGCCCACACTAGGCGTACATATTTTTCCATGATTTCATCTATTGCCTCAAATTCCCCATTGACCTGGGATACTACTAGTTTTGAGTCCCCACAAACTTTCAAGTTTTTGAGTCTCAACGTTCATGTTAGGCCAAGGCCATCTATCAGAGCTTCATACTTGACTTCATTATTAGTGATTGGAAAATCTAACTTCATAGCGTATTCTATCAAGAATCCATCGGGGTTTTGTAAAACTAACCCTGCTCTACTCGAATTTGTTTTTGATGCTCTATCAAAATAGAGAACCCAGAATTCCTTGTCCTTGTTCCGTCTACCTTTATTATCTTCTTTTTCCTCCATGCCCTGAGGTTCTGTATCTCCATGCCCCCCGACTTCTTGGTTAGGGATGGTACATTCAACCACGAAGTTAGCCAAGGTCTGGGCTTTTATTTCCGTTCGTGGTTTATACTTTATGTCGAATTCTCCCAGCTCAATGGCCCATTTAATCAATCTCCCACTGGCTTTAGGACTGTGGATAATGTTTCTCAAAGGATGATTCGTTAGCACCTCAATTTTATGAGCTTGGAAGTAAGGATGAAACTTCCTTGAGACCATCACCAGGGCTAAAACAAACTTTTCAATAATCGAATAATTCAACTCAGCTCCATGCAAAATCTTACTGACATAATATATGGGTTTCTGGACTCTAAGTTTCTCCTTAACCAATACGACGCTCAATGCTTTTTCTGAAACGGCCAAATATAAGTACAAAGTCTCGTTCAGGTCTGGTTTGTCCAACAACGGGGCTTGGACCATGTATTTCTTCAACCCTTCGAACGCTTCTTGACTTTCCTCAGTCCATATGAAATCTTTTATTTTCTTTAGGGATTTGAAGAACGGCGGGCACTTGTCTCCAGATTTGGAGATAAATCGTCCTAAGGCATCAACCCTTCCGGTGAGCTTCTGAACATCTTTGATAGTCTTTGGAGGTTTCATATCCAAGATAGCCTTTATCTTATCAGGATTTGCCTCGATTCCTCTCTTGGAGACCATCAATCCCAAGAACTTTCCTGATCCCACTCCGAAAGCACACTTTGCAGGATTTAACATCATTTTGTGATATCTCAGGACCTCAAAGGCTTCCCTCAAATGGGTTATGTGATCAGTCTTCACAAGACTCTTGACTAACATGTCATCTACATATACTTCCATTGTTTTCCCAATAAGATCTTTGAAAATTTTATTCACCAACCTTTGATAGGTAGCTCCTACATTCTTGAGACCAAACGCCATAACAAGATAACAAAAAACACCAAAGTCAATGATGAAGGATACCTTT
The DNA here is from genome assembly GCF_009905375.1 of Apium graveolens. NCBI lineage: Eukaryota > Viridiplantae > Streptophyta > Magnoliopsida > Apiales > Apiaceae > Apium > Apium graveolens. The sequence goes on from NC_133657.1 coordinate 66,585,271, forward strand.
GGGATGTCATCCTTTTGCATCTTGATCTGATTGTATCCACTAAATCCATCCATAAAACTCAGCATCTCGTGACCATCGGTCGCATCTATCAATGTATCTATCATTTGCAGCGGGAAACAATCCTTTGGGCATGCATCATTCAGATCAGTGAAATCCACGCACATTCTCCATTTTTTATTAGCCTTTTTTACCATTACAGGGTTTGTTAACCATTCCGGAAATTGTATCTCTTCAATAAAACCAGCCTTTAAGAGCTTCTCTACCTCTTGCTTGATTGCCTCCTGCCTTTCAGGGGCAAAACTCCTTTTCTTTAGTTTCACGGTCTTTCAATTCGGATCTATGTTCAATTTGTGAGTGATCAGTTCCGGGTCATTGCCAGGAATATCAGCTGCTGACCATGCAAATACATCACTATTTTCTTGTAAAAATCTCACCAACTCCCGTCTAAGGGGATCCTCTAGTGATGTTCCAATGAAAGTTACTTTCTCAGGATCTTCGGGAGCCAAAGTGATCAGAATTAAGTCTTCTGCTGGCTTCCCTCTTTTCCCGTCATTCTCGCGAATATCCAGATCTTCAATAGGAAAAACATGTCCCCCAAAACTTCATCATTGAATGGTAAGAAGAGGGGACTGCCTTGAAAGCATGTATTCCCGTTCTTCCCATAATTGTATTGTAAGTTGATCCAGCCTTTACCACTACGAAGTCCAACATCTGTGTTGTTTGTCTTGGTTCCTGGCCTATAGTCAGTGGAAACTTAATTATCCCTTCCACGGGGCCCTCGACTCCGGCGAAACCATATATTGGCATATCAGTTGGGGTTAATTGAGAATTATTGTAATCCATCCTTATAAAGGTATCATGGAGTAATATGTCCACCGATGCTTCATTGTCTACAAGAACTCTCTTTACTAGGTTGTTCCCTATTATATGTGTTATGACTAGAGGATCGTCATGAGGAAATTTGACACCCTATAAATCAAAACCATCGAATATCATTGTTACTCCTGTCCTAACCCTCTTCGGGGCTTCTCCGACAATATGCATAACTTCTCTGGTATATACTTTCCTCAAATTTTTAGATGAACCAGCAACAGTCGGTCCTCCAAAGATTGTATTTATCACTGGCCCTCGGGGTCGTGGTCCTCCAAAGATTACATTTATCACCGGTCCCCTGGGTTGGGGATTTCGCCCCTGATCATCCTGATCCCTTTTGCGATCATCGAAGTTTCTTCTTCCACTATTATTCCTATCTCCTCCATCTCCCGTATACTTGCTCAGCCTTCCTTTTCGGATGAGAAATTCAATTTCATCCTTCAGTTGTTTACACTCATCGGTGTCATGACCAGCATCCTTGTGAAATCGACAATATTTGCTCTTATCTAGCTTAGTAGGATCAGCCTTCAGGGGCTTAGGCCAACGAACATCCCTATCTCTTTTGATTTCCATTAAGATCTGACCTTTAGGAGCATTCAGTTTAGCATATTCGGTGAACTTTTGTCTGGGTCCTCCCTTCTTTCGGGTTAAATTAGTGTTTTCCTCAGTTCTAGGATACTTGTACTTGGCATTATATTCTAGATCAGTCTTTCGCTTCTTGCCACCAGCGGGCTCATTATTCACCACCGTCTTTCTCATGCTTTCCTCCAACTTGATATACTTCCCAGCCCTATCTTGGAGATGAAACATGCTTTCAAGGGGGCGCTTGGCCAATGACATCTTGAAGAATTCATCCCTAGTTCCCCGCTGCAGTGCTATCATAGTTACCTTGTCATCAAGGTCTGGAACCTTCAAAGCTTCTTTGGTGAAATGGTTCAGATAGTCTCTGAAGGATTCCTTTGCTCCCTGCACAATGCTCATGAGGGATGATGAACTTTTCTCATGCACTCTCCCACTGATGAATTGCTTATTAAAAGCTTGACTTAGATCTCTGAAGGACCCAATAGAATTTGGAGGCAAACGGTTGTACCACATTTGAGACATTCCCGACAGGGTTTGAGGAAAGGCCCGACACTTAATAGCGTCGTTCACGGGCTATAGTAACAGTGCATTTGAGAATGTTCTGACATGATTAGTGGGATCTCCAGTGCCATCATAAGTTTTGATGGTGGGCATTTTAAACTTTCTTGAGGTATGGGCATTCATTATCTCTTCAGGGAATGGTGGAGTTGGATCATCAGGATCCCCCAGGGGCATAAAATCACTTGGATCAGCCCTTGGGACAACAACCCTTCTCGGTATTGGACCATACAGGTCTATGATTGGAGGAGGATTTCTCCTCCTCGGAGGTAGTGGGGGTCTCGGGGTTAGGTGCGCCTCCAGATCGCGCTTCGGCCTTTGAATCTCAGCTTAATGAGCCCTGAGCCTCTCCTGTACTTCTTGGGAATTCGTCCATCGTGTGCTTCTGAGGCGTTGGTTAGCATCAGACATTAGTTCTTTACCAGCACGCCTCCTTCTTGGAGCCACATCGTCATCCAAAGATTTGGTATCTCTTTCAGTGTAAGGTTCAGAGAATTCTTGGTCCTCCGAAATATGAGCCAAATCGCGTATATAGGGGTGTCTGCCCTTGTGCTTCACTCCGATTAGCATGTCCACTTCCCCCAACCTCGGGGTATAGTGGCATCCCGTAAGGGAGGTTAGTGGTCACAATAGTTGAATACTCTTACCCAACGGGTTGAGAATTCACATGTGCATGTACTTGCTGAAATTGGGGATTCGTCCCTTGAGGAGTCGGGGGATTCGTCCCTTGTGGCTGAGGCTCAGTTGCCCCTATCAGGGTTCCTCCTTGGGTGGAGGCGTAGGATGAGTGTGGGAGTATCTCCATCATTGACGAAATCGTTTGAGTTGTCCCAGCTGGTGTCCCTTCGGGGGCGTTGTTTCCGCTCCGTGTTCTCACCATGGTTGTTGTTATGATTTCTCAAAGACGGCGCCAAATGTTATGGATTAAAAATTAGGTCGTATTAATTGCTAGAGTTCGTGAATTTCGAGACTCGATTTGACTGCTCTTGTGTTTCGTGACTCAATCTGCCTTTAACAAGATGCCTACGTACCTTGTTGTGTGCTAATGACTAAGTCAAAAACGTAAGTCAAAAACGTAGTTCTAATTTGTAGGGTGAGACCCCTTATATAGGTATGAAATTTCTTTGAATTATGTTGGGGTTAGGAGACTTGATAAATAAGTCTCAGATTTAGAGTGAAATTCGATGTCCTACAATGCTGAAAATTGATTCTCTATCCATGAGATTTCTTGGAGACCGATCTCCAAGGAATTGTGTCCTTATTTGGACTTTACCTATTACCTGATTTATCTCATATTAATTAATTACGAAATTAATTAATATTCAGAATTTTGGGCCCTTTATAATGGATTTTATTGTTGACCTTAACCCGGAAATAATTAATGCGATATTAATTATGCAAACAGGGTTTATTTTTCTCCCCTTCATTTTGTCAATATTTTTATTAGAACTTAATCTTCTTCTTTTTGTCGGGACTTGATCTTAATCTTTCGTTGTATGGACAGTGGAATGTACGGACTGGTACAAAATGACACCCCTCAAGGTTAGATTCATTATATGATCACATTGTCATTTTCTTCTGTTGGATTAGAGAATACATGCATTCTCCCTCTTTAATGTTTCTTGATTGTTTATCATAATTAATCGCATGTCATGTGTCTGTAGATCTTGAATCTTGATATACAATATTATGTGCATGATAGTGATCCCATAAAGGGAATCAACTTATTCCTCATGGATAATTTTCTCTTGTACTGGTGTGTGCTTGATTCTACTAAGGAGATCGGAGAAAGCTCGACTACAAAAATTTATATACTCACACACACGTGCCTCCGTCTGGAGAATCGAGTTTAGTCATCTTTTTATTTAAAGGAGAAGTATCTACTAGTATACAAGGTTAAAGACGAACCTATCGTTAAAAAAGGTTAGTTGTTACCAAAGATTTACACCATGAAAATAAATTATGTTAATTTCAGAGGAAGTTCCCTGTGACAAATTATGACATAGAGGTATGATTATGATGTCACCAACATTTCTATGACTGCTAAATACACAAATATGGGATGATAAGATGATTTATTTGTTTAAACTCTTCTCTGGTGGTCAGTCAAAATAGGACCAGTACTCTAGTTTATGATCAGTGTGATGGTTGTTTGAATTATCTATCCACACTAGATGTCTGAGGAAATTCATAACACTGACATATTTTAATCTTGGCGGATGTTTCAGTCTGGTTTTGAAGATTTGCTTCAACTGCGATGAAGACTGCTTATTGTTTCAAGAGACAGTGGAGACACAGAAATAAATGGTCAGGTGGAGCAGCTAATCCTTGCAAAGTTGCAGTTTAAATAGTCTAGAATAGATTTTTGGAACTGTTATGGGTACAACTCAACGCAGGTTAGAAGCATTAGATTATGTAAATCATATATGGATTGGCTTCTTGTCAATTGCTTTATCCTTAGCTTCATGTGTGTGTGGGCTTGATAGTTACTCAAATACATATTTGGTTGTTAAATCAGTAAATTCTATAGAATCAATTGTTTTTGGCTGCAGCATAAGGATAAGAAGACCTGTGTCAATGAGGCTAATTGTAACCACTTTCGTCGCTGTTGTGTTTGGCATCTTTTTGGGAGTATCTTTTCCACCAAACTCATTGGCCAAGGCATGCTGATTCCTAAACTATTACATCTTTACAATTGTAAAATAGCTACTGTCAATAAAGACTAAGAATACTGATTTATCTCTTTTGTTTTTAATATTTAAGTTGAACCTACGGACCAATCTTTTACCATCCATTGATATTTCTTACTTTGAGGAGAAGTACTCAGGGCTCTCAACTCAGGCACTGTTGAATGTTTGGGCTACTCTTATTAATAAGGACTCTTCAGCAGATTTTAGCACTCAGAAGGTATTCTATTTCCATTAATATAATTGTGGATGCCATAGTCCCATTGACTAGCAACCAAACCCAAAGTAGTCTTGAAAATGAATCCTCTAAACCGTCTCTCCCAGGTCATGCAGAAAAGTTTTACTACTGTATTCCCACGAAGAGCCAGAAATAGGGCTCTGTACGAACTTTTTCTATTTGCCATATCCTAGTATTCAGTATTTAAATATCCCTATATTGAAAAGTTAGATAATTATTTTTCTATGTTCTTAGAATCATTTTACTTGACGAGAATTAAACTTTGCATCAAATTTGAATATTATGATTTCTTCATATGCTTCATACCCTCTACTTACTACTTTTACTGTGAAATGGATAAAGTACATCCACTCTTTATATGGTGACGCTACTAGGCCGGAGTACCTACAACCATGCAACTTTTTGGCTGTATTTTCATTGTACCAACATTTCCTGTTTGTCTTACACTCTTACTCAAGTCTTCTTCTTTGATGTTTTAATTGGATGATTCTTGATCATGTCTCTGATATTTAGGAATTGTTTAGAGTTAAATGAGTTTGTGAAATGCCTAAATTATCATATTGACTATTGAGTGCAGGTCTGGGATGCAACAAATCCTCGAGGTGCTGAAAGGCTACCTGCTGGTATCGTCAAATCTGAGTCTGACCTTTACATCTACAACTCTTCTGCTCTTCCCAGCGAGGTGTTTCTTCTACCCGCATCATATTTAGCAAAGAAAATTTTATTTGTGAATTTCTATTTCTAGTATTAACGAACTGTGGAATAGGCTGCATTTGATATAACTACAGCCTAACTTACATTTCTGAAGAGTGCATGGATTTTACATGTTTAAACTTTGTTTAACATGGAAATGTACTAATGAGAGGCATTGTGCAGGACTCAGTTGTTAAACCAAAGTACCTTCTAACCTTTACGGTTGGTTATCAGCTGAGAACCCATATAGATATATCTGTGAGAAAGGTCATTAAAGTTCGTCTTCCTGTGCATGTTTATATTAATGATGCTGGCAAGTGCTAAGTATTGAATTCCTACAGTTCTCTGAAGATTTCACTGTTATGCTGTTTCACTATGATAACCGAACATCTGAATGGGATCAATTCGAGTGGTCAAAGCGGGCTATTCACATTAGTGTTCCGAAGCAAACTAAATGGTTACTACTACACTCTGTTCACGTGCTGATTTTTATATTCTTACCGACTGATTGGAATTGAAAATAAATTAACCATTGTTGCAATTTCCGTGTGTTGGCCGAAGGTGGTATGCAAAACGGTATTTACACCCTGACATTGTTGCTCCATATGATTACATATTTATCTGGGATGAGGACCTTGGGATAGATAAGTTTGATCCACAGGAGTAAGTGCCACACCCGTGTACTGTTCTAAATTTTAGTCAATTATACCTATCTGTGGATGATATGAATTACTGATATTGTTCAATTATTTACCACAGATACATTAGACTGGTGAAGAAGTACGGATTGGATATATCACAACCTGGTTTATCTCCAGACAGTGTGAGTACTTGGAGGATGACACAGAAGAAATATGAAAGTGAAGTTCACAAGTAAAACAACAGAACTGTCTATGTTGTTGAATTTCCTTCAATATTTGATTTAATAAGTGATTAACTGATTATATATCATAACCAAGAATTTTTACAATTATATTTCCATTTATATGTTAGATCAACAGAAGAAAGACCCGGTTGGTGTCCCCATCCACTTTTGCCACCGTGTGCAGCGTAAGTATGAATTACTCTAAACTTGACTGGTATAAGTGAATGCCTCTTATTGCACGGAATCAGTATGAGACGGCAGCATGGAAAATTTAAACCTTTTGACTGCACTGCAGATTTATTGAAATTATGGCACCTGTATTTTCTCGAAAAGCATGGCGGTGTGTTTGGCATTTAATTCAGGTCGATAACCCCTCTCCTGATATACAATTTAATTCTTTTAACTGTAAAGAAGATTATGATGTTAATGGAGAAGTTTAAATGTTAATGTTGGAAACTGTAGAATGACTTGGTGCACGGGTGGGGACTTGATTTTGCGCTTGGGAAATGTGTAGAGGTGAGATTCTGATATTTAGATATAGTTTGTTGATTGGTGGTGTGACTAAGTAACCAAGTTATTCATCATGTTAAAACAGCCTGCACATGAGAAGATAGGAGTGGTAGATTCGCAGTGGGTTGTCCATGCCTCCATTCCTACTCTAGGAAATCAGGTAATTAATCCTTGTTCTCCCCCACAAAAATCGCGAGTCTGTACTTAATTATGTTATACTACTAAATTATCCGAATGACAGGGTGTAAGAGAGGGAGGAAGGACAGCGTGGGAAGGGGTATGCAAGAAGTTGGTTATATATGTTTGTTGTTGGTGCTGGTGCATATGAATAGTGAGTTGTGCATGTAGTAAACCAAGAGTGTGGTGTTATTTGTCAGGTGAGGGAGAGGTGTCGAGTGGAATGGGCAATATTTCAGAATCGTTTCATCCAAGCAGAGAAATCCTATTACGAGTCGAAGGGAATTGATGTCTCTAATTACACAGCCTCATTAGGAGGAGCTCACATTCATTCCGGGAAGTTTGATGTGGAAGCCCAACACCAGGAAGGCACTCGCAAACTGTAAAAGGTTACTATAACACTCATCACTCCAGGTTATCTCGACTTGAGTAGTAGTTTTGTAAGCGGATTTAGGGGTCTGCTTAACTTTACTTTTTCATGTTAGCTTCATCTTCATTAGCCAATTCCCTACCTATATCCAAGGAAGTATAATATCACACAAATGCTAATGTTGAGGCTTTCTTGTTTTCTCTTTCTTTTCTTTGAGCCCATACATGTGTACAAACCAAAATTATTCTCTCTCTTCAACTAGTAAATAAAATTTATTTCATCTTTTTTATTACATTACAAAAATAATTGTCTTTCATAAGCTATAAGTTGTGTATAAGCAAGCACTTTGCCCAATTGCCAAGTCCTTACATGACTACTTGTTTACACTTGAAACTATATTTACATAAAAAAAATGAACTTGTGACAAACTGTTTAGTCTCTCGGGTCTTTACTGCTGTGCATTTTCATTGTCTAAAGTAAAGTCGTCTCTCTGAGAACAGTCACATTTTGTTCTCATGATATTCATTTCTGTGAAAGAACAATTAAATTAATGATTTTTCTTTTCTAGCGCCTCAACATGGAGCCCCATAATAAATTAACGGTTTGTGTTCTGGCGCCTGAACATGGAGAATCCCCATCCAAAGCCTCTTAATCATAGAAGGTGCTATTCTTGGCCATGATTGAAGCCTCATCAGCAGTGTCGTCTTCAGAAGTGTTGTTGGAACAAATTCTACAGCAGCATCAGAAAAGAATACAGTCTACAGATATTCCTTTGTGATAGCTTCTTCCAATTCTTTAAATTCCCAGGCATCATTAGCTAAATATTGTCCTACAACAGATTAATAATTACAGTAAATAGCTAATATCACATAGTACTTGAGCGCTAACTAGTAAGAGTTAATCACACAGGGAACATAACGGTATAATACTATCTCAGATTCTCAACAAAGGACTATAATTATTTAACATGATAATACATCAATAAAAATGGTATAATATATGGCCTCACCGATTGAATCCCTTCGCAGAGCAGTTAGATGAGCACAACTGCAAGTGAGAAATGAACTGTTATTTTAGTATCAAGTTGAACAAGTTACAGGATATAGTGATGAATATCATGCATCATTTTGTCTTTCTTAACAATGATTTACAACTGTAGTATATTGGTCAAACCTGCCAAGAGTCTTTGCAAAATCTGCACAAAGGGATCGCACATAGGTTCCTTTTGAGCATGTCACCTTAAAAATTACATTCTGCCTACATATGGGAGAATAAGATAAAGTTAGATTACAATTTGACATTTTAAAATCACAGGATAAGGAATTACCCTATCAAAATGACAGAAAGCAAGCAAAATGACAGTTAGAAAATTGCACATCGTGATGCACAAACGGCTATGTTCCCGAATATAGGGTAGAAAAGAAAAGAATTGAAAATAACCAATTTTCCTTTCTCTCCTAATCTTTCCAAAAGGGGGAAGAAGATTTTGGAGACAAAAATAAAGAAAACTTCTTCCCAAATCTGTAACTTTATTTTCCTTTCTTTCATAAAAGTTGTTCGGGAACAAGTTGAAGAAATATATTTTTTACATTTCTTTTTCTTTCTCTCCAAAAAAAGTTTCTGGAACACAGCGTTATGCATTTAACCAACTCAAAAATGATAACTTTGTAAATTTCTAATATGTACAGCAGATACAAAAAAATAATTTTAGGGTACACCATGGGTAAAAAAATCTGCTACAAACGAGTTCCAACACACGTCCCGATTATATTGTCCCAAAACTTCATATCAAGCCCTTAACCAAATTGATTATTTCAACTTGTTTGAAACTTCCTCCACTCCAATTATTTTGTCCAGGAACAGAACTCCATGTACATGGCAATCAAATGAAAATTACCATGTTTAAGCTTAAATATTAACATGTTTGCAAAATTTGAACATATTTAACACTTAATTTACCAAAAAAATTAACACATGCGGCCAAAAGAGTTTTGGGACAAACAAATATGGAATTGTCAATATAAAAGGGACGGGGTGAGTGTATAAATATAAACAGCTTCTCTTTAAATCTGAGGGTATGCAAGGGTCTTCCCAGTTACCACTTAGTACCTCCCCTGTTTATGTTGTAAAACTATTCTCTGAGATTTCTATGTTAAATTAAGATGTCATAGATGTTTTAAAGCATGGGCATAGGCATTACACTAAAATATAATAACAGCTTCAACAAAAACTTTTGCCAACCTGTCATCTAAACTTCGCTCCACATCAAACTGAAAGATTGAAATTCTCCGTGCTGCAAGTTCAACCTTTTCACCTCTTCGTGCTTTCTCATACATCTTCTCCCCTCCAACCTATGACAAAAAGCAAATTTTTGCACATTGTTAGCTAATAATGTCCACAACTCCTCTTCTTGACATCCCCGCATATCACATTGTTAACTAATAATGTCCACAACTCCTCTACTTGACATCCCCGCCTATCACACATTTTGATCTATAGTGCTAAACTGATTAACTGAATGCAAACTATTACAATAATCAGATACAACCGTATTTCTCACATCCAGATACAAACAGATTCTTCTTCCGATAATTTATAACCAGACTAATGTTAAACACATCTAATACAGGAAATGAAATCTAGATAAAAGTTAGATATAGAAAAGGAAAATACAAGGATAATTCAATACAGAACTCCATGTGCAGACGAAAATGACAAAATTAGCTGGACGAATATGCATGCACTGTGCAGTCACTCAGTAACAGTTCCAGAATTGATCACTACATTATATAGATACTCTAAACTGCATTCTTTTTAAAACCACACGGCAATTTACCGACTGTTTTCGATCATGTTATCAGGGATGTCTTACTTTTATTGCGGAAAACATCGGAGGGACTTGCCATATCTCTCCACAGAAGGATGCTGCAGTTTTCTTTAGGTCCTCATCCTTGACATGCTCCCATGGTTCACGTTGGATAACCTACACAAAAATGATGTAAAATTTGATAAAGAGTAGTTCCAATTACAGTTAAAGAGGATCCTTAATAGTGTAATAGACTTTGATAGTGCAACTTGTATCAGAATTTAAAAAGGTATGGAAGAACAAAAGGCATGTCATAATACAATCAGGTTAAGAAGCAACAAGATACGTTATTTATTATTTTTAAATGTAGTCTTTCCAGTTTCCAGGCTCTCAAATTTCAATTTAATATACTCATGTAAATTTTATGTAACAAATCCTTAACTGACAATCAAGGTATTTAGGTCAACTTGAACTTGTTAATTAGACCAGCAACTTACAAGCAAACCCTTGACATGCCAGTCGTATGCTCCTAATAGTTGTATTTTCCCCCAATCAGTTGTAATATTAAGAAGCATCTATCAGTCATCGACAACATAATATCTTTTTAATTTACTTGTGTTTAATGTGTGAATGTTTCTGTATCTAGTTTCTAAGATTTACCCTAATACATCCAATATAGCTCCTTCATCATGTTAATATTGAAGAGTGGTGCCCTAACCTCACAAATTTTATGGTCTGATGCAATTATGGTAGTTTCGAGTCTTAAAAGGTTTGTGAAATGATCAATGATATAATCCAAACCCATCTCTTTTTCAAAAAATAATGTACTACAAGCCTGCCTTCTTAAATTTAGAGACATAAATATTGATTAACTTGCTTAGGGAGTATATGAACAAAACAGGGGTACAGTGTGACAAAAAGGGGCAGAACAAGTGCATACAAAACTGGGGCCCTGGTCATGGCCTCGTAGATACTTTAGAAGCTCTTAAAGGTCCAATAACAGGTCAGACCCATAAAGGCTTATAATATATGGGATCCTAAAAACAATTTTATTAGACAAAAAAAATATTAAAACAACATCATGGCATGCTCCACTAATAATGCATTGCAAATTTAGAAACAATGGATTTATGAACTCAAAAAGTTAATAAGATAACACTTGGGAGTATGAACCGCAGAACACCCACTAACCCAAAAGTTTCCCAACCTCAGAAGGGTCAAACAAAGTATAGATCGCCACCGGCCACCCAAAAGAGACTCATCGCAATATTTAACGATATTTTCAATTACCAAGTGTTATAATATGAGGGGATAACAATACTTGTCAAAGGAATGTAAAACCTGCTAAAATAATCTAATGGACTAAGGCCCGTTTAAATTGGGCTTGTTACAAATATCTACTACAAATTTGTTAAACTACTATTCCCGCATATAAACAAATTATTTAATTCTCTTTAAACTAAATAATAAATATATAATATTAACACACACTTCCGTTCCCCGTCAATTGTCTCTTGAACTAGCTATGTCAAGCCAGTAATAACAGGACAATCTCACTCTTCTGCATCTAAAGTTCTTTAAGAATTTTCCATTTAAAATGAATAAAATCTAACAATTATAGCTGACAACTTTTATATTCGGTAAAAGAACAAACCGGTGAATCAGCATCCAGTGTTGAGGTCGCTTCCCCTAAACGAAAGACACCACTATAACCTTTAATCATACCCTGATAACTGCAATAAAAATACAAACATAAGCAAGAAAACACTTAAACTTTCAGCTATAAAAAATATTGTTGGTTAATGCTGTGGTGGTGTTTGGGGAAGGAAGAGCTGCACTTCACCAATACCAACGGTTTCAAGCTATACCTGTCTACAACCTTCGTAGCTTTACCAACACAGACAATTAGTAAACCAGTTGCCATAGGATCAAGGGTTCCAGCATGCCCAACCTGCAGGTGGTAGATTAATATTATAACAGATGTAGCATGTTTAAAATAACAGGCTACTGTAAAATAATAAATACCTTTTTAACTTTCACCAGACGGCGTAACTTTCCACAAACTGTAAATGAAGTCCATCCTGTAGAGTTTCATGAACATCTTAATATAACAACACAGAAGTAGACAAAAAAAAGTTCAACAATTTCTTGAAATATGAATTAACATAGATTTGTATATAATATGGTCAAATATTATTATAGCCCAAAGGAGGTTTTAGTTTTACAGCACATATATTATCTACAGAAGACTAAAGCCTAATATAGGTCTGAAACTGCTGTGAGACCTATGAGGCCAAACCTGTACATGCCTTAAAGCCTTTAACATCGATTTATATTCTCGACAGTGGTAAATCGCATTAAGCTTCTAATCTTCTATATACCCCCTATCCCTCAACGGGGAAATCCTTTCCATTTTAATTTTAACTTGCGGTTATTTAATTCTCTACAAAAAATTCTTTTCCTTGTCATTCCTTAACAGTATGAAAGGAAACTTACATTATAGAGAAGTGTAAGCCTATCAATAAACAAAAATAAACAAGAAAACGGATAAAATCATAACTACTTCTGAATCAATCTGCATTTTTCCTTTTTTTGAATAAATTATATAAGCCTTGCTTTCGTCCTATCCTGGTGTACATTTAGCAAGACAAACAATCATTTGGTTCAATTTGTTCGCTGATGTTTTCCAAAATTAAACTGTTAATTGCAAGCCTTTTGACATAAAACACATTAAGGTATGTGTGACATTGCGAAGTTTCAAAACCCACCTATTAGCACAAGACAACGGACAGGGGTTTTTTCATCTTCATCAGCGGCTAAGCCTTCTGAGACGAGCAATACTTAATAGTTTCTACACTATCTACAAACAATGAAATGCCAGAAACAGGAGTTCCAACAACATCATCAACGTAAATGTATAACTAAACAAATTCAAAACACTTAGTTTTTAATATCCGTAAAAAAGTTGTACCTTTTGGTTTATTCACCAAAACCACAGTGCCGGTAGGACTATCCCATTTAGGAGGAAGTCCACTACTTCTTGAAGCAATAAACGGCTCCACACTAGCAACCTCACTATCCCTTTTCGGAACTTTCTTCAAAACGTTAAAAAACTCCTCAACTTTCTTCTCTGTAACATCCACATTCTTTTCCACTTCCTTCCCACTCACATTCTCATCCACATTACTACTCTCGTCATCGAAAAACACCAAACTCTTCTCCTTGTCCTTCTTCTCCGCAACCTCTTTACCTTTCTTACTCTTCACCTTACTACTCGTCTCCCCGGGTGGAAGAAATGCCTTATCAAAACATTGATCAGGAAAATACTTCTTCTCCAATTGATAAACCATCTTATAATGCTTGTCCTTCTCCCACGGATACGCAAATGCATCGTAAAAATACAACTCCTCTTCCCTCTTATGCAACCTATGAAAGTCCACAACTTCGGGTTTCAATTCGACAAAATCATCACCCGTTTGGCCACTCTTGTCATCATCTGAATCAGACCCATACATTCTTTTCATCTTCTTATTATAATACTTCCTCTTAGACTTATCCATCTCATCATTTTGACCCGACCCGGATTCTTGATTTGAAGCCAACTTCTTGTCCACCCAATCATTAAACCCTAGCTCAGAGTCGGATTCTGGGTTGTCGGGTCGGGTTTTGGCCAAATGGGTAGGCAATTTACGGCGGGGTGTTCTCGGTGGAGAGTTGACTGGTCGGGAAATGATCATGTCGTATTGAAGTGGGTATGGAGTTGCAGTGGTGGAAAATTGGCGGGAAAAAGTGATGAGTTTGAGAGAGGTGAAGGTGGGTTTGTAAGGAGTTGTGGTGGTGAAGTGTGGTGGTCTAGCGGCGGAGATTGGGCGGAGGAGAGCGGTGAAAGAGAACCGGCGACTGAGATGTAGTGGTTTTGCCATTACAGGGGGGGAGAGGTTTAGAGCGCTCTTTATCGTACTTCCTCTAATGTTCTGTGATTTAATTTTTAACTTTTCCGTCCTGAGAAAAAAAGTTAACTTTTTCATTTTCCTCCTTTTTTTTTAAAAAAACGATAACTCAAGTGTTTAAGAGTTTATCATCTATCGTCGTCTCAGATACTGGGTTCGATCCTCGCTCATCCCGAGATTTATGAGAACATATAGCCATATTTGTCAAAAACTTAATTCTATTTGGCACATACGATCCTTCCTTTGGACGAGATTCCTATCAGTTAGATCAACAACATATGCATTATGCAACGCCTCATGTAACTTACAAATGACTTTAGAACTTCTGCACCGAGAGACCCACCTATCTCTCCCAATAGAAATTTTTTGACTATTACCAACATCTCTAAAATACTGCGCCAAGTATAAGGATCGCGCTTCTATAAAAGAACAATTAGGAAAGTATCTAGCTTTGTAGACCTTGTAAAATAACGAGCGTAAAAATGAATAAGTCTCCATCCTTGTTTTGCTAACATCGTCAAGTTAAATGCTTGAAACTCCCTAAAACGTAACACGCCGTTTATTTTAGATCTACATAGAGACCTCCAGTTCATCCAGTAAACCTTTTTTTATTTTCATAGGAACCCCACCAGAAAATGGCCATTAAAGATGAAAAATCTTTACACAAACTTTCAGGGAGTTTAAAACATGACATCGCATACGTAGGGACCTCCTGAACCACAGCTTTAAGAAAAACTTATTTTCCTGCTTTTGACGGAGTTTTTTCACTCCATCCATTAATCATTTTAACCATCATCTCCCTCAAATAAGAAAAGTAATTTTTTTTTTCAATTTTCCAACCACATTTGGCAATCCCGTATATTTTTCATAATTGTCCACTATCTTAATCCCTGGAATAGAAAAAACAGAATGAGTAAAATTATGCATTCACATTTTTACTTAGCAGCATGGCATATTTTTTGAAAATTAATGACCTTTCCCGAGGCTTTTCATATTTTCGCAAAATATCTTTGACTCCGAGAATGTTTTGAATTAAAGTTAGACCATAAATTATCTAATCATCAGCAGAAAGCAAATGCGTGAAAGGAAACCTTTTTTATTGATCTTGAGACCTTGAATCTTCCCTTGATGTTCTACATCATTAAACATGTTGATCAGACCTTCTGTGAATAATATGATTAAATAAGGGGACAAAGAGTCCCCTTAAAGAAGACCTCTCTCAGGACAAATAAAGCCACCTTGATCTCCATTGACCAAAATCATATATGAAACCAATGTCATACACTTCATAACTAAATCAACCAACTTATAATCAAACTCCAACCTAATCGTCATGGCTTTAAGATAGTTCAACTCAATTCTATCGTAAGCCTTACTCATTTCTAATTTTAAATAAAAATGTCCATCTTTTCCTCATCTTTTGTTTTTTCATAAATGATTAAGCTCATACGCTACAAGCACAATATCTGTTATCAATCTAAGAAAAACAAATGCACTTTGAGTAGGTGATATAATATTAGGAAGAATGACCTTTAACCTGTTAGCCAAGATTTTAGAAATGATTTTATACAGAATATTGCACAAACTTATCGGCCTAATATGAGTCATGCTTCTGGATTATCGACTTTGGGGATTGATATTAATTGAGTGAAATTAAACTTACAAAAAATCCTTCACGCGTTAAATAAATTAAAAAACATTGCAACAACATCCTTCCCAGCAATATTTCAGTACCATTGGAAAACAAAGTTGGCATTCCATCTGGACCAGGAGAATTATTAGGATGCATCTGAAAAATAGCTTGAATTATCTCAATTTCATCAACCTTTTGCATCAACATCTGGTTCATGTTCTCGTTCACCTTGGGATGTACACACTTAATGACTTCCTCAATTCAACATCCATCAGTTTTTAAGATGAGAATAAACTTGAAAAATATTCAACCGCCAATTTAACAAATTTATTAGGATCATATGTCATTCCCCGTTGTTATCTTTCAACCTTCAAATATGGTTCCTTTTCTTCTGCATACTTGTTTTCGTATGAAAATATGCCCTATTTTTGTCCCCTACTTTCAGCCATTTAACTTTAGCCCATTGTTTTCACATACATTCTTCTTCTTCCAATAACTTATATAAATCTCTATAAAACTGATTATACTCTTCCAAATCGATGTCATGGAAGACCCCATTCTTAATCTTCTGAAGTATGACCTCTTTTTCCTTAACCTTTTTCTTAATGTTACTGAAACAATGCTGACTCCATTTTAGTAACTCTACCCTACGTGATTGGATTCTCTTAAATATTTGAATATTTGGGCAAGAAAAATTCTGCTTAAACCAACCATGATTGATTACTTCACAACACTCTGACACTGAACATCATGTTGCTTCAAATCTATACAACTTCTTCTTTTTATTCTTATTAAAACTCAATCCACTAACTTCTAATAAATCAGCACTACGATCAGACACATTTGTGCCTACGTGTTTAACAAAAGAACTCAAAAATTGTTGGATCCATTCTGTAGATGGCAAAACTCTATCAATCCTCTCATTCACTGTAAAAGGATACCCACATTTGTTCCACCATTTAAAAGCTTTACCAGAATAACCAAGGTTAATCAGCTGACACTCGTCTATAACTTCTCTGAAAGCCTTGATTTGCCATATAGCTCTTCTATTTCCACCCAATTTTTCATCATCACATATTATTTCATTAAAATCCCCCATAAATACCTACGACAAGCTATATTTGAATTTTAAATATTTCAACAACTGCAAAGTAGATTTTCTTTTACCTACCACTGGACCCATAAAACCCAACCAATATCGAAGCACTACTTTTACATTCATCAATTATTGCTTCAATATAAAAATTTGAGTAACTATTAATAGAAACATCAATGCCCTTCTTCCACAACAATGTTAGTCCCCCAGTTCTGCATGTACAACTAACAATAATCCCATTTAACATGCCAGTTGTCCTTTGAATTTTATCAAATTCATTTTCATGAAGCCTCGTTTCCACAAGAAAAATTATGTCAGGAGTTTCAAACATCACTAAATTGCAAAGGCCTCAGAATGTCCAAGGGTTCCCAAGCCCCTGGACATTCCAACATAAATATTTCATTTTTCTCGGCGCATCACCTGTCATTTCATGGAGAACACATGTAGATCTCCTCTTGAATATAAACGGAATTTCACAATCTGACATACCTAAACCATCTTGAGATCTGCTTTTATTATTTGATGCACTCTCTGAAACTAGAATACCTCATACATCCACAATGTTTGCCTGTTTTTCTCCTTCACATGTTACATTAGTGTTTAATTCCCCTCCATAACTCAACGCAAATTGATAAGAGAGATTATCTGAATCAATACATAAGGGAAACAAACTCTTATTTTTATTTTCATTAGATAACTTATAATTAGACCTGGGAATTCTTCTCATTTTAGTAAAAATAGATCGATCCTTAGAACAATCATTCTTATTAGAAGCATCATCTATTTTCATAAGGGAACAACTTTTAGAGTCTAACATGACTTTCAGAGTACATATTTATTGGGAATTTTTATTTTTAAAGCAATTTTTTTTATAAAGACAAAATTACTCTTATGATATTATTGTCGATTAAGATAACTTTACTAGTACACACAAGTTGTATTTGCTTTCCAAACACATAGAATGAACCCTAAAAATTTATAAATTGTTGTGCAATACATGCATGTACTTTAACAAAACTATGTCAAATTGACAACCCTAATTAAGTTGTATTGTAATTTTAGTTTGTATTTTGTATTGTAACATTTAAAGTCTGTAAAAATATCAAAGAACAGACTTGAGTCTTTTTGTTTAAACAATATCAAGCCTAAGGATTCTATCTGGAAGAAGATCAAGAAGATCATGCCTCAGAAGAATTATGAAGAAGCTTGGAGTTGAATAAATCTGTTTGGATAAAAATATTCTAAGTCAAGATCTCTACAAGTCACATATTTAGTGTTATAGAGAAGTCACTCGAGAACTCCAAATGACTTATCGAGAAGTCAGGAAAGCTACTAGAGAACTCAGAGAGATATCGACAAGCCAATTGAAGACATGAAGATTGGAGATATCGACAAGTCATTTCTTCACTAGAGAACTCTAGAGATATTGACAAGCCAAATATCACTAGAGATCTCTGAGATATCGACAATTCAAAATGTCACTAGAGATCTCAGAGATATCGACAAGTCAAAATGTCACTAGAGTTCTCAGAGATATCGATAAGTCAAAGTGAAGACATGAAGTTGAGAGATCTCGACAAACCAAATTCTCTTATAGAGAACTCAGAGACCTCTACAAGTCAAATCTACTATGGAGAATTAGAGATCTCGATAAGTCAATATACTTATCAAGATGTCAAGATTTCTATATGCCTAACTGGAGATCTCGAGATAAAATCTCAAAGTACAAATTGCAGACCAGTTCAATATCCAAGATTTACAATCAACAAACAATCCAACCAGCTGGATTGACAAGTCTACAAAAAGCAGTTTGAAGGATGTGCAAGATCAATGGTGAAGATTATCTGACAAAGGAAGATCAAAGTTAACACATGGTGCAAAGATATGCTAAGCCAGAAATGGAAGTTACACTTTTCCTAAAATGGAAATGATTAGTGACAACTTACTAAAGTGAATAGCATGTCTTATTATACACTGTGTAAAGCAATAGTTAACTGAAATATAAAGTTAACACTGGTCCTTTGTTAGTTGTAACGATTTAGATAGAAAATCTTGTATTTCTCCCAAGAAGAAGCTAAGCTCTTTATTAATAAAGAGTCTAGAAATTTTGTAGCAAAATAATCCTAATTTTAATATAAAATTAAGCGAGTTTTGAAAGATATGTGTTCACTGTTATTGATTGTTTAAATTTCAGTACTAACACATATCACTACAAGATTGCATTTACTTTGTTCAAACCATAAGAATTCAAGAAAAACACAAAAACACCTAAAACACATTCACCCCTCTCCCCCCTCTGTGTGTTATTCATTTCCTAACAAGTGGTATTAGAGCAAAATCTGAAAGTAAACAGATTCAAGATCTTGGAAGAATGAATACACTGAAGATCAGTAGCATCAAAATTCCTACCTTTGACAAAGCTAACTACACTCTTTGGAAAAAGAAAATGTTGTTGTTTATCAGGATGACCAATCCACTCTATATTCAGATTCTCAAAAATGGGCCCTTACTCCTATGGTTATAGTTGAGGAATCTACAGATGGAGACATGGTTATCCCCGCTCATTATACTTCCAAGGACCCTGTAGAATACACTGAGCCTGAAAAAGAAAAAGTCTCCCTGGATAGTGGCTTGCAGTTAATCTTAATAGAGTCATTTGACAATGTAATATATAACAACATTGTCAACTGTGACACTGCAAAACAGATCTGGGAAAAGATAGAGATACTGTGTGAGGGAACTGAGGAAGTTAGGTCAAATCAAAGAAGAATACTGATTTCACAGTATGAGGGTTTTATGGCTAAGCCAAAGGAAAGTATTACTGATGTGTTTGAAAGGTTTAACAAGCTGACTAATGACTTGCAGCTTCATGACAAATATTATGAAGCTGAAGAAGTGAACTTGAAATTTTTGCTTACTCTCCCTGATCATTTGGAATAGAAAATCTCAGCAATCAGGGAAGGGAGAGACTTGAGTAGAATAACTCCGAAAGTCCTTTATGGAATTTTTAGATATATTTGTGATGTCATGTCTAATGATGATTTGTGTTTAGTTTCCAGATCTTTACTAACAGGACAAATCAAGACTTAACTGGAAATCAATACTTATACTGAAGTCGGGACTTAAGATATCAGAAGATATTTATCAGGAGATAATATCAGGACTTAATGAGACTTTTAGATAAGGAAGGCGACTGATTGAAGGAAAGAAGATCGAGACTAAAACAAGAAGAGATATGCATGAAGAAGAATTCTATGAAGAATAGAATACTTGGAAGAAAAGATAACTAGTTGATATATTTTAGGATACAAAATTATATTCTATATCAATTAGAAGATTATCTTGTAACTGTGTGTCTATATAAACACAACATAGGGTTTACACTATACGTGTTATCTAAAATCGAGAATATTATTCATTGTAACCCTAGAAGCTCTCGTGATAATTTGTTCATCACTGAGAGAGAACAGTTCTTTGTAACAGAGTTTATTATGTTGAATAAAATCTGTGTTCTGTTACTTGAGTTCTTAATTCTATTTGATTGTGCTAAACACTGTATTCAACCCCCTTCTACAGTGTGTGTGACCTAACAAGTGGTATCAGAGCAATCTGTTAACATTAATACAGTAAAGATCCAAAAACAATCATGTCTGAAGAAGCACAAACTCCAACCAAGCCCACCAAAACTGAAGAAACTCCAAAGACTCAAATCCATAATCGATATGAGACTATTAGGGTTCCCATACTGAAACCTTCTGAGTATCCCATATGGAAGGTGAGGATGTCTATGTTTTTGGAAGCTACAGATCCAGAACACCTTGACAGAATTAATGAAGGACCACATAAGCCAACCAAGCTCTCTGTTGTAGTTGCAGATCAGCCAGCACAGACTATACCAAAGGAGAAAAGTGAATATACAGCTGAAGATATCTCATATATTGCCAAGGATGCAAAGGTAAGACATTTGATGCATAGTGCCATTGATAATGTCATGTCAAACAGGGTAATTAACTGCAAGACTGCAAAGGAGATATGGGATGCCTTGGAGACAAGATGTCAGGGAACTGATTAAATTAAGAAGAACAGGAGGACTATACTCACTCAAGAGTATGAGCACTTTGACTCAAAACCTGATGAGTCATTAACTGATTTATATGACAGATTTGTCAAACTCTTGAATGATTTGTCTCTGGTAGATAACGAATATGATCTTGAAGATACTAATCTTAAATTCCTTTTAACTCTTCCTGAAAGTTGGGATTTGAAGGCAACTACTATAAGAGACAACTATGCTCTTGATGAAACTACTCTTGGTGAAATTTATGGGATGCTCAAAACTCATGAACTTGAGATGGATCAAAGAAGCAAAATGCATGGGAGAAAATCAAGGACAGTTTCTCTTAAGGCTAAGGAGGAATCCCCTAAAGTGGCTGTCTCAAAGAAAGACAAAGGAAAGGCTCTCATCACAAAGTCTGATTCTGAGTCATCAAGTCCTGATAGTGATGAGGATCCAGAAACTGATAGTCTATCTGAGATGGACCCTGATGAAGAGATGATGAAGCTGTGTGCTCTTATGGTGAAAGGAATCACAAAGATTGCATACAGGGAATTCAGAAGGGGAAAGAATTTTTCCAGGAAAGGTGCAAGTTCTGATAAGAAAGGTTTCAGAAAATCTGAAGGCAAAGGAGGAAAGTCTGACAAAGGAGATTACTCAAATGCCAAATGCTACAACTGTGGTGAGAAAGGCCACATATCTCCTGATTGCAAGAAAGTGAAAAGTGACAAAGGCAAGGCTCTTGTCACAAAGAAAAAAAGCTGGACAGACACTTCAGATTCTGAAAGTGAGGTGAACTATGCCTTGATGGCAAATGCTGATAGCAGTTCTGAAGCTGCTGAGTTAAAGGTACCTCAAACAACTTATGCTTTTCATACTGATGATATTACTGAGTTGAGAAGATATATTAAAACCATGTTCATTAGTTATAGAGATCAAACTTTAACATGTGAAAGATTAACTTCTGAAAATCTTGCTTATAAAAAGAGGAATGATTGTTTAGAAAAAGAGTTAGTTATGTTCCATCAAACTCAGAAAGATAGAGATGATTCTTTCTATTTTAGAGATGAAGTGATTAAAATGAATGAATCTCTAAAAACTGAGTTAGAAAATGAAAGAGAGATTATCAGGACTTGGACTAACTCTGGCAGAACAACTCAGAATTTTTTAAGTAGTGGAAATTGGAAAGAGGGCTTATGTTATGGAGATGATAAGAATAATAAAGGAACTGTAGAAATTGAGCCTATAGTTGTTAAATAAAAGCCAAAGGTAAATCCTGTTAAGTTTGTAGCTGTAAAGTCCGATATTGATGAATCAGAAGTTAAAGAGAAATTAACTTCTGACAAACCAAAACAGGATAAGCAAACTGAAGTTAACATAGGCTTAATGACAAAGAAGCAGCTTAAGCATAAGCTGAAAGATGTTAAGAATGTAAACAAGGTAAAGCCACCTAGGAAAAATAGGAATGAAAGGAAGGTGTGAATAAAAGCAATGATTATAAGCCTGTTCCTAATGCCCATAGAAAGAAATATTATAACTGTGGAAATTCTAACCATCTGACTTCTTTTTGCAAGAAGAATAAGAACATAAACTTCTTACCTTCAAAATCAGGAGTTAAGAGTCAGTCTGTTAGATATAGGCCACAAAATCCTTGTTTTCATTGTGGTAGTTTATGGCATTCCATTTATACTTGTAAGGAATATCATAGTTTGTACTATGATTATTATCAAATAAAACCTTCTTTAAAGAAAGTTAGCATTATTCCTTCTAGTGTAAGTTCTGATGCAAAGTCTGATACTGTAAATTCTGATAAGAAAAATGTTAACATAAACTCTGATGTTAAATCTGATGCAAATGTTAACAAACTTAATAAGGCCAAAGGATCCAAGCAAGTCTGGGTCCTCAAAACTAATCATTAGTGGTCTTTGTGATTGCAGGGCAACAGGCTAAACATCCTAGTTCTGGACAGTGGATGTTCAGGACATATGACTGGAAATAAAGCCCTGCTATCAGACTTTATGGAGAAAGCTGGCCCAGGTGTTTCTTATGGAGATGGCAACATGGGAAAAACTCCGGGATATGGCAATATCAATCTTGGGAATGTCATCATTGAAAACGTATCTCTAGTCTCAGGACTTAAACACAATATGCTGAGTGTTAGTCAAATCTGTGATAGAGGTTATCATGTGGATTTCTTTGAAGAATACTGTGAAGTTGTAAGCAAATCTACAGGCAAAGTTGTTCTGAAAGGATACAAGCATGGTAACATTTATGAAGCCAAGCTTTCAACAAGTTTTGATGGTTCTGAAATCTGTCTGTTAAGTAGAGCATCAACTGAAGAAAGCTGGGATTGGCACAAGAAACTCTCTCATTTAAATTTCAGCAATATAAATGAACTAGTCAAGAAAGATCTTGTGAGAGGACTGCCAAAATCAGTGTTTGCTCCTGATGGCCTTTGTGATTCATGTCAAAAGGCAAAACAAAGAAAATATTCATTCAAGAGCAAGACTGAATTTTTAATTCTTGAGCCTTATCACCTACTTCATGTTGATCTATTTGGTTCAGTGAATGTCATGTCTATTGCAAAGAAGAAATATGCTATGGTCATAGTGGATGAGTTCACCAGATACACATGGGTGTATTTCTTGCACACAAAAAGTGAAACTGCATCTATCTTGATTGATCATGTCAAACAACTGGATAAATTGGTTAAAGACTCTGTGAAAATCATAAGAAGTGATAATGGCACTGAGTTCAAGTATTTGATTATGGAAGAGTTCTGCAAAGACCATGGAATCAAATAGGAATA
Organism: Apium graveolens; assembly: GCF_009905375.1. NCBI lineage: Eukaryota > Viridiplantae > Streptophyta > Magnoliopsida > Apiales > Apiaceae > Apium > Apium graveolens. Next base: position 66,609,172 of record NC_133657.1, read on the forward strand.
TTCTGTTCCTGGAACTCCACAACAAAATGGAGTTGTTGAAAGAAAGAATAGAACTCTTATTGAAGCTGCACGAACTATGCTTGATGAAGCAAAGTTACCAACCTATTTTTGGGCTGAAGCTGTGCAGACTGCTTGTTTTACTCAGAATGCAACACTTATCAACAAGCATGGAAAAACACCATATGAGATGGTGAAGAAAAAAAAGCCAAATCTGAAGTATTTTCATGCAAATGTTTTGTTCTTAAGACTCATCCTGAACAGCTATCCAAATTTGATCTAAAAGCTGATGAAGGAATTTTTGTTGAATATCCACTTTCCACAAAAGCCTTCAGAGTCTACAATTTAAGAACAAGGGTTGTCATGGAATCTATCAATGTCTCTTTTGATGATAAGAAGATTACAGGACTTGAAGATTTCAATGATCATGATCAGCTGAGATTTGAGATTGAAGTTTTAAATTCTGATTCTGTAAATCCTGACAGTCTAAATCCTGACAGTCTAAATCCTGATACTACAAACTCTGATGGGTTAAACTCTGATGTTATTGAAACTGTGGTGACTATGCCAAAGGAAAATGCACCTGTGCAGGGGGAGCATATTGAAGATCCAACCACATCTCAAGAAGCATCAGAACCTAGAACAGGCTCTTCAAGTTCTGATTCATCAAGTTCTAATGGGGCAAATTCTGATAATTCTAAAAACTCAAATTCTGAAGGATCCAACTTAGAGAGCATAATTTCAGGGGGAGCATCAGAAAATGCTGATGGAGACAACATGGATAATGGGGGAGCATCCAGTTCTAGAGATAATCTTTCATCTGCAAGGAAGTGGACTAAAGCACATACACCTGACTTGATTATTGGAGATCCTGAAGCAGGTATTAGAACTAGAACAACAACATCAAATGAATGTCTCTATCACTCTTTTCTTTCTCAGGCTGAACCAAAGAAAGTGGAAGAAGCTCTTCAAGATGCTGATTGGGTGCAAGCAATGCAGGAAGAGTTAAATGAATTTGAAATAAATAAAGTCTGGACCCTAGTGCCAAGACCAAAGAACAGATCTGTTGTGGGTACAAAATGGGTGTTCAGAAATAAAACTGATAGTGATGGCATAATTACAAGGAATAAAGCAAGGCTGGTTGCAAAAGGATATTCTCAACATGAGGGAATTGATTATGATGAAACATTGGCACCAGTTGCTAGATTGGAAGCCATAAGGATATTTTTGGCTTATACTGCTCACAAAAAGTTTAAAGTCTTTCAAATGGATGTGAAAAGTGCTTTTCTTAATGGAGAATTGGAAGAAGAAGTTTATGTTGAACAACCTCCAGGTTTTGTAGATTTAAAATTTCCTCATCATGTCTACAGACTTGATAAAGCGCTTTATGGCCTTAAGCAAGCTCCAAGAGCATGGTATGAGACATTAGCTTAGTTTCTTCTGGAAAGTGGATTCAACAGAGGGACTATTGATAAAAACTTTATTCTATCTCAACCATGGAAATGACTTACTTTTGGTACAGATATATGTTGATGATATCATTTTTGGTTCTACAAATGACAGACTTTGTAAAAGGTTTGCCAAACTAATGCAGTCAAGATATCAAATGAGTATGATGGGAGAACTTAGCTATTTTCTGGGCCTTCAAGTCAAGCAGAATGAAGAAGGAACTTTTATTTGTCAATCTAAGTACACAAGAAATTTGTTGAAGAAATTTGGAATGCAAGACTGTTCAAGTGCATCCACTCCTATGGCCACTGTAACAAAATTGGATAAGGATACTGGTACATCAGTAGATATTATTAATTACAGAGGTATGATTGGCTCATTACTCTATCTAACTGCAAGTAGACCTGATATCATGTATGCTACCTGTCTTTGTGCAAGATTTCAAGCAGATCCAATAGAACCTCACTTAACAGCTGTGAAAAGAATTTTCAAGTACCTTAAAGGTACAGCTGATCTGGGATTGTGGTATTCTAGAGAATTAGACTTTAAGCTAATAGGTTATTCAAATGCAGATTTTGCTGGATGCAAAATTGACAGGAAAAGCACAAGTGGAAGCTGCCAATTTCTTGGAGGCAGATTAGTTTCTTGGTTTAGCAAGAAACAGAAGTCAATTTCCACATAAACTGCAGAAGCAGAGTACATTGCTGCAGAAAGCTGTTGTGCACAGATTCTTTGGATGAAGAATCAGTTACTGGATTATGGGTTAACATATTCTAAAATCCCTATTTACTATGATAATCAAAGTGCTATTGCTATGACAGGTAATCCAGTTCAACACTCAATGACAAAGCACATCAGCATTAGGTACCACTTCATAAGGGATCATGTGATGAAAGGTGCAGTGGAATTGTATTTTGTTCCAACAGATCAACAACTAGCAGATATCTTCACAAAACCACTGTGTGAAGCTACTTTAAAAGATTGGTAAATGAACTTGGGATGGTTTCAGGTTCTTTCTCTAAATCTGCCTAGTTTATGTTCTGATACATTAGACCTCATGATCAGTATTTATAGAAATTACTATCTTTATGTAGTCTGTGCTTAAATTGAAATTTCCTTAAGTGCTGATTGTTGTCTGATGTGAATTTCTAAACTTTGATAGTGATATGAATGTTTATGTGACTATTCAATCCAATGAGGATAACTGTGCTAGATGCTGACCTAGTAGTCTTTAATATACTAATAATCCCATGTTTGAAGTAATTGTTTATGTGGAAATCTTTTAACACAAGCAAATTCTGATATTGAGCTTGGTTAAAGTTTACTTTGTGTATCTTATTACTAAGTCAAAAACTAGAATAGTGCTCCTTATCTGTTAAGTTCTGATGTTAGTAAATCTGATGGATGTACTAAGTGCTGATAAGCCTCACTTATCAAAAGAAAAAGAAAAGAAAATAAATAAATATTAGGTACTCTTTTGAGATCTAGAGTAAAAATATGGAAGGGAATACCCAAGTGCATTGCTAGTATTAAGTAATATGCATTAGAAAAGCAAAATAAAATTTTATTGGTGACTTTTCACATTCTCTGATTACCGGAGAAATACTCTGATAACAATATAAATTCTGATAAGCAGTCGTGACTCACTTACACTGAGAAGCCACTGTAAAAAAGGAATTTCAAAAGATGCATAAAATGAGCACAAAATAGTTGAGGTGGACTCATGCATGAACTTACTTTATAGTAGACTTCAGAATAATGACAGATTTTGAGCAAAGTTCTTAGTTATGCCTTATATCTAAGATGTACTGAAGTGAATTAAACTTTACTCTTTGTCTGATATTTAGCTTATTGCACACACATACACTCCATATGAATGATGAAAATAACTGTGGTGATAAATGTTGTTTTAGATGAACAGTTTAAGTGTCAGTTGCATAAATTCTGAGGATAAGTTCTGATGGAAGTTCTGATGATTAAGTTCTGATGAAACCATATCAATATTTATGTGAAGAATTACAGAAATAAACATTCACTTTTCGAGTTAAGGAGCCATATTCTGATGAATTTTAAATTCTGATAATAATCAAGTTCTGATGCTGACGTGGCAATATTTATTTACTTGATTTATTTTTGGTCATTACTTGAACAGTCATATTTTTATAGAATATCGGTTTATATGAGATAAAGTAGTAATAATCATTTGTTTAGTGAGAACAATTTTTTTTTGAAAAACTGAACGTGCAATGTAATCATTACTTATTTATCGTGCCCATTAACTTTTTGCCTTAACTGCTACATGGCTGATAGGTCTAAAGGTCTGTTCCACTTCATAATAACTGTTGTCACGTGGGTTGTCTAAGTAAAAGAGATAAAAGATTTTCAAATCTTTTATTCACATATCTATTCTATTCACTCTCTCTCTTTTTCTTATTCTCTCACATTTTCTGACGGTTTTATATACAGACATTTCATCAAACACCTTTCAGGCAAACTATTTTCTCACTTATTTCTGATGGCGCCCAAGGATTTAATTATTGATGGAGCCAAGTTTGTACCAAATAACTATGCTGCAATCTTGAATAAGGCTGAAGCTCCATCAGATCTACACTTTGTGCAAGATTTATTAGCCAATAGTGAGATTGGGTACGCTTTGACCCAACCTCAATCTATTTTAAGCAAACAAGTGCCGACGTTTTGGCGAACTGGGCTATTTGATAATGGTGGTGCTGCTGGTTCACCAAGCATCATTATTACATCAGGAGATGTTGAGCATGTGGTTACTCCAGGAGCAGTTCGTAAAGCTCTCCACTTACCTGAAGGTTGTACATTCTCAACAGTGGAGGATCCTGTTTTACAGCAGCTTATGGCCAGTCTGGGCTATGAGAAAAGTTTGGAAAAACTGGGTCAACTAAAAAGATCAAATATCATAAAGGAATGGAGCTTTTTCTTTGATTGTATCACTAAGGCATTCACCAATAAATGCTCCAACTTTGATTCTATTCCCATAATGAGTCAGCAAATCGGGTATACTCTTATCCATCAAACTCATTTTGATTTTGCAAGTGCTGTGCTAGGTTTCATAGGGGATAGGATGACAGAGGATAGGAATGTAGTATACTTTGCTAGATTCTGTCAGCTTATATATACTTTTTGTTGTGTTGATGAGCCCCCACTAGCCAGTGATTTAATTCCACCCTTTAAGCTTGCAAAAAGGGCTTTTAATGATTTGTTAAATGCTGACAATAAGAAACAAGTGCTGAGACCGTTAGAGATTCCTCAGCCAGTAAAACATATCTTGGTAAATGCTGATCCACAAGCATATACATCTGTTGTAACGCCCCCAAATCCGGGGTCAGAGGATTTGGTCGTCACTATGAAACCTCAATCCAACTTAACCTGTTAAATTAATAAATAAATGCCAGCGGAAGATATTTAACATAAATGACCCCATCTAATCCAAGATCTTTTAAGGTTACGGTTCTAGAAACAAGATATCCAAATTCCACAAATAAATTTTTCGCTTTCTTTTAAAACTCTTTTCAATAATTCTCAATATCCATACTTAACCCGCTAGTATAACTTCGAAATGAAGTATACTAGGCCCAACTATAAAATACACAACTATAATATAATATAATATAATATAAACAACTTTACACAATAAACTTACACTAGCCTGCAACCCTGGATCAACCACCTTCCAAAAGCTTCTTCTTTGCTTCCTTGAATTACGCAGCTAAACATCGCAAGCTAATCCTCACTGGAGGTTAAATTTAAAAAGAGTCAAGTATGAGCGGAAGAAATGCTCAGCAAGATCAATATAGCATATATAAGGTCGTTTTGATATAAAACCGACATCTGCATTAGAGCATAACATTTAAAATCATAGTTGCTGAATCATAAAATTTTAGTTGAGGAACCCCAGAATTGATTCCATAATTGTATTCAAAACCATTTTGATATTTTTTAGCGAAATGCTTCAACAAAACTTTGAATCTTAACGAGAATAAAACTCGTAAAACAGTATTTACGGAAATATCGTAAACCACCATAACATGAAACAATGATTATGGATTGAATCATAAACTTTATTCAAAACCGAACTCTTCAAATTAATACTCATTTTGCTGTCATATCAAATTAGATATCAATACGAACTTTGATGCTCACAACACCCATACTGAAGTCAACATCAATCATCTATACTAATACCACCTTTGATATTTAACAACAACGTAAGTATCAGCATAATTCAGAATCTGAATCAAAACTGCATTTCACCATTATTCCAAAACAGAAACAGTTGATAAATCATTTATGTTATGATTATCAAAACAATAAAGAATTTTAGATATCTATTTAGATTGGAACCAATTATGCACTATGTTGTTCCTGATGATCAGTCACGAAACAACACCGGTATCCCGCAGCCATACCGTAAATATAGGTACTACCCGTATCCCGAAGACATACGGTACCTATAGGGTGCCAGAAAAGGCATAACAAGCCTTGTAAGATATTACACTTCCGTATAATAGCTCACGCTGGACCGGTGCCTCGGCCTCTTACGCAACCAGTAACCATCCAATCTTAAAACATTTTATTGAAAAAGGGGTCATAATATTCGACACCCGAAATAATTTTATTCCCCCAATTCTTGGGTAGTAATATTCGCAACCAAATCACATTTCTCAAAATCCAAAACATTTATAAATCCGATAATTGGATAAGTAAAACCACTTGCCTATTCTGAATATAGAATCACAGATGAGCATTTGCACAAACAGAATTATTTAATTCAACGATATGTAAAACATTTATCTATTCTGAACTGAGAATAGGGAAAGCAATACTTGCATGATAAGATTCAAAATAAATATCACTTGAGCAATAAGTGATGATAGGGATACTTGCCTTTGGGTTTTAGCAGTTAGTCACACTCGCAAAGACGCATCTATTCTGACATTCTGCCTCAAAACATCACCGTCTTTATTCAATTAATCATTTGGTCTGCTGCTCATGCAGTGCTGCAACCCAAGATTCCATACTATTCAACTCTACTCTGCACCCATTCCATCGGGTCCTGATCGACTTGAGAGATCCGCATCTATAATTAAAATATAGAACTTTAATCGTCTAATCGATAATCACTCGACGAACTACGCGTCAAAAGCCTATTGTCTACCCATACGATAACCCACACATGAATATAACAGACAAACACAGGACTCTTGATCCACATATGCACATAATTCACATAGCATATAAGCACATAACTCATATATCACATAATTCATATCACATAAGACTCGGTTCATCAGAAGGGTCGACTCGGTACGTTTAAAACGGAAATCGGGTCAAAAATATGATTTATCGATCAAAAATCGACTCAGAATGATTCGTAAAACAGGCGACCTTTCGAAAGAAAAGAATTTGGGCCTCGAAAGTATTTTTAATAGAAGCAGAATATTATTCTGAGTCTATACGCGTTCGTTTCGTATTAAACAGACGAACGGTTGATTTATTATGAATTTTTGAACATTTTTCGGAATAAAAACGGGTCTCTAAATCATTTTATAACTAAATAATAGTGCTCGAACACCCGAAAATAATTTTATAAGAATTATTGAGCCTGGAAAATAATTTAAAAAAATATTTTAAAGCTCGAACTATTTTTTGGAATTTTTAAATCATAAGAAATAATTAACTCGAATTAAATAATCAATTAAAATTCATTAACTAAATAATTTGAATTTATTTTCGAATAATAATAAAAATAATAATCTTCAGAACTAAAAAAAATAATATTTTCTTGGAAATCGGACAGCACCTGCTCTATTTCTCGGACTGCCAGTCGATATCATATCGACACAACCAACAACAATCAACACAATAATTTATATTTACGCGTATAAACACTCCAGAAATGAATAACACGGCCACCTGAACCAAAACTCGGACCAAAAGTGACTTCTCCAATAATTTCTAAAAATTATGAAATAAATATATAAACACTAACATGCTATAATATACACAAGTACGAAAGCGAATTTCGGAATCTTTACCCAAAATAAATTTTGATCACCCCGAAGAGAATATCTGATGTCCGGAAAATATCTCCTGAAAAATCCGAAATTAATAGCCATAGACATATACACGCTGAGATGCCATGTGGAGTAATCACCGCCTCCAAACTCTTTTTCTACGCCCCGAAAATAAATTAAAACGGAAATATAACGGAAATATGCCCCGCAATTTTTCTTCTCAAAACCTTGCAATATATATATCTATGCGTAGGTATCGAAGTGCTGATCGTTTATATATATAACAATTGAAATTTGGATGAACGGCTGAGAAGATATGAATTTTTGAAAATTAGAAGTATATAAAATAGGGAGAGACAGAAGACATAGGAGATGGGACTGTTGTGTTTTGTAAAAGAAACGGGGAAGGGTGAAGAAATGGGGGGGTTTGTTGTTCACGGGGTGGCAGGTGGGGGTGGTGGCCTCCTGCCACGTTTTTTTTTAACAGAGCACAACAACATATCCTTATTTATACCTGAAAATTTTGTTTTGCCCCGCATTTCTCAACTTATCGAATGAACGCGTCGGTAAATAAAATCAGAAAAATTACCAAACAAATTCTAAAATTCTCAGAATAATTAGAAAACTAGTAAAATAAAATTTTCATAATTTTTAAAATATTTTTGACTTGCGCTCTATACCTGCATTATACAATTTAACGAACCGAGCTGCACTTGAAATAATTTCAGAAAATCACGAAAATAGTCTTAAAATGTTACAAATATCCTGAAATTTATAAAAACATAAATTTCGTAATTTTAAAACAATTTTTGAAACGCAATTTATACCCGCTTTTAGCAATTAAACGATTCAACGCGCGGGTAAAATTAATCCTAAAAATTCCCAAAATAATTTTAAAATTCTCAGAGTATTCCAAACTTAAATAAATATGAGTTTCGTAATTATTGAAGAATTTTGAAATTAAATACGGGTTTTACAAATAAATGCAATCAGAAAATCATACAGGGCTAAATAATTGATGAAATATTGATTTCTAAATTTTATAAAATCCCAAAAATAATTATTGTAATTATAAAGTCATAAAAATAATTTTAAAGATAATTTAAATATTTATAAAATTAAATTTTTCAATAAAATCACTTTTAAAGACAAAAACAAAAGGATACGACTCAGTAATTAATAATACAAATAATCCTCAATCACAACTGAGTCCCACACAATTAATATTATATACAACACATAGCAGACATAATATCCATCCAATCCCTAATATTACTAAACGAACTCAATTTACCGATATCAATAAAATGATCGATTTTCAAATAAACTTTTGAAAATAATACATTTAAGGAAATATTTTCAGAAATTAATAAGGATCAATATAACACTCAACAATTAGCACATTACCATTTAATAACACAAACTCGTTAAATAAGAATAAAATATCCACCATTTTATTCCTTCTAAATCAGAAAATCACATAAACATATTCAAATATTAATAACAATAATTCTGAAAATACGGGATATCGCAATCTACCCCCCTTATAAGGATTCCGTCCTCGGAATCAGCAGAAGAAAGCACTAAGGGTTTTCTAACCAAATTTCCATTTCCAAATAACCTCAATTTTCCATAATCTCAAATAACTCTTGTATTCCTTGTATAATAAAACTTTTACAGAAGCTTTGCTGGGCACCATTGTTCCATTCACATCCTTTGACCAATTCATCAATAGAATCACTTTTTACTGATCGCGAGAAAGAAGAATAGAGAGAAAGATAGAGAGAAGAAAAGAAAGAGAGATAGAGAGAGAAATAAAGAAATAGATTGACTTCGTTGTACGCCATTGATAGTTTAATCGCATTACACTCCACTGTCGTCCTTTGTAATTCCATCACATCGCCTTACTTTGACTTGACCAGGATACTCAACTTAACTTGATTGGCATACCTTCAAATATTTGGAATGATAAAATCATGGAATTTCAAAAAGAAAAGAATCTGATGCCATAACGGGACCAAAATCTGAATTTGAGAAAAAGTATTGTTGAAATAAGAGAATAACTGAGAGATCGATATGATCAAATGAACTTGGTATTGCGTGCCCAAATTAAGACACTACTAAAGGTGGTTAACCTTCATGTATTCACAATACACACAAGTGATGGCGTCCCATCCAACTCCTATCACACAGACAGGTATACCTTGTGTCCCCTACAGTTAGGGTTGTTCATCTCAGTCAGAATAAAAATATCAAGGAATTCAAAATTAAATGAATAAAACTGAAAAGATTTCAAAGCTGATATTTCTGAAGGAAATGAAGTCCAGAGAATAAAAATTCTGGCACAAAATGAATAAACCGGTCTTAGGGATTATGTCTTCTAACTGATATTTCTTTTTGAGAGAAGTCAAAAGAATTTATTGAAAAAGAAGGTATTGCCAAAGTCTTAATATTTATCTTCAATTTAAACTCTTCTGTTGACTCGCCATCTGATTCTAGACACTTCTTCATGTTCCACGGATATCGATAATCTTCATCGTCGTCGAATTGTAGTAGCCTCGGAAGATTCCACAATAGAAGTTTGCAAGCGCCAGGAGTTTTATCCAGCTAAACACAACCATCTCAAACGAATGCGCCTATCTTAACTTATTCGTTGGCACTATATCCAATAGTCCAACAAGAACTCGATATGAGCTCAAACGTCCTCACATAGCTATACACACTCCTACACACTCTCGTTTCTAGTTTACTATAACCTCAGCTCTGATACCAACCTGTAACGCCCCCAAATCCGGGGTCAGAGGATTTGGTCGTCACTATGAAACCTCAATCCAACTTAACCTGTTAAATCAATAAATAAATGCCAGCGGAAGATATTTAACATAAATGACCCCATCTAATCCAAGATCTTTTAAGGTTACAGTTCTAGAAACAAGATATCCAAATTCCACAAATAAATTTTTCGCTTTCTTTTAAAACTCTTTTCAATAATTCTCAATATCCAAACTTAACCCGCTAGTATAACTTCGAAATGAAGTATACTAGGCCCAACTATAAAATACACAACTATAATATAATATAATATAATATAAACAACTTTACACAATAAAACTTACACTAGCCTGCAACCCTGGATCAACCACCTTCCAAAAGCTTCTTCTTTGCTTCCTTGAATTACGCAGCTAAACAGCGCAAGCTAATCCTCACTGGAGGTTAAATTTAAAAACAGTCAAGTATGAGCGGAAGAAATGCTCAGCAAGATCATTATAGCATATATAAGGTCGTTTTGATATAAAACCGACATCTGCATTAGAGCAGAATATTTAAAATCATAGTTGCTGAATCATAAAATTTTAGTTGAGGAACCCCATAATTGATTCCTTAATTGTATTCAAAACCATTTTAATATTTTTGAGCGAAATGCTTCAGCAATACTTTGAATCTTGACGAGAATAAAACTCATAAAACAGTGTTTACAGAAATATCGTAAACCACCATAACATGAAACAATGATTATGGATTGAATCATAAACTTTATTCAAAACCGAACTCTTCAAATTAATACTTATTTTGCTGTCATATCAAATTAGATATCAATACGAACTTTGATGCTCACAACACCCATACTGAAGTCAACATCAATCATCTATACTAATACCACCTTTGATATTTAACAACAACGTAAGTATCAGCATAATTCAGAATCTGAATCAAAACTGCATTTCACCATTATTCCAAAACAGAAACAGTTGATAAATCATTTATGCTATGATTATCAAAACAATAAAGAATTTTAGATATCTATTTAGATTGGAACCAATTATGCACTATGATGTTTCTGATGATCAGTCACGAAACAACACCGGTATCCCGTAGGCATACCGTAAATATAGGTACTACCCGTATCCCGAAGATATACGGTACCTATAGGGCGCCAGAAAAGGCATAACAAGCCTTGTAAGATATTACACTTCCGTATAATAGCTCACGCTGGACCGGTGCCTCAGCCTCTTACGCAACCAGTAACCATCCAATCTTAAAACATTTTATTGAAAAAGGGGTCATAATATTCGACACCCGAAATAATTTTATTCCCCCAATTCTTGGGTAGGAATATTCGCAACCAAATCACTTTTCTCAAAATCCAAAACATTTATAAATCCGATAATTGGATAAGTAAAAACACTTGCCTATTCTGAATATAGAATAGCGGATGAGTATTTGCACAAACAGAATTATTTAATTCAGCGATATGTAAAACATTTATCTATTCCGAACTGAGAATAGGGAAAGCAATACTTGCATGATAAGATTCAAAATAAATATCACTTGAGCAATAAGTGATGATAGGGATACTTGCCTTTGGGTTTTAGCAGTTAGTCACACTCGCAAAGACGCATCTATTCTGACATTCTGCCTCAAAACATCACCGTCTTTATTCAATTAATCATTTGGTCTGCTGCTCATGCAGTGCTGTAACCCAAGATTCCATACTATTCAACTCTACTCTTCACCCATTCCATCGGGTCCTGATCGACTTGAGAGATCCGCATCTATAATTAAAATATAGAACTTTAATCGTCTAATCGATAATCACTCGACGAACTATGCGTCAAAAGCCTATTGTCTACCCATACGATAACCCACACATGAATATAACAGACAAACACAGGACTCTTGATCAACATATGCACATAATTCACATAGCATATAAGCACATAACTCATATATCACATAATTCATATCACATAAGACTCGGTTCATCCGAAGGGTCGACTCGGTACGTTTAAAACGGAAATCGGGTCAAAAATATGATTTATCGATCAAAAATCGACTCAGAATGATTCGTAAAACAGGCGACCTTTCGAAAGAAAAGAATCGAAAGTATTTTTAATAGAAGCAGAATATTTTTCTGAGTCTATACGCGTTCGTTTCGTATTAAACAGACGAACAATTGATTTATTATGAATTTTTGAACATTTTTCGGAATAAAAACGGGTCTCTAAATCATTTTATAACAAAATAATAGTGCTCGAACACCCGAAAATAATTTTATAAGAATTATTGAGCCTGTAAAATAATTTAAAATAATATTTTAAAGCTCGAACTATTTTTTGGAATTTTTAAATCATAAGAAATAATTAACTCGAATTAAATAATCAATTAAAATTCATTAACTAAATAATTTGAATTTATTTTTCGAATAATAATAAAAATAATAATCTTCAGAACTAAAAAAAATAATATTTTCTTGGAAATCGGACAACACCTCCTCTATTTCTCGGACTGCCAGTCGATATCATATCGACACAACCAACAACAATCAACACAATAATTTATATTTACGTGTATAAACACTCCAGAAATGAATAACACGGCCACCTGAACCAAAACTCGGACCAAAAGTGACTTCTCCAATAATTTCTAAAAATTATGAAATAAATATATAAACACTAACATGCTATAATATACACAAGTACGAAAACGGAATTTCGGAATCGTTACCCAAAATAAATTTTGATCACTCCGAAGAGAATATCTGATGTCCGGAAAATATCTCCTGAAAAATCCGAAATTAATAGCCATAGACATATACACGCTGAGATGCCATGTGGAGTTATCACCGCCTCCAAACTCTTTTTCTACACCCCGAAAATAAATTAAAACAGAAATATAACGGAAATATGCCCCGCAATTTTTCTTCTCAAAACCTTGCAATATATATACCTATGCGCAGGTATCGAAGCGCTGATCGTTTATATATATAACAATTGAAATTTGGATGAACGGTTGAGAAGATATGAATTTTTGAAAATTAAAAGTATATAAAATTGGGAGAGAGAGAAGACAGAGGAGAGGGGACTGTTGTGTTTTGTAAAAGAAACGGGGAAGGGTGAAGAAATAGGGGGGTTTGTTATTCACGGGGTGGCAGGTGGGGGTGGTGGCCTCCTGCCACGTTTTCTTTTTTTTTTTACAGACCACAACAACATATCCTTATTTATACCTGAAAATTTTGTTTTGTCCCGCATTTCTTAACTTATCGAATAAACGCGCCGGTAAAAAAAATCAGAAAAATTACCAAACAAATTCTAAAATTCTCAGAATAATTAGAAAATAAGTAAAATAAAATTTTCATAATTTTTAAAATATTTTTGACTTGCGCTCTATACCCGCATTATACAATTTAATGAACCGAGCTGCACTTGAAACAATTTCAGAAAATCACGAAAATAGTCTTAAAATGTTACAAATATCCCGAAGTTTATAAAAACATAAATTTCGTAATTTTAAAACAATTTTTGAAACGCAATTTATACCCGCTTTTAGCAATTAAACGATTCAACGCGCGGGTAAAATTAATCCTAAAAATTCCCAAAATAATTTTAAAATTCTCAGAGTATTCCAAACTTAAATAAATATGAGTTTCGTAATTTTTGAAGAATTTTGGAATTAAATACGGGTTTTACAAATAAATGCAATCAGAAAATCATACAAGGCTAAATAATTGATGAAATATTGATTTCTAAATTTTATAAAATCCCAAAAATAATTATTGTAATTATAAAGTCATAAAAATAATTTTAAAGATAATTTAAATATTTATAAAATTAAAATTTTCAATAAAATCACTTTTAAAGACAAAAACAAAAGGATACGACTCAGTAATTAATAATACAAATAATCCTCAATCACAACTGAGTCCCACACAATTAATATTACATACAATACATAGCAGACAGAATATCAATCCAATCTCTAATATTACTAAACGAACTCAATTTACCGATATCAATAAAATGATCGATTTTCAAATAAACTTTTGAAAATAATACATTTAAGGAAATATTTTCAGAAATTAATAAGGATCGATATAACACTCAACAATTAGCACATTACCATTTAATAACACAAACTCGTCAAATAGGAATAAAATATCTACCATTTTATTCCTTCTAAATCAGAAAATCACATAAACATATTCAAATATTAATAACAATAATTCTGAAAATACGGGATATCACATCTGTCTATCCTGATGTCCAACCCACCAACTCATCAAGACCAACCCAATCTCCATCCGCACCTACCACAACTACACAAACACCTCAAACATCTCAACCTCAACCAACTCAACCTTCCATCAGGACATATTACAAACCAACACAGTCATCTCAACCTCAACCTTCAGCATATCCAGTGAAGCCTTCATCTTCAAAACCCAAGAGGACTAAGATAGTACCTCAGTCTCAACAGAAGAGAAGGAGAATTATTCTGAGAGATGAGTCAGATAATAAGGAACAGGTTCTTATATCAGAACCCGTTGTTATAGAAGCTGAGAAGATCTCTTCTCAGAAAGATACTGAAACTGGGAGTTCTAGGCCCCTCAAAAGGCTTAGAAAGCTAAATACTGATGATGAAGCTCCCAAAGTCTCAACTTCAGCAAAGAGACTTAAAAAGCAAAGAGCCAAGAGGGCTGTAAGTGAATCATCACACTCTGAAGAAGTTCTGAAAGTAGCAGCTAAGGAAGGGGGTCAGGAATCTCTGATCCCTACAGAACCTATAGTAATTGAATTACTTCCCACTGCTGAATCAGACTTTACTCAAGCTCAAAAGTCTCCTATTCAAGAGCAAGATGATATTCCAGAGCAAGTGCCTACACCTCCTGTCTCCTATAATTGATCCAGTACATGCTGAAGACCCAGGTACAAGTGCTGAAATAGACATAAATAACTTGGTTGTGCCTGAAGTTCTGTACTTGGAAGCTCCACCAACTCAACTCACTCCACCAACAACACCACTTCTAGATGCTGATTTCAATACAGATATTCCAACAACACCAGTTCTGAATCTAGATGATGAAGATCAGATTTTAGGTGGGCATCAAAATTTGGATGTTGATCAGAATTTAGTTGCAGATCAGAATTTAGAGGATGATGTTGAAGCCTCTATAGCCTCACCAACTGTTATTTTATCAGAGGATGCTGATACTGCAGGCTCTGTAAGTTCTGATGCTGACAATGCTGAATCTACTGGTGAAGCTGCTACTAATCTAGATGCTGATGCAGCTGGTCCTTCAGGACATGCACCTTAACAAACAGTTAATAAAGCTGATTTGATCAAGAAGTTTATTAGAGAGGATGCACCAGTACCTTGGAGTGAAACTCTTAGAGGAAAGGAGTGGACTAAGGAATGGAACACAGTTAGTTTTGTTCCTACTGAAAAATTCTTGTTGAGCACCTGGCTAAGGCTGATGAAATGCTGATAAATGATGATTTCAAGGCACAGCTGAGAGTTACTGCATTGAGTACTAGGCACCTTCAAGGTCAACACTCAATAACTCATGACAAGGTGAACAAAATTCAAGAATCACTGATCCAGCAAGATATGAATATAAAATTGGAAAAGAACAGATTTTTTAAGCCAGCCTTTGACCGAATTGGGTATATTGAAAAGACTCAGGAGAAGCAACAAGATCAGATTTCTGAAATTCTAAAGAATCAAGCTTCTCAGCAAACTCAACTCAATGAGATCCAATCCTCAGTGGAATTGCTTGTCTCTCTTCTTCTACCTGCTGATGCCAAAAAGGGGGAGAAAGTGATTAAGTCCAAATGCAAATCTAGTCAAGTACTGAAGGGTAAGGATGATGGAAATGATGACCAGGGAAACTCTGAAAAGGGTAGAGGTCATGGTCAAGGTAAAGGTTCTTCATCAAGGACAACTGGAACTTCTATACAGAGATCAAGCTCTGATGCTGATAGAAGAATAAGTTCTGGTAAACAAGTTCTGATAAAGCTTGATGTTCCTTCTATACAGAGATCACGAGTTTATGCAGAAAATGAAGCTCAAGGGGAAGGAAACAATAGTTTACTATCAAAACCCTAAGTTACAAAAGCTGGATGAAGAAATTTCAAAGAGATTATTTCTTAAAGAAAATCCGGGAATGGACTTTGAAAGTCTAAAGGAACAAGAAGCCATACTTAAAGCAGTAAATGTCAAATCCAAGTCTAAAGCTTCTATTGTTGAAAAGAAACTTCCAAAGCCTAAGGGTATTGTGATAAAAGAGAAGACAAATTCTGAGGCAACCAAAGCCAAATCACAAGTGGAGGTAGATCCAAGATCCAAGGGCAAAGAAAAAATTGATGAGCCTGTAAAGGTATACATGCCAATCATGGATGAAGAAATAATTATTAATGAAGATGCTAGTCTGATTTTGAAGAAAAAGGATATTCAAACAACCTCTGACAGAGCTCATGTTGTTCAAGATCAGGACTTAGTAAAATTTGATATTACAGTGAAGCAAGCAACCTCTGACATAGCTCAAGTTGGCTTGATATCAGAAGATAAAGAAAAGGAAACCTCTGACATTGCTCATGTTAAACCTTCAATGATACTACTACCAGGATTCACAAAAGCTCAACAGACTCAACCTTTGAAGACTACATCAAGTGGATTTGAAGCAAGAGTTGTTCAAGGAAAGGAAGCAAGAGACAAATCAGGATTGGGTAGTTCTAAAGAGAAGAAAATACACAACACTACCAATGATCCAACTTCCTTAAGTGAACCAGGAGTAGGTGCAACTCCTGAAAGATTGAATCAACTTGAATCTGTACAAATGGTTTACCACTCTGTTTTGAAAGAGGATATCATGTTATAATTTATGACAGATGGGAGGGTATTCCAGATCAGGAAGAATGCTATTCCATTGAAGTATTTTGAAGAACTGAAACATGTTCTATTTCTACTTCAAGTGAAAAACAGATCAACAGATGGTGCTGCGGGTTATTTAAAATCAAATATTCAAAGACAGAAGAAACTTTACTCTGTAAAGTCTGACAGCCCATACTGTCCTAAGTACAGATCTCACAGTGGAGATATTGTTGAAATGAAGCCTAATACTGCAAAAATCATCACTACATTTTCTGGTATTAAGGGACTTGAATTCAATCTAGAGTCTGATAAAGCCTATATCATCAGACTAGATCAGGATATAAGAAAAGCTAAAATAAATGATCTCAAGGCTGCTATCTTTCAAACTGGTGAAGATACAGTTGAACTGAAAAATGCTAAAAGGAGGATGGTCAATGAACTTGAATATGCTGAGAGAACACTTTTGAAGAACTATCTCAGAACAACTCCTGACATCAAAGAGATCAGAAATTAAAGCCAAGTCAAAGATCTACAACTGCCTAAATTCTGAAGTGTATATAGACTGAAGCTGATATCAAACTTTAAGGATGGCAAAGCTATAAGGACTGTAAGTTGTAGTTATCTAGTCAAATTCTCATGCATTTGTACTTAATGTTTTTGACATCATCAAATATCTATTGAACTTGTATATTATGCTAATTTACAAGTTGGGGGAGATTGTTAGATATATTTGTGATGTCATGTCTAATGATGATTTGTGTTTAGTTTTCAGATCTTAACTAACATGACAAATCAGGACTTAACGGGAAATCAGTACTTATACTGAAGTCAAGACTTAAGATATCAGAACTTAAGTTGTCAGAACTTAAGATTATCAGAAGATATTTACCAGGAGATAATATCAGGACCTAAGGAGACTTTCAGATAAGGAAGGCGGCTGATTGAAGGAAAGAAGATCGAGACTAAAACAAGAAGATATATGCATGAAGAAGAATTCTATGAAGAATAGAATACTTGGAAGAAAAGATAACTAGTTGATATATTTTAGGATAAAGAATTATATTCTATATCAATTAGAAGATTATCTTGTAACTGTGTGTGTATATAAACACAACATAGGGTTTACACTATACGTGTTATCTAAAATCAAGAATATTATTCATTGTAACCCTAGAAGCTCTCGTGATAATTTGTTCATCACTGAGAGAGAACAGTTCTTTGTAACAGAGTTTATTGTGTTGAATAAAATCTTTGTCCTGTTACTTGAGTTCTTAATTCGATTTGATTGTGCTAAACACTGTATTCAACCCCCTTCTACGGTGTGTGTGACCTAACAAGAATCTTGAAAACATATAAACTAGAGATGATTCAAAGGAAATCATTAAGGTCTGGTCAAAGGCATGTTGTAGATGGTTCAAGTGCCCTAATTGTCAATGAAAGCCAGACCTCTAATGATGAGCCAAGATACCAGACTCCAGCTGCCTCAACAAGTGAGTAAAGAATCAATGATTCACAGGAACAAGTTATACTGGAACTGGAAGAAGATGAGTTCTACACTCTAGATGAACTTGATGAGCTAGATCAATCAATGGCCTATCTTGCAAGAAAGTTCTCTAATATTAGAGTTAAGAAGCCAAGGTTCTTCAAGGGTAAAGGACAGTCATTCAACAAAGACATCAGCTGGAAAGGAAAGGGGAAGTACACATCTGATAGCAAAAATGGTTACAAAACTGGTCCGTGGATAGATCAAAGATAAGGTGCTTTAACTGTGATAAGTTGGGACATTTTGCTACAGAATGCAGGAAACCCAAGAAAGCAAAGAAAGACAAAGCTTATCTTGAATTGGAAGCAAAGTTTGAAGCTCTTCTAAAGAAACAGCAAAGCAAAGACTATATCGCAGAAGGTAAAAGTTGAGATGACTCTGATAATGATGAAGATGAGGAAGTTAGAAATTATGCACTAATGGTCTTGGAGCAAGGAGAGTCCTCTTCATCAAAAATACAGGTACCAACTCTTACCACCATTGATTTAAATATGAATCAATATAAAGAAACTGTTGAAAAGATGAGCACAGAAATGTTTCACATTCATACAAGTATGGTGGCTGCTAATAAAGAAGTGAGCAGACATACAAAGATAAATGAGAAGCTTGAGAATGAGAAACAGGAAACTGAATTATTGATAGTGGAGCTTGAAGCTGTAAAACAAGAAAATGTTTGTCTGAAGAACAAGCTCAAGTGTGCAAATGAGATTGAAGCTGTGTTAAGGGAAAAGTTATAGAAAAGTGAAGTGAAGTTGAAGTCTTTCAGGAATGCATCTGAGTTGGTTGGTCAATACCATGAGAAAAATAAGCCATGTGCAAATATTCCTATTGATCTTGATTATGATGCCTTGAACAGTAAGAAGAAAAACATAGGTGACAAAGGAAAAGCAACAGAAAATGAAAATGTTCCAGCAATGCTGAAAAAGGTTGGCTCACCTATGTTCAAGGCATGTGAAGTAAACTTCAGTGAAGAAGAGTTGATTATCAAGCAAAAAATTATAGATGAGGACAATGAGAAGAAAATTGCAAATGCAACTCAATCTTCTAAAGCTGAAGAAAATCTCATGGACAACCAAACCACCAAGACACCTGTCAAAGAAATTAAAACTGAAGATACAAGAAAGAAGAAGAAAAATAGAAATGGAAAAATTGGGATAAACAAAAGCAATAATTTTGCTTATGTTGCAGATGCTCCAAGAAAGAAATGTGAGAAATGTGGCTATGTGAATCACCTAACTCACCTTTGTAAAAAGGATGTTAGGAAGCCAGTTGAAGGAGCCTGCAAATACAATGAAGCAAATGCAAATGATCCCTACTCATTCTGTGACAAGTGTGATGGCATTTCCTGCAATTTGAAAGTAATGAAGAGCTGCCACAAGTTGAGAGTAGACCTCAAAGAAACAATAATTGGGTCTACAACAAATAGGGAAAATGCACCACAATCACTGAATTCTATTTTATCTGAAACAACTTATTCTACTTCCGATAGATCAGTTAACAAGAAGAAAGTGCCCAACACTACTTGGGTCGCTAAACACACTTAAAACTCATTGTGTGTAGGGAAAAATGAAGAAGGTCATATGGATCATTGACAGTGGATGTTCCAGATATATGACAGGTGATAAGCCCTGCTATCACAATTTGAGGAGAAGGTTGGCCATTTGGTGACCTTTAGAGACAACAACAAAGGATTCACAATGGGATATGACAAGATTGTTTCTGGAAATGTTGTCATTGATGATGTAGCACTGGTAGCTGGTCTTGAAGTGAATCTTCTCAGTGTTAGCCAATTTGCAGACAAAGGCTTTGAAGTTTTATTCAACAAAGAAGAATGCACTTTTATCAGCAAGAAAACTGGTGAAGTTGCTCTGAAAGGAGCTAGGAAAGGAAGCTTGTTTGTTGTAGACTTGGACTCAACAAATGAGGGTGGAATTTGTTGCTTCTACACCAAGGCATCCACAGAGAAAAACAAACTATGGCACAAGAGACTCTCACATCTAAACTACAAGGCAATCAACACTTTGGTCAAGAAAGAGTTGGTGAGAGATATGCCAAAGATGGAGTTTGCCCAAATTGAAGTTTGTGAGGCCTTCCAGAAAGGAAAAATGAAAAGATCAAGTCATAAGTCAAAACTATGAATTCCATAAGTGCACCTTTGCAACTTATTCACATGGACTTGTTTGGGCCAGTAAATGTCTTATCAATTTCAAGGAATAAATATGCACTTGTGATGGTGGATGATTTCTCAAGATACACCTGGGTAGAGTTTAAGCATTCTAAGGATGAAACTCCACACATCATAATTGAGCACATAAAGAAGATAGAAAAATAGGCTGAAGATCATAACTGTGTGAAAATATTGAGAAGTGATAATGGTACATAATTCAGGAATGCAACATTGAGTGAATTCTTCAAAGGCAAAGGCATTGTCCAAGAATTTTCTGCAGCAAGAACACCTTAACAAAATGGTGTAGTTGAGAGAAAGAATAGAACATTAGTAGAAGCTGCAAGGACAATGCTACAGGATGCCAACCTGCCAACTAGTTTTTGGGAAGAAGCTGTTATTACTGCATGCTACACTCAAAATAGATATCTCATCAATAAAATGCATGGCAAATCACCCTACTCAATCCTGTCTAAAAGAAAGCCTACAATAAAGCATCTTCATGTGTTTGGAAGTAAGTGTACATTCTAAAAGACAACTCTGAATATGTGGGAAAATTTGACTCAAAGGTTTATGAAGCAATTTTTCTGGGATATTCATTGGAGAGAAATGCCTACAAGGTTTATGTGGTTGATTAAAAGAAAATCATGGAAATCACATATGTGACTTTTGATGATGACAAATGTCCAGGCTTGGAATGCCTTGATGAAAATGAAGCTGAAGCCCTTGTATTTGAAAATCTTAACATCAACAGTGATTCTGATGAAGAAGGTGAAGACAATGCACAACAAATAATAAATGAAGAATCTACAGGACAAGAGAATCATGAAAATGGAAGCTCATCTCAAACACCTGATTTTGATAGCACAAACTCAGGGGGAGAAAGAGAAGAAGAATCTACAAATCATGCCAATAATGGAGAAAATGATGAAGGCACCGGTCAACAAACTCACAACAGAAAATGGGATAGAAGTCACAACCCAAATGCAATAATTGGTGATCCAAATGCTTGTGTAAGGACTAGAAGTGCAACTGCTAATGAGTGCCTACATGTATGCTTTCTATCTCAAGTTGAGCCCAAGAAAACTGAAGAAGCTCTAATGGACCCTGATTGAATATCTACTATGCAAGAGGAGCGTAATCAGTTTGAAAGAAACAAAGTTTGGGAGTTGGTTCCTACACCAAAGAATAGAAGTGTAATTGGAACAAAGTGGGTGTTCAGGAACAAGATGGATGAAAATGGTGTAGTTACCATGAACAAAGCAAGGTTGGTTGCAAAAGGCTACTCACAAGAAGAAGGAATTGATAATGATGAAACTTTTGCTCCAGTTGCAAGACTTGAAGCAATAAGAATTTTTCTAGCATTTGCTGCACACTCAAATTTCAAAGTGTACCAAATGGATGTTAAGAGTGCCTTCCTAAATGGTGAGTTAGAATAAGAAGTGTATGTGTAACAGCCACCTAGCTTTGAAGATCCAGAATTTCCAAATTTTATGTACAAATTACTCAAGACTCTATATGGGCTGAAGCAGGCACCTAGAGCTTGGTATGATACATTGTCGGAATTCTTGCTTAAACAAGGTTTTACTAAAGGTACCATAGAAAGTCTCTTTTCTACAAAAACCATGGTGATGACATGATTCTAGTCCAGATCTATGTGGATGACATTATCTTTGGCTCCACAAATGAAAAGCTTTGCCAAAGATTTTCTAAGCTTATGCAGAGTGAATATGAAATGAGCATGATGGGGGAATTAAGTTACTTTCTTGGACTTCAAGTTAGTCAAAAAAATGATGGAATCTTCATCAGCCAAACTAAGTATGTCAAAGATTTATTAAAGAATTTTGGTATGATTGATTGCTCACCTGCTTCTACACCCATGTCTACAGCAACAAAGTTGGATGAAGATAGAAAAGGCAAAAGTGTAGATATTTCAAGTTATAGAGGAATGATTGGATCATTGCTTTACTTGGTTGCAAGTAGACCAGACATAATGTTTACAACATGTCTTTGTGCAAGATTTCAAGCCAATCCAAAAGAATCACACCTGATGGTTGTTAAAAGAATTTTCATATACTTGAAGGGGACTCCTAACTTGGGATTATGATATCCTAAGGGAATTGGTTTTGAAACTGTTGGATACACAGATGCAGATTTTACTGGATGCAGGGTGGACATAAAGAGTACAAGTGGGAGCTATCAATTTCTTGGACAAAGACTTGTATCCTGGCATAGCAAGAAACAACAATCTTTGTCAACTTCCACAGCTGAAGTTGAATACATAGCTGCTGGAAGTTGCTGTACTCAAGTGCTTTGGATTAGAAATCAGCTAATGGAATATGGCCTAGTGTTACACAAAATTCCTATTATATATGATAATACTAGTGCTATATCTATTATGGCTAATCCAGTTAATCATTCTAGGATAAAGTGCATTGATGTAGGGTACCTTTTTATTAGAGAACATGTTGCAAATGGTACCATTGAGCTTATTTTTTTCCAACAGAAAAATAACTAGCTGACATTTTTACTAAACCTTTGGATGAAGCTACTTTCACTAGACTTATAGGTGAAATTGGAATGCTAAATTCTTCATCCTAAGGCAAGAACTCAGCTAATGTGTTGTAGCAGATTAATTTCCAGTGAATCAAAATTAATTTGATTTTATTAGAAATTAACTGAATTATGAAGTATAAATATTTCAGAAATCTCTACATATTTATTCTTCAAAAATAAAAAATTCAACTTGGAATTTTTCAAATTCTAAGTAAACTGTTTAGTTGTTAATTTACATTCTTAATATATAAAATTAACTCAAGGCAGAATTAAATTGATCAGGAGTATATAGAGAATTGAATTCTCGATAAGTCTAATTGACTTATCGACAAGTCACCTTAAGACTTCTCGAATGAGTTCTCGACAAGCCAATTTACTAACTTCTCGAGTGACTTCTCGATAAGCTCTATTATGACTTATCGATAAGTCATTGTAGAGTTCTCTACAAGTGTTAACTTACAGAGTTCTCTACAAGTATTATTTTTTAGACTTATCAATAACTCAAAAATGAAATAATTTAATCTAATAAATTGTTTTGGTAAAATACTCTTCGCAAAAATATTCTGATTTTATTTTGAATTTATTCAAATAAAATTAGAAACTTTTCAGTCCACTTTGGATAAACTGGGTATTTATTTCACATCTCAATAGGTCAATCTTTATTTACTTTCTACAAAAATAAATAAAATGACTTATCGAGATGTCTCTCATTTCAAAATGACTTCTCGATAAGTATATGCCAAACGTCTATTTTTGACTTCTCGACAAGTCATTAACTTTTACTATAAATACCCAGACCTCTCGATACATATATATACTTACATTTTCGAGAACTCAAGTGACCTAGCTTTTCAATCCAAAATCGAATTTCTCTCTCGTTTTTACTCCTTTCTCAAAAATAATTCTTACCCATTCACTCTCATCAAACAACAATGGCACTCAATGTTGCAAGAGCTACTATTCCAGAGAAAGGAACATATTACCTCGCTTTTACTGATGCTAACTAAGCTCCTGACAGTTTTAAGGGGTTTGTGAAACTTTTTTCTGAATCTTACCTTGCAGGAGCTTTGACTGCTAACCCTGTTTTGTATCTGGATGTTTTACATGAATTTTGGACAACAACGATAGTGAGGACTGACATGAATGATAACTCTCTCTCTATGGTGGTCACCTACACAATTGGAGGCCAACAAATAGAGTTCAATGAACAAGATGTGAATAGAGCTTTGGGGTTATTGAGTGGCATTTATGACACTTTATTATGCTCTAATAAGCTTTGAATTGATGCATTTGTACTCAAGTTGTTAAGTGTTTTAATGTGTTTTCTAGTTTTTTTTGCATTTCAGGTATTATCTAGGTAATCAGGTGAATTAGCATTGTTTTGGTGCCAATTTGGTGTCCAGGTGGTGTTGGAATAAAAGCTCGTGGAAAGCCAACTCGAAGCAGCAGGAAAAAGATGAAATCTGAGTTTTTCTCAGAAAGACGGCACACCCGCGCTGTGATAGCGTGCGGCCGCGCCGGGATTCCAGAGATGCAGCGCGCCCGCGCTGAGATAGCGCGCGGCCACGCCGCTGTCGAATTAAAGAATCACGTTTCTACTTTGATTCTAAAAGGGAAGACTTCCATATTGTTTAGGGCTGCTATATATATTCAAATAAGGACACTTTTAATAAAGAGATATACCAGAGCGTAAGGAGAGCCGTAAGAAGACCGTTTTAGCACGGATTCAACGAAGACGAAGAAAATCTTATTTTTACTTGTGAATCTTTGTTCTAAGTTGTAACTTCGATGCTAGTTTTCTTACTTGTGAATCTTGTTTCGTACTTGGTTTTATTAATTTGTTATAAAGACCACGTTTATTACACCATGCTTTCATCGGAACCCACGTTGATGATGAGCCCGATTATGGGCTAATCGTTATCGTAAGGTTCTAGCAGATTTATTATGGATTTCTTTAGTTAAATTGTTTGTATGCCTTAGTGTGTGGTGATTGTATAATAACCTAGTATTGGTTGTGCTTATTCGTCTTATAAGAGTCGCGAACTTATAAGATAGCGTGTTAATTCTTAATCAAGCGACAGTGAATTTAAGGATTTAGAACTTGCCATGCTAGCATAGGTTCATGTGTTATTGTTATGCATGATTTGTAGGTAATTTTACCCATCTTACTTGCCCTGTGTAATCATGATAGATAACTTTTGCTTTAAACCTTTATGTTGTCAAATTCTACAGACATGTAGGGTCTCAATATAATTGGTGTCTATTCAGCTTCTATCTCTTTTGTGGATGTCTGTTAGTATATTTTTCGTGCAACAAAAGTTGGTGATTAGCAGTTTCGTGTTATCTGATTAGTGTCATCACTATTGCATGCTAAGGTTAAGAACAATAAGGCTATTGAATGAAGTATTTAATGAAGTTAGAATCCCATGTTTGTCTCATATAATATACAACTCTCTTTAATCTCTTAGTTATAATCATTAGTTTAATTCGTAGTATAAACAACCCAAAATTGTTATCGTCTTAGCATTGGATAATAACCATATCATCGGTGTATAGGTGCATAAATTACGTAGTTAACCAATTCAGTCTCTGTAGGAAGGAACTAGAAAAGATTCTATATTACTTGCGAACGCGTATACTTGCATGAATTATTAGCGCGTGTTTTGCCCTAACAAGTTTTTGGCACCGCTGCCGAGGACTGCAGTGTTAACTTTTAGTTTATGTATTTGTCATCAATGATCATTAAAGTTCATTGACTCAGACATTGTTACTTACATACTTTTTTTCTTGTTGTCTTTCAGGTAATCTAGCGATCATTTATGCAAACGCGTTCACGAGTTCGTAGGAGAATTCTGGAAAGAGACGAGGAAGAAGTTGTAGCGGATCGTAGGGAAGAGTTTGAGGACAAAGAGAAAGTAGCTAAAGAAGAGAAATTCGAAGAACCGCCTTTATTAGAGATGGAGGATCAAGCATATAATTCTAAGGCTTTGATGGACTTTTCTTAGCCTAAAATCAATGACATTCAATCAAGCATCATCAGGCCAGCCATCAAGGCTAACACTTTTGAGATCAAGGCGAGCACGATTCAGATGATACAGTTCTCAGTTCAGTTTGGGGGTAATCCTACTGAAGACCCAAATATGCACATCAGGGATTTCATCGAGATCTGTGACACTTTCAAGTTCAACGATGTGTCTGAAGATGCCATTAAGCTGCGAGTATTCCCATTCTCTTTGAGGGAAAAAGCGAAGTGTTGGTTACATTCTCTACCACCGGGGTCTATCACCAAATAGGAGGATCTTGCTCAAAAGTTTCTCACTAAATTCTTTCATATGGCAAAGACTGCTGCAATCAGGAATGCTCTTACTCAGTTTGCTCAGCAAACTGGTGAATCTCTGTGTGAGGCTTGGGATCGTTATAAGGAGATGCTAAGGAAGTGCCCACACCACGACATGCCTGATTGGATGATCATAAACTGTTTCTACAATGGTCTAGGTGCACATTCTAGACCAATGCTTGATGCAACATCTGGTGGAGTCTTATGGGCTAAAAGCTACAATGAATCTTATGAGTTGATTGAGCTAATGGCAGCCAATGAATACCAGAATCCTATGCAAAGAATGTTGCAAGGAAAGGTAGCAGGAATTCTGGAAGTGGATCAAGCTACTGCTATAGCTGCTCAACTACAAGCTTTGACGATGAAAGTGTACTCTTTGGCAAATTATGGAGTTAATCAGATTACTAGCGTTTGTGAACTTTGTGTGGGAGCACATGAAACTGAGCAGTGTGCTATTTCTAGCGAATCAGCTCAATTTGTGAGAAACTTTCAGAGATCACAACAACAAGCTCCAGCCACTTATCATCCGAACAACCATAATCATCCTAACTTCAGTTGGAGCAACAATCAGAATGCGGTGCAGCAATCTTATCAGCCATATACATCAAGGCAATATAACCCTCCTGGTTTTCAGCAACCGCAATATGTCCCGAAGCAACAACTTCAACTTCAACAATTACCTCAAGCTAAGGAATAATCTGAATTGGAGGAGTTGAGACTCATGTGCAAGAGACAAGCTGTC
The DNA here is from genome assembly GCF_009905375.1 of Apium graveolens. Taxonomy (NCBI): domain Eukaryota; kingdom Viridiplantae; phylum Streptophyta; class Magnoliopsida; order Apiales; family Apiaceae; genus Apium; species Apium graveolens. The sequence goes on from NC_133657.1 coordinate 66,636,655, forward strand.
TTTATCAAGACCTTGGAGAATTAAATTGGGTAAATTGTGAATGCATTACTAAACCGCCAACCTGGCACGCTTCCAAGTGATACTGAAGTGCCAGGAAAGAAGGAAGCTCAGGAGCATGTTAAAGAAATTACATTGAGGTCTGGTAAGGTTGTGAATCCTGAAGTAGCTAAAACTCCAATTTATGGAGTGGAGGCTAATGAAGAAGAAGTGCAGAAGGAAGCCGAAGTGGAACCAAGGAAGACTACTGTTGAGCACACTCCTCCTGAGGGTAATACAAGGGAGAAATAAATCTATCCTCCACCTCCTTTTCCTAAGAGGCTGCAGAAGAAGAAACTGGATAAGCAGTTTACGAAGTTTCCGGAGGTGTTCAAGAAACTTTATATCAATATACCTTTCGCTGAAGCTCTTGAGCAAATGCCTAGTTACACGGAATTCATGAAAGGTATTCTCTCTAGGAAGGTGAAGCTTGATGACTTAGAGACCGTTGCTCTCACGGAGGAATGTAGTGCTATGCTGCAACAGAAATTTCCTCCGAAGCTTAAAGATCCTGGAAGCTTCACTATTCCTTGCACCATTGGAAATGTGTCATCTGATAAATGTCTATGCGACTTTGCAGTTGGCTGATCGTTCTATTACATATCCGCGAGGTATTGTGGAGGATGTCTTGGTCAAGGTGGATAAACTCATTTTCCCTGCTGATTTTGTAATTCTTGATTTTGAGGAGGATAAGATGATTCCCATAATCTTGGGAAGACCTTTCTTGGCGACTGGAAAAACCTTGATAGATGTGCAGAAATGTGAGCTTATCATGCGAGTGATGGATCAGGATGTGACTTTTAATGTGTTCAATGCCATGAAATTCCCTACAGAAAATGAGGAGTGTTTTAAGGTGGAAATGGTCGATACTGTGGTTAATTCTGAACTGGATCGTTTACTAAGGTCCGATGCCTTAGAGAAGGCCTTATTGGGGAATTCTGATAGTGAAGATGATGAGGGTGACGAGCACTTGCAATATTTGAATGCTTATCCCTGGAAGCGAAAGATGGACATGCCTTTTGAATATCTTGGATTAGAGGAGTTGAAAAGTTCTCCGAAACTTCTCAAGCCATCTATTGAGGAAGCTCCTACTCTTGAGCTTAAGCCTTTACCTGAGAAATTGAGGTATGCATTTTTAGGTGAAGCATCTACTTTGCCTGTTATTATTGCATCTGACCTTTCATATACTGATGAGGAAAAGCTGTTGAGGATTCTTAGAGAGTTCAAATCGGCAATTGGTTGGACTATAGCAGATATCAAGGGAATCAGCCCTTCATATTGTATGCATAAAATTCTGCTAGAGGAAGGAAGCAAGCCTACTGTTGAGCAACAAAGAAGGCTAAATTCGATCATGAAAGAGGTTGTGAAGAAGGAAATTCTCAAGTGGATAGATGCAGGAATTATCTATCCTATCTCTGATAGTTCATGGGTGAGCCCGATTCAGTGTGTGCCAAAGAAATGTGGTATCATTGTGGTGGCAAATTAGAAGAATGAGCTTATTCTGACACGAACAATCACGGGGTGGAGAGTGTGCATGGATTATAGGAAGCTAAACAAAACCATGAGGAAAGATCACTTTTCTCTTCCTTTCATTGATCAGATGCTTGATAGATTGTCTTCTGGATGGCTATTCAGGATATAATCAGATTTGTACGCTCCAGAAGATCAAGAGAAGACTATGTTCACATGTCCGTTCGGCACTTTTGCATTCTGAAAAGTTTCTTTTGGACTATGTGGAGCGCCAACCACTTTTCAGAGATGTATGATGGCTATCTTCTCTAACATTGGGAATAACGTAGAAGTGTTCATGGACGATTTCTCGGTCTTTGGAACTTCCTATGATGAATGCTTGCATAATCTGGGGTTAGTATTGAAAAGATGCGTGGATACCAACTTGGTTCTTAATTGGGAGAAATGTCATTTTATGGTGCGCCAAGGCATCATTCTTGGGCATAAAGTTTCTAGCAAGGGGCTTGAGGTGGACAAAGCCAAGGTAGGAGTGATCGAAAATCTTCCTCCACCCATATCTGTTAAGGGAATTCACAATTTTCTTGGTCATGCGGGTTTCTATAGGCATTTTATCAAAGACTTCTCGAAGATTTCGAAGCCGTTGTGCTATTTGCTAGAGAAAGACGTTCCTTTCAATTTTGATGACGAGTGCCTTGCTGCTTTTGAGACACTAAAAAAGAGTTTAATTACGACACCCGTTATAATGGTACCTGATTGGTCTAAACCATTTGAAATGATGTGCGATGCAAGTAACTATGCAGTTGGAGCAGTTCTTGGGCAACACAAGAACAACATATTTCATGTAGTCTACTATGCTAGTAAGACTCTTAATGGTGCTCAACTGAATTACACCACTACTGAGAAAGAACTTTTGACTATCGTCTATGGTTTCGAGAAATTTCGATCATATCTTCTTGGGACGAAGGTGACAGTTTTCACTGATCACGCAGCAATTCGATATCTCGTCTCGAAGAAGGACTTGAAGCCAAGGCTTATTCGATGAGTTCTTTTACTTCAGGAGTTTGAGTTAGAGATCAAGGACAGAAAGGGGACTGAGAATCAAGTCTCCGATCATCTCTCGCGTTTAGAGGATCCAATTGCTACTTCACACAATAAGTCTTTGATTAATGAGTCTTTTCTCGATGAGCAGTTATTTGGAGTGCAAGCAGAAGAATCGTGGTTTGCAGATATTGTAAACTACCTTGTGAGTAATGTCATGCCTCCAGAATTGACTCCCGCTCAAAGGAAGAAGTTTCTACATGAAGTGAAGTGGTATATGTGGGATGAGCCGTTTCTTTTTCGCCAAGGAGATGACCAAATCATCAGGAGATATATTCCTTACAGCTAAACGGGGGGGGGGGGAGGGTCTTGGTAGATTGCCACTTAACGGCATATGGAGGATATTATGGTGGAGAAAAGACAACATCTCGTATTATTCAAGCAGGTTTCTTTTGGCCAACTTTGTTCAAAGATTCTCATCAGTTTGTTTTGAAATGTGATCGATGTCAACGAGTGGGAATATGTCTAAAAGGGATGAGATGCCTCTTAATGTGCTTCTCGAGGTCGAAGTCTTCGATGTTTTGGGAATTGACTTCATGGGGCCATTTGTCTCATCTTGTAATAATCAGTATATCTTGTTGGCGGTTGATTATGTGTCGAAATGGGTTGAATTTAAGGCGTTGCAAACGAATGATGCTAAGGTAGTGCTTAATTTTCTTCACAAGCAGATATTCACAAGATTTGGAACTCCAAGAGTCATAATCAGTGATGAGGGATCGCATTTCTGTAACCGCAAGTTCACTACGATGATGAAAAGGTACAATGTGAATCATCGCATTGCTACGACTTACCATCCTCAGACTAATGGTCAAGCCGAGGTATCTAACAGAGAGATCAAGCACATTCTAGAGAAGGTTGTGTGTCCATCGAGAACATATTGGTCTTTGAAGCTTGATGAAGCTGTTTGGGCTTATAGAACAGTATACAAGACTCCGTTAGGGATGTCACCGTATCGGTTGGTTTATGGTAAGGGATTTCATTTGCCGGTGGAGCTAGAACATAAGGTATATTGGGCTTTGAAGAAATTGAATCTGAATTTGGATGCAGCTGGAAAGAAGAGGATGCTTCAATTGAATGAGCTCGACGAGTTTCGACTTCAAGCTTATGAGAACAACAAAATGTATAAGGAGAAAGTCAAGAGGTTGCACGATCGGGGTTTAGTACTCAAATCATTTGTGCCAGGGCAACAAGTTCTTTTGTTCAACTCTCGTCTCCGTCTTTTTCCTGGAAAGTTGAAGTCAAGATGGTCAGGGCCGTTTATTATCAAAACTGTGTTTCCATATGGAGCGGTGGAGATTTTAGAGAATGATATGGGCTAAGCATTCAAGGTTAATAGTCAGATATTGAAGCACTACTCTGGTGACACGACAAACTGCGAGGTGGGTAATGCCGTTTTATTGTCCGTTTGATCTCAAGTTCTACGTCAAGCTAACGACATAAATCAAGCACTTCTTGGGAGGCAACCCAAGTTTGTTGTACATTAGTAAGTAGAGGAAGTAAGAAGAAAAGAGAAAATCACAAAAAAATCAGAAAAAGAAAAAATTCAGGGCTCACTCCAGAAGCTTGGCGCGCCCGCGCTGATTTCACAGAAACACGGCGCGCCTGTACTGTTACAGTGCGCGGCCGTACTGGTTTGGAAGAAGTAGCGCGCTCCCGCACCATCCCATCACGCGGCCGCGCCGTGTCCCGACTTTGGAAAAAAATATAAGGCAGTTTTGGGGGGGGGGACGGGAATTTTATCCCAAAATCAATTCCCAACCGAATTTTACTCCCCCACATCCCATAATTACCTCTCCAAATCAAACCCATTACTCTCATTATTCCCATAATCAATTCTCACTTTTATTCCATATATAATTCTCTTTTCACCACCTATATATATACACCCCATACACAAACTTCTTCACCAATTCACAACTTCTCAAACACAAATTCTCTCTAAAACACAACTCTTATTCTCTCTAATCAATTTACATGGCACCCAAGAGACAAAGAACACAAGTCAGGAGCAGCACCACCGATTCATCAAGTGTGGGTGGTGTAAGGCCGAGGTTCTCTACTCCCGACGCTGAAACGGGGTATACGAGGCTTCTTTCGAAGCCAATCATCAAGGAGCGTGGTTTTCTTCCATCGGTCAAGGATGGTAAGCTTTTGGAGACAATTCAGGAGATGGGATAGGTTTCTTTTTGTGAAGAACCCGATGCTGTACCCATGAGTGTTGTACGGGAGTTTTATGCTAACGCAAAGACGGAGAAGAATGGTTTCACGGTGGTTAGGGGGATGAAGGTGGATTATAGTGCAGGAGCAATAAGGAGGGTAATTAATCAGCCAAAAAAAAGCCCAGTCAAGACATTTGGAATGTTAAGACTCCGGAGGACTTTGACTTGGATTTGATTGTGGCTACTCTCTGTATGCCTAAGACTCGTTGGACATTCAAGAGAGGCACAACTGATTATGCCACATTCCCTGCTTCTTGTATGAACAGATTTGGTCGTGCTTGGAATGCCTTTATTTGTGCTAATATTCTGCCATCGTCTCATATGCATGAGGTTACTGTAGAGCGAGTACGCTTATTGTGGGGTATTCTAAAGGATGATTATGTGGACATTGGTAGGATTATTAATCATGGTATTTTGAGATTTTTGAGAGGGATCACTACGGGTTCTATACCCTATGGGTCCATTGTGACGAGGTTGTGTGCGACAGTTCATGTTCGTTGAGCCACACATGAGCAACTTCAGCTCCCTAGTGCTGCCATTGATAGTTCGATTATATTGCACATGGTGGAGCGGTATCATGGTAAGCCCGATCCTAAGGGGCTTGGTTATTCATTTCATTTGAATCCGGGCAAGCGTCCGGCTGATCAGTATTATGCTGGTGGGTCAAAGAAAGCCCGTGAAGCAGGTTGGAGAGCTCAATTGGGTGATGAGATAGAGCCTTCACAGTTAAAGGAACCGTCAAAGAAGGGTAATACGCAGTACATGCGTTTGGCAAGGAGGATGGATGCGATGCATGACATCCATAGCAGGTTCGAGAGATCTCACCCAGGCATTGGGGACAGCTTTTAGAGCCACCGACTTTGATATCCAGTGGCCAGTTTTTGATGAGGATTTCGTGTATCCACCTCCGGACACACCTGATACTCCACTCGTTGAGGGTGAGGAGCCTTATTCTGATTAGGTATGCCTGAATTCCTTACTATTACCTTCACTGAGGATAATGAATATTTTAAGTTTGGGGTAGTAGTTGAAGGAATAGGTTGTGTGAGTCCCATATAGTTGCATATTCATGATAGTTTAGTTCATATAGTTTGCATATTTTGCCATGTAGTTTTTTTTTTTTTTTGTTAGTTGTTATGTTAGTTTGTTCATATTGTTCATGCATTTGCATTATAACATGATCCCTTAGATAATTTTTCCAGTTGACGTGTGATATTGATGCTAGTGTAGTGATGTCGTGTTTAGAGATGTTAAGTCATATTAAGTTGATTTGCAAGCTAGAGACACTTGTATTTCACTAAGTCTTATAGGTTGCTTAAGTGCTAGATCATGATCATGGTTTGTTTGTTTGTCGAGGTTTAATCGCTTATTTATATTTAAAATTTAGGATATTCTCTTAATAATAAAATAACATGGATTTTTAGAAATTGGAGAATAATTGGATTTCATTGCTAGTTGTTGTGGCTAGGTGTCAAATGGCTAGTATCCAGCTCATATTTATATGAGTAGTCTAGGGTTGAGCGAGATGGAGCTAAACACACTCGTTCAGAAATTGAAAAAAAAAAGAAAAGAAAAAAAAGAGAAAAAAAGAAAAAAAAAAGAAAAAAAAGATAAGTGTTATGTATAATTGATCACGGGTGGGCTCGTTAGTACTCGAGTTATTAAGTTCTTAGGGGACTTTGTGCCTATTGACCTAAGGCTTTTATAGCCTGGGATTCGCTAACCTAACGCTCGCTACATGGGTACTATTGTATAAGTCTTTTGTGCACCTCACTCATTGCACGGTCAAATAAGCATATATGTGTTATTTTGTTTTGAATAAAAGTATGAATCCATATAAAACTCCAATATAAGAATTGAAGTGTTATAAGTTATTTTGAGTCTAGCTTTTTATTTTATTTATAACCTTGCAATTGCCTTGATGAGTAGTGAGTCATGATTATTGATCTAGTTACGATAGTATATCTGTTAGCATCTTCACACACACACGTCTCTAGTTTGTAAGTTGATTCGTATGATATAATTGATCTTCATGCGAGTAACAGCATTTGTTGATATGTTGCTTGTTGAGTGGTTGAGTAATTCTATTGGGATCGTTGCATTCATATAGTTGCATTCATGCATTTTTGTTCTTTGAGTCTGTTTTTGCTTGAGGACAAGCATCGATTCAAGTTTGGGAGTATGTTAAGTGGCATTTATGACACTTTATTATGCTAAATAAGCTTTAAAATTGATGCATTTGTACTTAAGTTGTTAAGTGTTTTAATGTGTTTTCTAGTATTTTTGCATTTCAGGAATTATCTAGGTAATCAGGTGAATTAGCATTGTTTTGGTGCTAATTTGGTGTCCAGGTGGTGTCGAAATAAAAGATCGTGGAAAGCCAACTCGAAGTAGCATGAAAAAGATGAAATCTGAGTTTTTTCCAGAAGGACGGCACGGCCGCGCTGTGATAGCGCGCGGCCGCGCCGGGATTCTAGAGACGCAGCGCGGCCGCACCGGGATTCCAGAGATGCAGTGCGCCCGCGCAGTGATAGCGCGCGGCCGCCCCGGTGCCGAATTAAAAAATCCTGTTTCTACTTTGATTCTAAAAGGGATGACTTCCAGATTGTTTAGGGCTGCTATATATTTCAAATAAGGACATTTTTAATAAAGAGATGTACCAGAGCGCAAGGAGAGCCGTAAGAAGACCGTTTTAGCATGGATTCAACGAAGACGAAGAAGATTTTATTTTTACTTGTGAATCTTTGTTCTAAGTTGTAACTTGGATGCTAGTTTTCTTACTTGTAAACCTTACTCTTGTTTTTTACTTGGTTTTATTAATTTGTTATAAGGACTACATTTATTACACCATGCTTTCATCGAAACCCACGTTGATGATGAGCCCGATTATGGGCTAATCGTTATCGTGAGGTTCTAGCAGATTTATTTATGGATTTCTTTAGTTAAATTGTTTGTATGCCTTAGTGTGTGGTGATTGTATGATAACCTAGTATTGGTTGTGCTTATTCTTCTTATAAGAATCGCGAACTTATCAGATAGCGTGTTAATTCTTAATGAAGCGACAGCGAATTTAAGGATTTAGAACTTGCCATGCTAGTATAGGTTCATGTGTTATTGTTATGCATGATTCGTTGGTAATTTTACTCATCTTACTTGCCCTGTATAATCATGATAGATAACTTGTGCTTTAAACCTTTATGTTGTCAAATTCTACAGACATGTAGGGTCTCAATATAATTGGTGTCTATTCAGCTTCTATCTCTTTTGTGGATGTCTGTTAGTATGTTCTTCGTGCAACGAAAGTTGGCGATTAGCAGTTTCGTGTTATCTGATTAGTGTCATCACCATTGCATGCTAAGGTTAAGAACAATAAGGCTATTGAATGAAGTATTTAATGAAGTTAGAATCTCATGTTTGTCTCATATAATATACAACTCTCTTTAATCTCTTAGTTATAATCATTAGTTTAATTCATAGTATATGCAACCCAAAATTGTTATTGTCTTAGCATTGGATAATAACCATATCATCGGTGCATAGGTGCATAAATTACATAGTTAACCAATTCAGTCTCTGTGAGAACGAACTAGAAAAGATTCTATATTACTTGCGAACGCGTATACTTGCGTGAATTATTAGCGCGTGTTTTTCCCTAACAGGGGCTGCCAACTGCAAATCTGGTGGAGGTGCCAACTCCTGATGAATTGACTGAGTTTATGGACTTCATCAACTATGGTGGAAGAATCAACTTGTCAAGCTTGAACATGACCAATTTAAGGAAGGAGTGGTCTTTTGTATTTGATTCTATGGTGAGGGTCTTCACATGCAGGGAGATAAGGTATGACAATATTTCAAGTGTGGTGCAAAAGCTGGTGTACTCAATAGCCCACAACAGACACTTGAATGTTGGTCTATTGATCCTGGAATAACTTGCAACCAGGCTGACAATGCCCCTATCTGCTAGAGGTAAGGAAATATTCTTTCTTAGATTTATTAAGTCTACTTTAAATAATAAAGTAACAGACATACTGTAACGACCGAGGAATTACGCTTGTATGATATTATAATAATGATAAATTATGTGCATTATTATGTGATTAAATGTGTTAAGTCGCTAAACCATAACTGCTATGTGTTATGTGTTGGCTGTTTTGATCCAAACGTGTTTTGGGTATTTATTGAGCGTTTTATCGTCAGTTATATATATTATATTAAAACCTGTACAGCTCAAAATTATGTTTTAAAAGCCCGTATTTCAAACAAAATCATTGGCTCTATTTTATTAAAAATGCCCTATACCATATCACTATTCAGAACCCCTAGACATTTTACAAATTGACCTTTTTCGCGAAAAACGACTTTTCCGGACCCCTTCGGGTATCAAAAACCCCACAAAAATTATATTTTTATTTTTATATGATCATGAAATTATCATATATCATTTTTCTTTGTATTTTTGTAATTTTCACAATTTTTGGGAATTTTTAGTATTTATTTTGTAATTATTGGATATTTAAAAATTCAATATTAATACCCAAAAATTATAAAAATTGGGGCCAAATATTTTTATTAGGAGTATAATTAGACCCTTAATTTTACTTAGGGGTATTATTTTCATAAATATAAATACCTGATTTATTAGTAATTAAATCAGTTAATTATACAGAAAAATCAGAAAATAAAAAGAAAAAGAAAAAGGAATTAGGGTTAGGGTTTCTGTGAAGAACAGGGCAGGAGGATCAATCACGATTTTGAAGGTGATTCCGACAACCAAATCGAGCGTGTAAGTAGTCAAATTGAAGCTGGTGATTCGTAGTTTCTGATTATGTACATGATTTTGTTGTTGGATTACTTGAATTTAATTTTGTATTTTCGGGTGTATTTCATGAATTCGGGTTTTTGTTTTTGATTGATTGTTTGATGATTTCGTTGCTACGAGCGTTTAGATCGTCGATTATGGAGTCGTTTGGCACCGGTTTCACTCGATTTGGTGTCCGTTTCGAGCTCGCCGGAGTTTCGCCGCCGCCACCGTGTTCATCGCGTTTTCGGCCGTTGTGGTCGACGAGGACGAAGGAGAAAGGAAGGGAGAGCATCGTTTTGTTGCTGGGCTTCGAAAACACAGAAGATGCGAACTGGAATCAAGTGTTTTTGTCTCGCCGGAATCAAACGCCGGCGTCGGGTTCTGGGTTTTTGGCCGGTGTTCTTCCCGACCCGTTTGGGTTGGGGACGACCCGGTTTGCAACCCGGAAACGACCCGGGTTTGATCCCCTCAAACCCTGAATCCATTTCCAAATTTTGTTTCTGGATTTTCTATTATTTAATTTATATTTTATAAATCAGAAAATTATTTTAATAATTCTAAAAAAATTAATTAAAAATTAGTTTGATATTCTGAAAAATAGTATTTATAATTTCTGATTTATTTTATTAAATTATAAATTCGAATTTATTTATTTAATTAATTATTTAATTATTTATCTAATTATTTATTAATTATCTAATTAATTAATAATTGGGTAATTAATTAATAATTAGGTAATTAATTAGTAAATAAGGATTAGGAATAATTAAGTGAGGTAATTAATAATCTAATAATTAGTTAATAGTGCGAATAATGATTCGATAATTAGAATTATTATTTGAGCGTTAGTTATTCGAATAATATTGTGATAATTATTCATATCGTATAATAGTTATCGGTAATTATCTGTTTAGCGAATCGTATGAGTTTCAATAATAATAGAATAGTTCAGTAATTAGGCGAGAATCGCGAGTAGCTCGTAGTTATACGAGTGATTAATCGTTAAGTTGGTCTATAATTCGAGTAATTTGTAGTTATTTGATAAATAGCGTATCGGTTAATTAAATCGATTGATTATTTGTAAATAATCGATCTGATCGAATAAGTAATAATAATTTGTAATAAATAATAATAATTCCTAATAATTAGGGATTAATTATTTTAAAATACAATAATTATTAATTAATTATTTAAAAATATGATTAAGGATTGTTTAATTATAATTAATTAATTATAATTAATTATTAATCAATTAAATCTTGTTTAATTCATAATAATTCAACCGTTAGTCCGATTTGAGCGAAACGAAGACCCCTAGATTCAGAAAAATAAGACGAATCCAATAAAAATAGTTGTAAGTTATAATTTCTTCCGAAAGAAAGTGGGTTGGTGATAATTGATAGTTCGTAGGTCCTAGTAGAAATATAATTGAGCCGAATAAATCCCGAAAAATTATAATAAATTCAGATAAGACTAGTAATGCAGGTATAAGTCTAGAATTGATTCTAAAAATAATTATAAATCTAGAAATTAATTATGTGCTTTATGTGCTACGTGCTTTATGTGATTATGTGAACCTATGTGCTGTATAAATGTATGTGTATATATACGAGTCAGATAGAAACGCATGGGTAGACTGATAAGATTGCGTGTTATCAATTCAAGATACACGTATATAGTAAGTTATCTAAATGCCTATCTTTCCATAATTTGTTCAGTGTTAGCAAGGCCAAGCAAGCTAGGGTCAGAAGGCAGTGAGTTAAACTAGGTTAAGTACGCGCAAGGCAAGTTTTTCCCCTATTCTAAATTCAGAATAGTGATTTATATTTTTTTTCTATCGTATAAGTTATCTTTGATAATCATTGCTCATATACACTGTTACCCATTTATTATTGCTTGTTTCCAATTTCATTTCAATTCTTGATTTACCCAATTTATTGAATTCCCTGTTTATATTTCAATTCCTTTACCCTTGTTACATATACTCTGGTATATCCTGGTGTTGGGATATATCAATAGCATTCCGATTGTTCCGGATGCTAAGCCTTGGACTGGATGGTTACTATACGGGCTGAGTTTTACCCAGACCATTATTTAATAGGCCATAGTTGCCTGAGTACTCCTTATGTTGGTTGGGTCTATGTAGTTGGGTATAGATCCGCACTATATTCTGACTGATCAGCAGGTTATAGTGCATATGTTGGTTCTTGTTTCCAGTCTTGTTCATTTGGTACTCGCCAGCATTGGCAAATTACTATTCTATACAGATTCAGATGGTTGTTCTAACCAGCAGCTTATTGTTTCACTCATTTCTCTTTCTTTATACTATATATATTGTTGCAGGCTTGTTGAGCAATTTTAGCTCATCCCTTTTTATTGTTACTCCTATTGTTTTACAGTTAAGGTAGAGAATGAAACCCATCAGAACCCGCATAGTCAAGAAGCGAGTCAAGCAGCGGGACCCTCTTATACCCAGAGTGTTCCTTCCTATTCCCGAAGAGAGCTTTGAATTGCCAGATCAGGTGTAGCAGGATAAGTAGTAATGTTGGGTTGAATAAAAGTCTTGTGTAGTTTGAATAAAAGTTGTGTAGTGAGACTGTAGATAGAATAAAGTTTTGTAACAAAGAGAGTTCTTGAGACAGGTTTTATTTAGTTGGGTTTGTAATAAAGTGTAGTATGTGATTCTTGTTTTCAAACTCAGACCTTAAAAGATCCTGAGTAGTGATAGTTCAGGGTAATTATTATATTTATATTCCGCTTGTGCATGTTTAGTTGGTAATTGTTGTTAATAATGCCCCAAATCTATACCCCAGATTTGGAGGGTGTTATAGTTGGCATCAGAGCTTAGGTTTGACCTTTGAAAACAAGAACGTTAGGGCTAAGATAAGATAGGAAAATGAGATAGGATGAGAGTAAGAGTGTTAGGATTGTTTGTTTATGTGATTAGAAGTTATGAGTTTTAGGATTGTGATTTGATTATTTTTGCGTTATTATTTATATGTATATTAGATGGCTTCTTTATCATCGTCTACGGAGAGGACCGAGACAGATCCAGTGGATGCACCGGTATTAGCCCCAGTGTCAGAGCAGATCTTACCTCCATTGCCACCACTTCCACCATTGCCACCTGGACCACCACCAGAGATACCACTTCCCCCAGAGGTACCAGGTTTTGCGGATTATTTTCCATACTTTGAGCCAGAGATACCAGATTTTTCACCATTAGAGTTTCCGATGTTCGATATTCCTGACATGGTTGATCTTCCGCAGTGGGAGGATTTAGAGCCTCAGATTCCTATGCCACCAGTCGAGATTCCAGAGATGCCACAGATGGAGCCAGAGGCAGAGCCGCCAGTGTATGCACCTATGGAGCAGCCTGTCTTATTCCCTGCCCCATTAGCCATTTATGCACCTATTCCTGGAGTTTATCAGTTTCCTCAGCCAGAGTTTATGGATGAGATCGTGGTAGATGGACCATTACCTTCTCGAGGTTCCAGTACTGATCTTCGTGAGCATCATACAGTGACTTACCAGCGCTTTCAGGCAGAGAGGGAGGAGAGGATTAGATGGCAGAACCAGTGTGGAGAGATCCTTGGATTGTATGAGACGCAGGCAGATGGTCCTGTCAGAGCATTACGACCGGATTATATACTGAGAGAGAGGCTACATCAGATTCATCGGATTAGTTCTCAGCAGCTTACTGATTTGAGACAGCAGGATCTTAGTGCGAAGACAGCATATCGCAGAGCATTAGGACTTACCGAGGCAGTGCTAGAGGCATTGCAGGAGGAGTTGAGCCACGTACCACCAGGATTTTGAGACTAGCAGATCGATGAGTGTTGTATTATGTATATTTTGTAGATAGAGGCAGCATAGTATTGTATGACTAGTTGGTATGAGTATAGCTACTGACTTTGATTGATAGTAGTAGCAGTACGACTGTTATATCATAAGTTTTTATATCAAGCACTGACACCTGTAGCTGGTGTTCTACCTATATATATATGAGATAATCTTTTGCATGTTTTCTTTATTTTATTTCTAGTTATTTAAGCATTTACATTTATTTCAGTACCATTGCATATTTACAAATGTAGTTTTATTTACGATCATGTTGTACCCTTATGTTTAAAAAAAAACATATCATACTGTTTTATTTATTCAGTTATTTAATAAGCTGTTTTATTTTCCCAAATCAACTGTTTTAATATATGTTTAATATACTATTATTAAAGAAGACCCATTGTTTATTTATCAGAAAGATGGCACCCAAAAGAAAAGCACAACCCGACTCATCAAATGGAAACACCGAGGGCCAAAACAATAATAACCAGATGGATCAGATGTTTAATCTCATGCAACAACAGATGTTGATGATGCAACAACAAATGCAGCAACAACAACAGCAGTTCCAGCAACAGATGTTATAACAAGCCGCTCATCCAGGACATCAAGTACCACCAGCAGCACATACGGTCACTTTCAAGCAATTTCAGTCGATGAAGCCACCAGAATTTATGGGTTCCACGGATCCTACAAAAGCGAGAGCTTGGATGAAAGAGATGGAAAAGGCTTTTTCGTTAGTAAAGGTTGAGGAAAAACAGAAGACGGATTTCGCTAGCTACTTTCTGAAAGGCGAAGCTAATTACTGGTGGGAATCGAAGAAAGCTTTGGAAGAAGAAGATGTAGTGACCTGGGATAGATTCACTGATCTTTTCTTGGAGAAATATTTTCCTCGTTTTATGAAGAACCAGATGGATATCAAATTCCTGGAGCTGAAGCAAGACAACTTATCGGTTGCGGATTATGAGACCAAGTTCACTGAATTGGCAAGATTTGTTCCAGAGCAAGTGGATACGGACGAGAAGCGGGCCAAGAGATTCCAGCAAGGACTGAAACCATAGATTCGTAGCAGGGTAGCTGTGTTTGAACTGACAACTTATACGGCTGTTGTTCAGAAGGCTATGATTATTGAAGGTGAAAGCGAAGCAGCTCAGAAAGAGAAAGGACCAGGAAATTTTCAGAATCGTTTTAACAAAAGGCCGGGATTTCAAGCTCGAGGAAAAGTAAACTTTAGGAGGCCAGAACAAAATAACCAGAGGATGGGTAATCGACTACCTGCCCCAACTCAGCAAAGGCTTATTCGACCGCCTGTACCTGATTGCAGAACGTGTGGTAGAAAGCATACGGGAATTTGCAACAAGCCAAATGTCACGTGTTTCAAGTGCAAGCAAAGGGGACACTATTCTGGAGAATGTCCGATGGGAAAAGCAGAAGTTACTTGTTTCCAATGTGGGAGAAAAGGACATATCGCCAGAGACTGCAGAGGAATTGCAATGGCCGCTAGTATTCCAAGAGTTTTGGCATTACCTCCACCTCCACTACCACAGCAAAATCAGCCCAGAGCAAGGACTTTCAATATGTCAATGAAGGAAGCGGTACAGAGTCCGAATGTGGTTGCAGGTACACTCCATGTAAATTCCGTAAATGCTTTAGTATTAATTGATTCAGGAGCTACTAGATCTTTTATTTCTGAAGATTTTATCTCTAAGATAGATTGTGAGATCCAGTGGTTAGATGAAGTGTTAGTCATAAAATTAGCAAATGATGATCAGGTTGCAGTAGATCGAGTATGCCCGAGTTGTGATATTGAGATAGGGAGATGTCATTTTTCAGTTGATTTGATACCTTTTAGGTTAGGGGAGTTTGATGTTATTCTAGGAATGGATTGGCTATCTAGTAATAATGCTCCGATTGACTGTGCGAATAAAAGAGTGAAATTGCAAACTGAAGAAAATGAAACGGTAATATTTAAAGGTGAGAAGCAAAAGCAGAAATTCCTATCAATAATGCAGACGAGAAGATTGCTATGCCAAGGATGTCAAGCTTATTTAGCCTATGTACGGGATGCTGATAAGGGAAATCCGGTAGTTTGTGAATTTCTTGATGTTTTTCCAGACGAATTACCAGGACTTCCACCAGATCGGGAAATCGAGTTCACTATTGACTTGACGCCAGGGATTGAACCAATTTCGAAAGCTCCATATCGAATGACACCTGTTGAAATGAGGGAATTAGCAAAGCAGTTGCAAGAACTTCTCGACAAAGGAATTATAAGGCCAAGTGTATCCCCATGGGGCGCACCAGTATTGTTCGTGAAAAAGAAGGATGGTAGTATGCGACTGTGTATCGATTATCGTGAGCTGAACAAGTTAACTATCAAGAATAAATATCATTTACCTCGCATCGATGATTTATTTGATCAACTAAAAGGAGCAGCATGGTTTCCAAAAATTGACTTACGATCAGGCTATCATCAGTTAAAGATCAAGGCCGAGGATATTCCAAAGACAGCGTTTAGAACGAGGTACGGACACTATGAATTTCTTGTGATGGCTTTTGGATTGACGAATGCACCTGCAGCGTTTATGGATTTGATGAATCGAGTATTCAAGAAGTATTTGGATAAGTTTATCATTGTATTTATTGATGACATCTTGATCTACTCAAAGACGGAAGAAGAACATGCAGCGCAGTTAAGAACGACATTGGAGATATTACGAAAGGAGCAGCTTTATGCAAAATTTTCAAAATGTGAATTTTGGTTGAAAGAAGTGCAGTTTCTAGGGCATATCATCAGTAGAGAAGGCATTCAAGTTGATCCAGCAAAGATTGAAGCTGTGTTGAATTGGGAAAGACCAAAGACGCCGACAGAGGTTCGAAGTTTCTTAGGATTGGCAGGATATTATCGAAGATTTGTCAAAGATTTTGCGAAGATAGCGACACCGTTGACCAAGTTAACTCGACAAAGTGAAAAGTTTGAATGGAATAGTAAGTGTGAAGAAAGTTTTCAAGAGTTGAAGAATCGGTTGGTGACTGCACCAGTATTAGTACTGCCAGACGAGCAATGAAATTTTGTTATTTACAGTGACGCTTCATATCGCGGGCTAGGATGTGTGTTGATGCAACATGGTAACGTCATTGCATATGCTTCGAGACAACTTAAACCTCATGAGCAGAAATATCCTACGCATGATCTGGAATTGGCAGCAATTGTATTTGCATTGAAGCTTTGGAGACATTATTTGTACGGTGAAAAATGCGAAATCTACACGGATCATAAAAGTTTGAAGTATATTTTCACGCAAAAGGAACTGAACATGCGACAACGTCGATGGCTGGAATTGATTAAAGATTATGATGTTACAATCAGTTATCATCCAGGAAAAGCAAATGTTGTAGCAGATGCGCTGAGCAGAAAAGAAAGGTTGAATCGGTTAACTTCATGTGAAGAATTGGTTAAAGAATTCGACAAATTGGAAATTGAGATCCGTATTCCCCATGAATCTGCAGTAACTATCTACGCTATGACTTTTCAACCAGGGTTGCTAGAAAAGATTCGCTGTTGTCAAGATAAAGTAATGAGTCAAGACGACGACTTAACGGGAAAAGAGATTACAACTCAGAAAGATAATGAAGGAATTTTACGTTTTGCGTCAAGAATCTGGATCCCTAACGTGGCAGAACTAAAAGAAGAAATTATGCGAGATGCACACAATTCGAAGTATTCCATTCATCCAGGAAGCACGAAAATGTATCGCGATTTGAAGGAAAACTTTTGGTGGCCGAATATGAAGAAGGAGATAGAAGAATGGGTGAGTAAATGCTACACATGCCAGCGAGTTAAAGCAGAACATCAACGTCCGAGTGGGTTATTGCAACCGTTAGACATTCCAGAATGGAAATGGGAACATCTAGCGATGGATTTCGTAGCGGGACTTCCAAGAACGAAAGCAAATCACGATGCAATTTGGGTTATTGTTGATCGATTGACGAAATCAGCACATTTTCTTCCAATTAACGAGAAATTTTCACTGGACAAGCTAGTGCACTTATATCTTAAAGAAATTGTGATGCGTCATGGAGTACCAGTATCGATTGTATCGGATCGAGATCCTCGTTTCAATTCAAGATTTTGGAGACAATTCCAAGAATGTCTAGGAACGAAGTTGAATATGAGTACAGCCTATCATCCGCAAACTGACGGTCAAAGTGAAAGGACAATTCAAACGATTGAAGACATGCTACGAGTTTGTGCGATCGATTTTGAAGGTAGTTGGGATGAACATTTACCCCTAGTGGAATTTTCTTATAATAACAGCTATTATGCTAGTATTGGAATGCCACCGTATGAAGCATTATATGGGAGGAAATGCAGATCACCAGTGCATTGGGATGAAGTTGGAGAACGCAAGATTTTGGGTCCAGAATTAATTCAGCAGACAAAAGAAAAGATTGAACTTATTCGAAAATGAATCGAGGCAGCGCAAAACAGGCAAAGCAAATATGCAAACCAAGCAAGGAAGGATATGGACTATCAAGAAGGAGAACACGTATTGCTCAAAATATCGCCATGGAAAGGATTGACCAGATTTGGCAATAAAGGGAAATTGAAGCCACGATACGTTGGACCATTTGAGATTTTGAAGAAAATTGGGAAGGTTGCGTACGAGTTAGCATTACTACTCCATATGCAGCACATTCACAACGTATTTCATGTATCTATGCTTAAGAAGTATAATCCTGATACAAGGCATGTAATAGGATATGAACCAGTAGAACTTCAGGCAGATTTGTCGTATATAGAGCAGCCAATAAGGATTTTAGATAGGCAAGAGAGGGTACTAAGAAATAAGTCTGTGTCATTAGTAAGAGTTTTGTGGAGAAACCCAGTGGTTGAAGAATCAACCTGGGAGCTTGAGAGCGAAATGTTAGAAAAGTATCCTCAGTTATTTGCATAGTGTGATTCTGAGGACAGAATCTTTTTAGGGGGGGAGAATGTAACGACCGAGGAATTACGCTTGTATGATATTATAATAATGATAAATTATGTGTATTATTATGTGATTAAATGTGTTAAGTCGTTAAACCATAACTGCTATGTGTTATGTGTTGGCTGTTTTGATCCAAACGTGTTTTGGGTATTTATTGAGCGTTTTATCGTCAGTTATATATATTATATTAAAACCTGTACAGCTCAAAATTATGTTTTAAAAGCCCGTATTTCAAACAAAATCATTGGCTCTATTTTATTAAAAATGCCCTATACCATATCGCTATTCTGAACCCCTAGACGTTTTACAAATTGACCTTTTTTCGCGAAAAACGACTTTTCCGGACCCCTTCGGGTATCAAAAACCCCACAAAAATTATATTTTTATTTTTATATGATCATGAAATTATCATATATCATTTTTCTTTGTATTTTTGTAATTTTCACAATTTTTGGGAATTTTTAGTATTTATTTTGTAATTATTGGATATTTAAAAATTCAATATTAATACCCAAAAATTATAAAAATTGGGGCCAAATATTTTTATTAGGAGTATAATTAGACCCTTAATTTTACTTAGGGGTATTATTTTCATAAATATAAATACCTGATTTATTAGTAATTAAATCAGTTAATTATACAGAAAAATCAGAAAATAAAAAGAAAAAGAAAAAGGAATTAGGGTTAGGGTTTCTGTGAAGAACAGGGCAGGAGGATCAATCGCGATTTTGAAGGTGATTCCGAAAATCAAATCGAGCGTGTAAGTAGTCAAATTGAAGCTGGTGATTCGTAGTTTCTGATTATGTACATGATTTTGTTGTTGGATTACTTGAATTTAATTTTGTATTTTCGGGTTTATTTCGTGAATTCAGGTTTTTGTTTTTGATTGATTGTTTGATGATTTCGTTGCTACGAGCGTTTAGATCGTCGATTATGGAGTCATTTGGCACCGGTTTCACTCGATTTGGTGTCCATTTCGAGCTCGCCGGAGTTTCGCCGCCGCCGCCGTGTTCATCCCGTTTCCAGCCGTTGTGGTCGACGAGGACGAAGGAGAAAGGAAGGGAGAGCATCGTTTTGTTGCTGGGTTTCAAAAACACAGAAGATGCGAACTGGAATCAAGTGTTTTCGTCTCGCCGGAATCAAACGCCGGCGTCGGGTTCTGGGTTTTTGGCCGGTGTTCTTCCCGACCCGTTTGGGTTGGGGACGACCCGGTTTGCAACCCGGAAACGACCCGGGTTTGATCCCCTCAAACCCTGAATCCATTTCCAAATTTTGTTTCTGGATTTTCTATTATTTAATTTATATTTTATAAATCAGAAAATTATTTTAATAATTCTAAAAAAATTAATTAAAAATTAGTTTGATATTCTGAAAAATAATATTTATAATTTCTGATTTATTTTATTAAATTATAAATTCGAATTTATTTATTTAATTAATTATTTAATTATTTATCTAATTATTTATTAATTATCTAATTAATTAATAATTGGGTAATTAATTAATAATTAGGTAATTAATTAGTAAATAAGGATTAGGAATAATTAAGTGAGGTAATTAATAATCTAATAATTAGTTAATAGTGCGAATAATGATTCGATAATTAGAATTATTATTTGAGCGTTAGTTATTCGAATAATATTGTGATAATTATTCGTATCGTATAATAGTTATCGGTAATTATCTGTTTAGCGAATCGTATGAGTTTCAATAATAATAGAATAGTTCGGTAATTAGGCGAGAATCGCGAGTAGCTCGTAGTTATACGAGTGATTAATCGTTAAGTTGGTCTATAATTCGAGTAATTCGTAGTTATTTGATAAATAGCGTATCGGTTAATTAAATCGATTGATTATTTGTAAATAATCGATCTGATCGAATAAGTAATAATAATTTGTAATAAATAATAATAATTCTAATAATTAGGGATTAGTTATTTTAAAATACAATAATTATTAATTAATTATTTAAAAATATGATTAAGAATTGTTTAATTATAATTAATTATTAATCAATTAAATCTTGTTTAATTCTTAATAATTCAACCGTTAGTCCGATTTGAGCGAAACGAAGACCCCTAGATTCAGAAAAATAAGACGAATCCAATAAAAATAGTTGTAAGTTAAAATTTCTTCCGAAAGAAAGTGGTTTGGTGATAATTGATAGTTTGTAGGTCCTAGTAGGAGTATAATTGAGCCGAATAAATCCCGAAAAATTATAATAAAATCAGATAAGACTAGTAATGCAGGTATAAGTCTAGAATTGATTCTAAAAATAATTATAAATCTAGAAATTAATTATGTGCTTTATGTGCTACGTGCTTTATGTGATTATGTGAACCTATGTGCTGTATAAATATATGTGTATATATACGAGTCAGATAGAAACGCATGGGTAGACTGATAAGGTTGCGTGTTATCAATTCAAGATACACGTATATAGTAAGTTATCTAAATGCCTATCTTTCCATGATTTGTTCAGTGTTAGCAAGGCCAAGCAAGCTAGGGTTAGAAGGCAGTGAGTTAAACCAGGTTAAGTACGCGCAAGGCAAGTTTTCCCCCTATTTTAAATTCAGAATAGTGATTTATATTTCTTTTCTATCGTATCAGTTATCTTTGATAATCATTGTTCATATACACTGTTACCCATTTATTATTGCTTGTTTCCAATTTCATTTCAATTCTTGATTTACCCAATTTATTGAATTCCCTGTTCATATTTCAATTCCTTTACCCTTGTTACATATACTCTGGTATATCCTGGTGTTGGGATATATCAATAGCATTCCGATTGTTCCGGATGCTAAGCCTTGGACTGGATGGTTACTATACGGGCTGGGTTTTACCCAGACCATTATTTAATAGGCCATAGTTGCCTGAGTACTCCTTATGTTGGTTGGGTCTATGCAGTTGGGTATAGATCCGCACTATATTCTAACTGATCAGCAGGTTATAGTGCATATGTTGGTTCTTGTTTCCAGTCTTGTTCATTTGGTACTCACCATCATTGGCAAATTACTATTCTATACAGATTCAGATGGTTGTTCCAACCAGCAGCTTATTGTTTCACTCATTTCTCTTTCTTTATACTATATATATTGTTGCAGGCTTGTTGAGCAATTTTAGCTCATCCCTTTTTATTGTTACTCCTATTGTTTTACAGTTAAGGTAGAGAATGAAACCCATCAGAACCCGCATAGTCAAGAAGCGAGTCAAGCAGCGGGACCCTCTTATACCCAGAGTGTTCCTTCCTATTCCCGAAGAGAGCTTTGAATTGCCAGATCAGGTGTAGCAGGATAAGTAGTAATGTTGGGTTGAATAAAAGTCTTGTAGTTTGAATAAAAGTTGTGTAGTGAGACTGTAGATAGAATAAAGTTTTGTAACAAAGAGAGTTCTTGAGACAGGTTTTATTTAGTGTTGGATTTTTAACGCAGCGGGGGCATGGCAAAACACTTTTACATATACAAAATCCAAATAAAAGCATATAAATCGTGAATAAAAATTCGAGGGATCGAATCTAACCTTTAAAAATATTAATCGGAGACAACGATCAGAGATCCTTAGCAGTTGCTCCTCAAGTGTGAAGCACTCCACCGGTATCCACCAAGAAAATGACTTTTAGGGAGGAGGAAGGAGGTGGAGAGAATTGGGTTTTCCAAACTTTTTGGGTTTTCGGGTTTGATGTGGGTTAGAATAAAATAGGGTCTATAATAGTGTATTTATAGGCAAAATTTTCAGCTGAAATTTTCCCATAAATATTATTATTATTATCCCATTTATTATTCTCATTAATAATTAAAACACCTTTTAATCATTAATCCTTTTTCTAAACACTTTAGAAATAATTCTCTCTCTTGATTTAATTTCCAAAAATTAAATCCTTTAATTAATAATATTAAGAACTTTTCTTAATTAATTTATAATCAATTAAATCTCATTTAATCAATTATTAAATTTTCCAATTAATTATTTATTTCATAAATAAATAATTATTAGCCATTATTAATTAATTCCTCCACCATTAAATCATTCTCTTTTTATGGTGTGACCCTGTAGGTTCAATATTAAGCCGGTAGTAGAAATAAATAATAATAAAACTATTTTATCATTATTTATATAAATTCTCTAATTTATTAAATATGATTAATTAATTAATCACATTTATTCTACATCGTAAGTGATACTTCTCAACATATCGCGACTATCCGGATAATATGAATTCACTGCTTAGAATACCAAGAACCTGTCAGTGAATAGTTACCGTACAATAAACTCCTTCTACCCTACAATGTCCCGATTAAATACAAGGCATGGATCTCATGTCAAGCCTATCTAATTCAATCACTTGCTTACCATTTACTATGCGTAGTTCTATGCAAATTAGAAACTCCTTTCTAATTTCATTCACTCTGGCCAGAGATTCCTGAACTAGCATAAGTGGATCAGCCTTGAACATTCGCTTCCTTCACTGGAAGGGGTAGATCCTTTATTGATCATACACTATTGTTAGGGCGAAAACATGCACTAATATTCACGCAAGTATACGCGTTCGCAAGTAATATAGAATACTTTCTAGTTCATTCCCTCAGAGACTCAGACTAAGTTATTGTCTAATTAAACTCACTCACCAATGTATGATTACTTCTCAATGTTAAGATAATAACACTTAAAATTGTTGATTAAATATTAACTATAATTACTACTTAATTAACCACTTAACTAACACTTCAATTTATCAATAATAAAACACTCATGAGATCATAACTTCATTATTACTTCCTTCTATAGCCATTGTTATTACCTTTAGCATGTGACAGTGATGATATTAATCGAATAACACGGAACTGATAAAAGCCAACTTTCATTGTACTAATACCATTCTACCAAACATCCACAATTAAGATAGAAGTTGAATAGTCATCAATTATGTTGAGTTCCTATATGTCTACAGAAATTGACAACACAACGATTTAAGCACAAGTTATTCCTTTTGATTACATAGGGCAAATAAAACTGTTAGAGTTACCCACTAATCATGCACAACGTACATGAACCTATGCTAGCATGGCAAGTTCTAAATCTCAAGATCCACCGTCGCTTCACAAGAGATTAACACCCTATCTTATATGTTCGCGACGCACATAAGACGAATACGCACAACCAATACTAGATATCATGCAATCATCACACACTAAAGTATTAAACAATTAACTAAAGAATTCCATAATAAATCCATTGCAACCCCATGATCACGATTAGCCCATAATAGAACTTATCGCCATCATGGGTTCATATGAAATCATGATAAACAAACACAAGAAAATAATAACTAAACTAACTATATTAAAACAGAGTACGTCACAAGAGTAAATAAGTCAAAGCAAGAAAACTAGCATCCAACGTTACAACGAAACAAGAATCACAAGAATATATGCTTCCTCTTCGTTGCAGTGTGCTAAATCGGTCTTCTTCCTTATCTCCTTCGCTTCTCGCGCAAAACACAATCTAAAACATAATCTCCTTCCTTCTCTATGTGAAAACGTCTCAAATCTACTTATATAATAGTCCCATAAAACTCAGATTACATAGAAGTTGGAAGCCAAACAGAAGTAGAAGTCTAAAATAATTTATCCTTTTCCCCGACCCTGCGCGGCCGCTCAGCATTTCTGCGCGGGCGCGCAAGGCTGCTGCGCGGCCGCTCAGCATTGCTGCGCGGGCGCGCAGGACCCTACTGGAAAAAATCCAGGTTTGCTCCGTTTCTTCACCGTAATCTGCTCATTCTTTTCCTCTCGCAATGGTGAACACATGCCAAGGCTTATTCTTGATGATTCCTCCTCCGAAATGCACTAATACCCTGAAATGCATAAACACTAGAAAAACGCATCAAATACACAAAATACTTGATTTCAAGACACCAATTTAATCCATTTTAATACGTTCTAAGTGGTATAAAATGCCACTTATCACACCCCCAAACTTAAATCGATGCTTGTCCTCAAGCGTCACAGACTCAAAACAAATAAAAATATGCATGAATGCAATCTATATGAAAATACAACGATCCCTCTTACTACAATTAACCAACCAAATTGTCACGTCTCAACGAATGCAATTAGACAACTAAAGATCAATAAACTCATGCAAACGGACATACAGCCAGAAACGTGGTGTGTGCATATGCTTAACAGATATGCTTCGGAACTAGACCAATTACTATGACTAGACTATCTTCAAGGCAATCCTACGATTATACAAAGAATAAAAATTCTAGGCACAAAGTGATATACAACACTACAAGAACTCTGGAGCTTACTACAGAATTGTGCTTTTTATTTACAACTCAAATGCTTATTTGACCGTGCAATGAGTGAGGTCCACAAAAGACTTATACAATGGTATCCATGTAACGAGCGTTAGGTTAGCGGATCCCAGACTCTAAAAGCCTTAGGTCACTAGGCACAAAGTCCCCTAAGAACTTAATAACTCGAATACCAAAGAGCCCACTCTTGATCAATTATGCAATTTTTTTTTTCTTTTCTGAGCAAGTGCGTTTCGCTCCATCTTGCTCAACCCTAGACTACTCGCATAACATGCGAGCCGACTACTAGCCATTTGACGCCTAGCCACAACTAGCAACAAATTCCATTTTTACTCCATTTTTTTTTCTTTTTCATGCCTTTACCACTAAGAACCTATTATCAAATTCTAAGCATAATGAATAGATTATCCTCGAAAATAATCAGATCATAACAACAATCTAGCCCTTAAGCATTCTCTAAGACTTAGTGAAAATACAAGTGCTTCTAGCATGCATATCAACCTACACAACTTAATATCACTTTAATGCTATCACTACACTCGCATCAATATCACAATTCAGTCGATAAATCATTGCAAAAGGGATCATGGTATATGCATGAGCTATATGATATGACAAACAAATAAAGCTATATAAAAAAAAACTATATGGCAAAAATTATGCAACTATATGAACTAACTATCATGAATATGCAGCTATATGATACACACAAAATATTCCTTAACTACCACCCCCAAACTTAAAATCTTCACTGTCCCCGGTGAAGGTAGTAGAAAGGAACACAGGGTATACCTACTCGGAGTCATCATCATCAACACCCTCAGTGGGTGGAGTATCAGGCGGCGGGTATGCAGAGTCCTCACCAAAAACTGGCCACTGGATATCAGCTCCAAGGCCTCGAAAAACAGTCCCTAACGCAAGAGTGAGCTCCTGAGCAAACCTGCTCTGCGTCTCATACATGGCATCCATCCGCCGTGAAAGCCTCCTATACTGGGCATCACCCATCCCAGCACCCTCCTGAGCTCTCGAAGAGCCAGCCTCACCACGCCCTAGCCTAGCCATAGTAGCACCTCGTGCTGGACGTCCTCCTGGAAGACGATAACCCAGCCCATGCTCCTCAGGCTCACCACCGGTCCACTCCTGCATCCCATTCAGAGTGCCAGAATCTATCGGAGCTGCTGGCAACTGCAACTGCTCATGAGCCGGCCAGTTCACTCCTACTGCTCGGCATAGCTTCGTAACCGTGGATGCATAAGGGATGTTCATATGCTTTGCTCCCCTCAAAAACTTCAGAATTCCTTGGTAAATAAACTCACCAAGGTCCACATAGTATTCCTTATTCAGAATTCCCCACAATAACTGTGCTCTCTCAACTGTGACCTCGTGTGCATGTGAAGAAGGCAAAATATTAGCACATATAAATGCATTCCATGCACGGGCATACCTGTTCATGGCGATCGTCGGAAAGTGACGATACTCATTATTGGCTGGACTGCGGTTCCAAACTGTGCCCGGTCGACAGAGAGTCGCACAAATCAAATCCAAGTCAAAATCCTCAGCAGTCTTTTCATTCCAGTTCTCCTCCTCGGGCTTCCTCTCTCGCTGTCCAATCACATGGCGAATCGCCGCAGGATGATAATCAACCGTCAGCCCACGAACTACAGAAAACCCATTCTTTTCAGCCTTCGCGTTCGCGTAGAACTCGCGAACAACACTCATCGGTACTGCTTCGGGTGACTCACAAAAAGCTATCCACCCCTTCTCTGCAATCATGGGCAACAACTCACCATCCCTCCCTGATGGTAAAAACCCCCTCTCCTTCAGAATCGGCTTCCCCAACAGCCTAGTGTACTCCTCCTCCGCAGCTCTGTCAGTTAACCGAGGCCTTGCAGCAGTACCCCTTGATGAATCAGCAGTAGGAACTGTGATGCTGCTGTCAATAGTGCGTGCTCTCTTGGGTGCCATTGATTTGTGAATAAAAGTGTGTAAGAACTGATTTTTGATGTTTATGAGAGGGTTTAAGTGTAGGAAGTTTGTGGGAGATATGTAGGATAGGTGTATGTATATATAGGGTGTGGAGTAGGTTAAATTAGATTAGGAGTGGGGTTGAGGGATAAAATCATGGGGTAATGGGAAAAGAATTCGTGGGTTTATGTTCTGTGATGGGTTTTTTTTTTGTGTTTTTGTTTTGTTTTTTTTTTTCTGAACTGCAAAAAATTTTCTGGAACTCGACCCCTGCGGGCGCGCAGAGGGTCTCTAGAAATTTTTTTTTCCAGCCCCTGTTTTCTGATTTTTTTGTGTTTTTGGATAGGTTATTAACTTCTAAGGGTTCCTGTAACAACAATTCATGGGTTGCCTCCCACGCAGCGCTTCTTTTTTGTCATTAGCTTGACGTTCCGTACCTTTCTCAAGTAGTCAACAAAATGGCACTAACCACCTCTCGGTTTGCCATGTCCCCATAGTAGTGCTTCAACCGCTGACCGTTAACCTTGAATGCTTGATCCGAATCATTCTCAAAAATTTCCACCGCTCCATGTGGAAACACAGTTTTGACAATAAAAGGTCCAGACCACCTTGATTTCAACTTCCCAGGAAAAAGTCGAAGCCGAGAGTTGAATAAAAGAACTTGTTGCCCTGACACAAATAACTTAGGATGTAGCTTCCTATCGTGCCACCTCTTCACCTTTTTCTTATACATTTTGTTATTCTCGTACGCTTGCAGTCGAAATTCATCAAGTTCATTAAGCTGAAGCATTCTTTTCTTACCAGCTCCATCTAAATCCAGGTTCAATTTCTTCAATGCCAAGTAGGCCTTATGCTCAAGCTCCGCCAGTAGATGACATCCCTTACCGTACACCAACTGAAACGGTGACATCCCAAGTGGAGTTTTGTATGCTGTTCTGTAAGCCCAAACAGCTTCATCGAGCTTTAAAGACCAATCCTTCCTTGACGGACAAACAACCTTCTCTAGAATGCGCTTTATCTCTCTGTTAGACACTTCCGCTTGACCATTTGTTTGCGGATGATAGGCAGTAGCTACTCGATGATTCACATTATAACGCTGCATCATAGAAGTGAACTTACGGTTGCAAAAATGCGATCCTTCATCACTTATGATTACCCGAGGCGTTCCAAACCTTGTGAAAATTTGCTTATGAAGAAAATTTAGTACTACCTTTGCATCATTTGTCGGTAAAGCTTTAACTTCGACCCATTTTGAGACATAATCGACTGCCAGCAAGATGTACTGATTATTGCAAGACGCGATAAAAGGCCCCATGAAATCGATTCCCCACACATCAAAGACCTCGACTTCAAGCATCACATTTAATGGCATCTCATCCTTCCTTGACAAATTTCCCACTCTTTGGCAACGATCACACCTTAAAACAAACTGATGAGCATCCTTGAACAAAGTAGGCCAGAAAAAACCTGCTTGCAGAATACGAGCTGCCGTCTTCTCACCTCCATAGTGTCCACCATAAACCGTGGAATGGCAGTCTCGTAATATCCCCTCCGTCTCACAGAACGGGATACATCTCCTGATGATCTGATCAGCTCCCTGTCTAAACAAATATGGTTCATCCCACATATACCACTTCACCTCATGCAGAAACTTCTTCTTTTGAGCGGATGTCAAATTAAGCGGTATTATATTGCTGACAAGATAGTTTACAATATCTGCAAACCATGGTTCTTCCTCCTGAATTGCAAACAACTGCTCATCCGGAAAAGATTCATTAATTAACGTCCTATCTTGTGAAGTAAAATCGGGATTCTCCAACCTGGAGAGATGGTCAGCTACTTGATTCTCGGTACCTTTTCTATCTTTGATCTTTAACTCAAATTCCTGAAGTAAAAGCACCCAACGAATGAGTCTCGGCTTCGAATCCTTCTTAGAAACCAGATAGCGAATAGCTGCATGATCAGTGAATACTGTTACTGTCGTACCAAGCAGATAAGATCGAAATTTCTCAAAGCCAAAGACTATAGCCAAAAGCTCCTTCTCAGTAGTGGTGTAGTTCAATTGGGCCCCATTTAAAGTCTTACTCGCATAGTAGACCACATGGAAGAGATTTTTCTTGCGCTGTCCCAGAACTGCACCTACCGCATAGTCACTCGCATTACACATCATCTCAAACGGTTCTGTCCAATCTGGTGCTGTAATAACTGGTGCCGTGATCAAACTCTCCTTGAGAGTCTCGAATGCTGCCAAACATTCATCATCAAATTTGAAAGGCACATCTTTCTCAAGTAAATTGCACAACGGCTTAGATATCTTTGAAAAGTCCTTGATGAATCGCCGATAAAAACCCGCATGACCGAGAAAACTACGGATTCCTTTCACCGAATTAGGTGGGGGAAGATTTTCAATGACTCCCACCTTGGCCTTGTCCACCTCCAGACCTTTGCTAGAGACCTTATGCCCAAGGATAATGCCTTCACGCACCATAAAATGACATTTCTCCCAATTAAGCACCAAATTAGTTTCCACGCATCTTTTGAGTACGGCGCACAGATTATTCAAACATTCATCATATGAGTGTCCAAAGACGGAGAAGTCATCCATGAACACTTCGACGTTATTTCCAATCATGTCAGAGTATATAGCCATCATACATCTCTGAAAGGTGGTCGGGGCGCCACATAACCCAAACGAAACTCTACGAAAAGCAAATGTGCCAAATGGACAAGTGAAGGTAGTCTTTTCCTGATCCTCTGGTGCAATACAAATCTGATTATACCCGGAATAACCATCCAGAAGACAAAAATACTCATGTCCCGCCAATCTGTCAAGCATTTGATCAATGAATGGGAGAGGGAAGTGATCCTTCCTTGTGGCTTTGTTCAATTTTCTATAATCCATGCATACTCTCCATCCTGTAACTGTTCGAGTAGGGATGAGCTCATTCTTTTCATTTGCGACCACAGTGATACCTCCTTTCTTAGGTACACATTGCACGGGGCTCACCCACGAGCTATCAGAAATAGGATAAATGATGCCTGCGTCTAGCCATTTCAGAATTTCTTTCTTCACCACCTCCTTCATGATCGGGTTCAGTCTTCGCTGCTGTTCCAGAGTTGGCTTACTACCTTCCTCTAACAGAATTTTATGCATACAATATGAAGGACTTATCCCCTTGATGTCTGCTATGGTCCATCCTATAGCCGATTTGAATTCTCTCAAAATCCTTAAGAGCTTGTCTTCCTCATTACCTGAAAGGTCAGCTGAAATAATAACAGGTAACGTAGATGAATCACCTAAAAAAGCATACCTCAAGTGTTCAGGTAATGGTTTGAGCTCCAAGGTAGGTGCTTCCTCTATTGATGGGTTGAGCTTCCCTTCAGCATTCTTAAGGTCAGAAGTACCAAGAGATTCAAATGGTATGTCGAGCTTTCGCTTCCATGGAGAAGCGTTCAGATATTGTAATTGCTCGTTGCTATCTTCATCATCGCTGTCAAAATCCCCCACTAAGGCCTTTTCCAATGCATCAGACATTAGCATGTGATCGAGTTCCGAAGTAACTGCGGAATCAATCACATCCACTTTTAAACACTCCTCATCTTCTGTAGGGAATTTCATTGCCTTGAATACGTTGAAGGTCACATCCTGATCTTGGACCCGCATAGTAAGTTCCCCTTTTTGCACATCTATCAAGGTACGCCCAGTAGCCAAGAAAGGCCTCCCCAAGATTATGGGAATCTTCTTATCTTCCTCAAAATCCAGAATAACAAAATCTGCAGGAAAGAAGAGCTTATCCACCTTGACGAGCACATCCTCAACTATGCCCCTTGGGTAAGTAATGGAACGGTCCGCCAATTGTAGCGACATGTATGTGGGTTTTGGATCAGGCAGATCCAGCTTTTTAAAGATCGACAAGGGCATTAGATTAATGCTTGCTCCCAAATCACAAAGGCACTTGTCAAAAGTTAGATTGCCAATGGTGCAAGGAATGGTGAAGCTTCCTGGATCTTTCAGTTTTGGTGGTAACTTTTGCTGCAGAACAGCGCTGCATTCTTCCGTGAGAGCAACGGTTTCAAGGTCATCCAGTTTCACCTTCCTTGAAAGAATAGTCTTCATAAACTTCGCATAAGTAGGCATTTGTTCCAGAGCCTCAGCGAAAGGTATATTGATGTGAAGTTTCTTGAACACCTCCAGAAACTTCCCGAACTGTCTATCCAGCTTTTGTTGCTGCAATCTCTTAGGAAAAGGTGGTGGAGGATAGAGCTGTTTCTCCCCTGTATTAGCCTCAGGCAGAGTGTGTTCAACAGTAGTCTTCCTTGGTTCCGCCACTTTCTCCTTTTGCTTAGATTCTTCATCTCTAACTTCAGCTTCGACTTCTTTTGCCTTTTCAGCATCAGCTACTTTTCCAGACCTTAAGGTAATAGCCTTGACTTGCTCTTTAGCTTCCTTCCTTCCTGGTACTTCCGTGTCACTGGGAAGAGTGCCAGGTTGATGATTGAGCACTGCATTGGCTAATTGACCTATTTGATTTTCCAAGGTCTTGATAGAAACCGTCTGACTCTTGCACAACAGCTTAAGTTCCTCAAAATCAGCACTAGTAGGTGCAGCTGCACTTCCCTGTTGAGGATATGATTGCCTTGTAGCATACTGCTGTGGTTGCTGGAATCCAGGTGGGTTAAACTGTTTACTCACTCCTTGCTGATATGGTGGCTGAATAGCATTCTGATTATTTCCCCAGCTGAAATTTGGATGATTTCTGTTGTTAGGATGATAGGTCGCTGGTACCGGCTGTTGTTGTCGCTGATAATTATTCACATACTGAACAGATTCGTTGACAAGAGAACACTGATCCGTAGCATGAGAACCTGCACAAAGCTCACAAACCATAGCTATTTGATTAACTCCATACGTAGCCAGAGAATCAACCTTCATTGATAGCGCTTGGAGCTGGGCTGCAATAGCGGTGGCTGCATCAACTTCCAGAATACCTGCGACCTTGCCTGACGTCATCCTCTGAGTTGGGTTTTGATGCTCGTTTGCAGCCATTGTCTCTATAAGATTATACGCCTCAGTATAGCTTTTAGCCCATAAGGCTCCTCCAGCTGCTGCATCGAGCATGGGCCGAGATTGGGCCCCTAAACCATTATAAAAACCAGTGATTACCATCCAATCCGGCATTCCATGATGTGGACATTTTCTCAACATTTCCTTGTAGCGTTCCCAAGCCTCGCACATAGATTCTGTAGGTTGCTGCGCAAACTGAGTAAGAGCATTCCTCATAGCAGCAGTCTTTGCCATTGGATAAAACTTCACCAGAAACTTTTGCGCAAGATCTTGCCACGTAGTGATGGACCCAGCTGGTTCAGAATGTAACCAGTCTTTAGCCTTATCCCTCAGTGAGAATGGGAAAAGCCTCAACTTGATAGCCTCATCAGTCACGCCATTATACTTAAAAGTGCTGCAGATCTCGACAAAATTCCTTATGTGCATGTTGGGGTCTTCAGTTGCCGCTCCTCCAAAAGAAACAGAATTCTGCACCATCTGAATAGTGCCCGGCTTGATTTTAAAGGTGTTAGCTTGAATAGCCGGATGAAGGATGCTTGACTGAATGTCATCAATTTTAGGCCGAGAAAAATCCATAAGAGCTGGATCAGCTTGAACAATACGATCTCCCATGTTTACTGGTTCTTTCTGCTCAATTTCCTGAATCCGAATCCTCAAAATCTAACTTCTCCGGAGTATCAAGAACTTCGTCTTTCTCCTCAGCTGTATCTAAAGTCCTCTTGCGAGCACGAGAACGAGTTTGCATAAACGCTTGCTAAAGTACCTGAAACACAACCGAAAAGAGTAATTAACTACTACATCCTAATCACTGAGTCCTAATGACCAATGATGGTAAGTACATAAACTAAACAAATACGCCGAGTCCCCGGCAGCGGCGCCAAAAACTTGTTAGGGCGAAAACATGCACTAATATTCACGCAAGTATACGCGTTCGCAAGTAATATAGAATACTTTCTAGTTCGTTCCCTCAGAGACTCAGACTAAGTTATTGTCTAATTAAACTCACTCACCAATGTATGATTACTTCTCAATGTTAAGATAATAACACTTAAAATTGTTGATTAAATATTAACTATAATTACTACTTAATTAACCACTTAACTAACACTTCAATTTATCAATAATAAAACACTCATGAGATCACAACTTCATTATTACTTCCTTCTATAGCCATTGTTATTACCTTTAGCATGTGACAGTGATGATATTAATCGAATAACACAGAACTGATAAAAGCCAACTTTCATTGTACTAATACCATTCTACCAAACATCCACAATTAAGATAGAAGTTGAATAGTCATCAATTATGTTGAGTTCCTATATGTCTACAGAAATTGACAACACAACGATTTAAGCACAAGTTATTCCTTTTGATTACATAGGGCAAATAAAACTGTTAGAGTTACCCACTAATCATGCACAACGTACATGAACCTATGCTAGCATGGCAAGTTCTAAATCTCAAGATCCACCGTCGCTTCACAAGAGATTAACACCCTATCTTATATGTTCGCGACGCACATAAGACGAATACGCACAACCAATACTAGATATCATGCAATCATCACACACTAAAGTATTAAACAATTAACTAAAGAATTCCATAATAAATCCGTTGCAACCCCATGATCACGATTAGCCCATAATAGAACTTATCGCCATCATGGGTTCATATGAAATCATGATAAACAAACACAAGAAAATAATAACTAAACTAATTATATTAAAACAGAGTACGTCACAAGAATAAATAAGTCAAAGCAAGAAAACTAGCATCCAACGTTACAACGAAACAAGAATCACAAGAATATATGCTTCCTCTTCGTTGCAGTGTGCTAAATCGGTCTTCTTCCTTATCTCCTTCGCTTCTCGCGCAAAACACAATCTAAAACATAATCTCCTTCCTTCTCTCTGTGAAAACGTCTCAAATCTACTTATATAATAGTCCCATAAAACTCAGATTACATAGAAGTTGGAAGCCAAACAGAAGTAGAAGTCTAAAATAATTTATCCTTTTCCCCGACCCTGCGCGGCCGCTCAGCATTTCTGCGCGGGCGCGCAAGGCTGCTGTGCGGCCGCTCAGCATTGCTGCGCGGGCGCGCAGGACCCTACTGGAAAAAATCCAGGTTTGCTCCGTTTCTTCGCCGTAATCTGCCCGTTCTTTTCCTCTCGCAATGGTGAACACATGCCAAGGCTTATTCTTGATGATTCCTCCTCCGAAATGCACTAATACCCTGAAATGCATAAACACTAGAAAAACGCATCAAATACACAAAATACTTGATTTCAAGACACCAATTTAAGCCATTTTAAGACGTTCTAAGTGGTATAAAATGCCACTTATCAACTATCTTCGTGTACAAATTCCTATACCCAGAAGAGCCCTAATAATTGTCCCTGGAGACTAAGAACTAAACCAAAGCATAGTTCAGTGTACACAAGATGACTATGATGACCTCAAGTCTAATGATACTTGTACAACTATCACTAGGTGAACAACTGCTGACACGTGAGTGAACTCCATCAGTTGTTCAGCTGTGCGAGTCATGTTCAGTGAACTTATTCCATAATAAGCACCTACATACTAGCTATAGTGTCACCACACAAATGTCTATGAGAACAGACATCCTTCATAATGAAGCAAGCATAGTACGTACCGATCTTTGCGGATTATTAATTACCAGTTAGTAATCCTATGACTAGGAACTATTTAAGTTTAGAGTTATCATCTTTTTAGGTCTCACTATTATGATCTCATCATAATCCATAAAAAGCTTTACTCTAAACTATGGTATATCTTATTTAAACACTTAAATAGATAAAGCCCGTAATAAAAACAAAACAAGTCTTTATTAATATCAATGAAATCAAAACAGATTACATAAAAGTTATTACTAAATCCTAATACATGATTGGACTTAGGACATATTCCTTTCAATCTCCCACTTGTACTAAAGCAAATCACTCTGGTATCTAATACCCATCTCATCTTTATGACGATCAAAGTGACTTTCAAAAAGTAGCTTTGTGAGTGGGTCTGCTATGTTGTTATGTGTGTCAACTCTATTTCAATACAATACAAGAAATGTTACCGCGCTCCCACTAACCCTTTTGTAGACGCATGGTTCATCTACGTTTTTTGATAAAATCAAACTCTTTGATTGTCTCATCAAAATGAATGTTCCATCTTTCGAGAAGCTTGCTTTAAACCACATATGGTTCGCAGCAGCTTACACACTAGGTTTTCATTTCCCTTGGAAAAAAAACCATCTGGCCATATGCCAGATGTCATAGTCGTAGTAAGCAGCAATCGCAAGCAAAATCTGAACTGATTTTAACAGGTCTACAGGTAAAAGGTTTCATCAAAGTCAATCCATTTCCTTTATTTGAATCCTTTTCCCAAAAGCCTGGCCTTAAAGGTCTCCACCTGGCCATCTGCTATATTCAATCTTTTGTATACCGTATACATAGATTCCATTCTGGATTTCATGGCACTATGCCATTTCTCTAAGTCAACACTACTCATAGCCTCATTATAGGTCACAGGGTCGTCATCATCAATGATCAACAACTCATTGTCATTCTCAATGACAAGGCCATAATACCTCTCAGGTTGGCGAGACACTCTCCCTGACCTATGAATGGGCTGTTCCACAAATGGTTGTTCAGTCAGAACAGGTGTTTCCACTTGATCCGTAGTAGTTTGTGCTTCTTGAACTTCATCAAGTTCAATTTTGCTCCCACTGTTTCCTTCAAGGATAAACTCCTTTTCCAAGAAGGTAGCATGTCTGGAGACAAACACCCGATGATCGGTGTAAAAGTAATACCCTAAAGTCTCTTTAGGATATCCCACAAAATTACATTTTACGGATCGATATTCCAGCTTATCTGGGTCAACTTTCTTGACATAAGCTGGACATCCCCAAATCTTAACGTGTTTAAGACTCGGTTTCCTTACTTTCCATATCTCATACGGAGTTTGAGGAACAGATTTGGAAGGCACCTTATTCAGTAAATATGCTGAGGTTTCCAATGCATAACCCCATAGGAATACTGGAAGATTTGCATAGCTCATCATGGACCGAACTATGTCTAACAAAGTTCGATTTCTCCTTTCAGATACCAATCTGGAGGAGTCCACTGGGAGATTATACCATTTACTTTGAGATAATCTAGAAACACTCCATTAAAGTATTCACCACCTCGATCTAATCGAAGAGTTATAATACTATGTTTGGTTGTTTCTCCACTTCATACTTATACTCTTTGAACTTTTCAAAGGCTTCAGACTTGTGTTTCATCTAACACATATCCGAATCTAGATCTATTATCCATGAAAGTAATGAAGTATGAAAATCCACCCATGGCTTGCGTAGACATTGGTCCACATACATCTGTGTGTACCATTCCTAGCAAATTTGCAGCCCTCTCTCCATGTCTACTAAATGGAGACTGCAGTGCCACTATAAAGTGAGATTTTCATCATCCCTTTTCTTTTATTAGTTTGTTCAATCTGAAATAAATTATGTCACATACATACAGACCATTATTTAAAGCACCTCGTCCATAAAGAATATTATCTCTAAGAATAGAACATTCATTATTCTCAATAATAAATGAAAATCCAGCCAAGTCTAACATGGGAATAATATTCCTCACAATCGAGGGAACAAAATAACAATTATTCAAAACAATAGTCTTGCCCATAGGCATATGTAAATGAAATGATTCTACATCTTCAGCAGCAACTCTTGCTCCATTTCCCATCAGTAGAATCACCTCCTTTTCCTCAAGAGTCCTACTTCTCCTTGGTCCCTGCAACAATTGCAGATTTGAGAACCATAGGCGGTATCTAATACCCAAGTAGAAATTTGATTTAATGACATATTCACTTCTATCATGAACATACCTGAATCAGAAGCGGTAGTCTCACTACCCTTCTTCTTCTTCAATTCTGCAAGGTAAACCTTGCAGTTCCTCTTCCAGTGCCCCACCTTGTTACAGTGAAAGCAAACAACTTTGCTCTTGGGGTCTTCAGCTTTTGGTGGAACCGGCGTTTTCTCACCTACTTTCTTCTTCTTGGAAGGGTTCCTCTTCCTTTTCTTAGGATTGAAACCTTCACCAATTAGAAGAACAGAACTCTTCTTAGGGGGAAAATTCGATTCCGCAGACTTCAACATGTTGTGGAGTTCAGGCAGGCTGACATCCAATTTATTCATGTGAAAGTTCACAACAAACTGCGAGAACGAACTCGGAAGCGATTGCAAGACCAAGTCTTGGCTCAGCTCCCCATCCATGGCAAAACCAAGTTGTCCAAGACGTTCAATCAAATTGATCATCTTAAGTACATGGTCATTCACAGATGATCCCTCAGACATCCTACAACCGAACAACTCCTTCGATATCTCATATCGAGCTGTCCTCCTCGCCATATCATACAACTCTTGTAGATGCATGAGGATAGTGTGAGCATCCATATGCTCATGTTGCTTCTGTAGCTCAATGTTCATGGAAGCTAGCATGATGCATTGAGCAACATTTGCATCATCTATCCACTTACGATACACAACATGTTCATCATTATGTGCATCACTAGCAGGTTCAGTAGGCTTAGGTGAGTCAATCACGTATTCCAGCTTCTCAATCCTGAGAACAATTCTCAAGTTTCGAAGTCAGTCAGCATAATTAGGACCAGTCAATTTGTGAGCATCCAGTATGCTCCTGAGTGATAGTGCAGAAGACATAATGTATATTGTAAATCTGTAAATGATAAACACATAACAACACTTAGCAAATATTCGATTTCATTTTAAAACACTATATGATTCGGGTCTTTATTCATAAGTGGCTCCCACTAGTTTATCTAAATTTATTCAACCCCCTACGTGAAAAAATAAGCATTCATAATGCTAGTGGGAATAGGGATCCTACATTCCATCACACAACCTCGGCTGTGGCACGAAACGCCATGTAATGTTCAATAGGCAGACAACTCTTGTCAATTACATCTAATGTTATTCCCTAATCAAACTTTAGCCTCTTGAATAATTGAGTCACGGCTGTGGCACGACAAACTCAATATTCTAAGTCAAGTCTAACCCAACATTCCGTACAATTGAATCAGTCCCCAAAGGCCCACGGCTGTGGCACGTAACGACCTTTAGATTCTTATTCAATGTACACATCTCTATGTAATAGACAAGTATTTCTTATTTCGAAATCAAAGCCCTCGGCTGTGGCACGAAACGACAATGATTCAAAAATAAGAACTACTTTCTATCATGTTGGAAGGATGTGACCGACACAAGCCCGTTGTATCATTGGCCAATTACTACTTGATATTATTTAATTTTAGAGGGATTATATTACGTTACAATCATAATCATATTATAAAGAAATTCTTCCTTTTAAATTAAATATTTCAAATCAATAATCAATAATCAGATAATTCCCAGATCGGGTGGAGCATTGTCAAGAGGCGTCACTTAATAACCCTTTCTTACAGATAGAAATCTGTTGTTGACAGAATCATCCTTTCTCTCATATCGAAAATTCATATTCAATTACGTGTTTCATAAACACAAGAATCTCATGATTGTATTCATAATATTATTCTTAAGGTTATGAAACAATTTCACTATACTAGGTTGTCTAACAAACGCCTTATGTTTATTTAAGTTCACCTAAATCTATCATCGCATGATAAACTAAGCATATATCACATATATCAACATGAATAAACATCAAGGTAGGCATGTTACATCATCTAGCACATTAGTCTAAGCATTATACATCTCTATGTATCACATGAAGCATTTAAAATCAATTAAAACAATCAAAAACAGCTTTAAAACACTTCATGGAAATATAAACAGTTAAAAACTTTTATATGAACTAAAATTGATCACTCCATTAGATCCGTCTCGGAAAAACGAATCCAACGGTATATTGCACGCCCAAAACGGAGTTACGAAACTCCCAGAAAATCAATTTTAAAATCAACAGAAGGGCTGTAACGCATTACAGGAACGCGTTACATGACCTGTAACGCATTCCGGTGATGCGTTACACCCCTTTTAAGCCATTAATGGGTATAACGCATTCCGTGAATGCGCCACAGGTGTGTAATGCATTCCCGGAATGCGTTACACCCCTATATTTTTTTTTGTTCAGCAGCCGCATGTTTCCTCGGTTTGCGCGCCTGACACCTCTGTACCGTGTCTGTTTTTCTCCGTGCAACTCACAGCAGCAGTACAACAAGTAGATGACAGATATATACATACATACAATTCATATATATATATATAACTATTTATATATCTTATTAAATTACGAATTTTAATTGAAACAACTTCAAAAATTCATAATAAAAAATCTATACATCATAAAATTATGAAAAAAATACCCAGACGATCTACAACACTTGTAGAACCCAGATCAACATTCAAAATTATTCTGAGAAATGATTTCTCATCAGACAAAATTAATCCATGATATAACTTGTAAAAATCATAATTAATTCATACAAGCACATAAAATTCTGAAATTTTTACCACAGATCTATATGCATACAACCTATGCTCTGATACCATTGTTGGATTTTTAACGCAGTGGGGGCATGGCAAAACACTTTTACACATACAAAATCCAAATAAAAGCATATAAATCGTGAATAAAAATTCGAGGGATTGAATCTAACCTTTAAAAATATTAATCGGAGACAACGATCAGAGATCCTTAGCAGTTGCTCCTCAAGTGTGAAGCACTCCACCGATATCCACCAAGAAAACGACTTTTAGGGAGGAGGAAGGAGGTGGAGAGAATTGGGTTTTCCAAACTTTTTGGGTTTTCGGGTTTGATGTGGGTTAGAATAAAATAGGGTCTATAATAGTGTATTTATAGGCAAAATTTTCAGCTGAAATTTTCCCATAAATATTATTATTATTATCCCATTTATTATTCTCATTAATAATTAAAACACCTTTTAATCATTAATCCTTTTTCTAAACACTTTAGAAATAATTCTCTCTCTTGATTTAATTTTCAAAAATTAAATCCTTTAATTAATAATATTAAGCTCCTTTTCTTAATTAATTTATAATCAATTAAATCTCATTTAATCAATTATTAAATTTGCCAATTAATTATTTATTTCATAAATAAATAATTATTAGCCATTATTAATTAATTCCTCCACCATTAAATCATTCTCTTTTTATGGTGTGACCCTGTAGGTTCAATATTAAGCCAGTAGTAGAAATAAATAATAATAAAACTATTTTATCATTATTTATATAAATTCTCTAATTTATTAAATATGATTAATTAATTAATCACATTTATTCTACATCGTGAGTGATGCTTCTCAACATATCGCGACTATCCGGATAATATGAATTCACTGCTTAGAATACCAAGAACCTGTCAGTGAATAGTTACCGTACAATAAACTCCTTCTACCCTACAATGTCCCGATTAAATACAAGGCATGGATCTCGTGTCAAGCCTATCTAATTCAATCACTTGCTTACCATTTACTATGCGTAGTTCTATGCAAATTAGAAACTCCTTTCTAATTTCATTCACTCTGGCCAGAGATTCCTGAACTAGCATAAGTGGATCAGCCTTGAACATTCGCTTCCTTCACCGGAAGGGGTAGATCCTTTATTGATCATACACTATCTTCGTGTACAAATTCCTATACCCAGAAGAGCCCTAATAATTGTCCCTGAAGACTAAGAACTAAACCAAAGCATAGTTCAGTGTACACAAGATGACTATGATGACCTCAAGTCTAAGGATACTTGTACAACTATCACTAGGTGAACAAC
This sequence comes from Apium graveolens, assembly GCF_009905375.1. NCBI lineage: Eukaryota > Viridiplantae > Streptophyta > Magnoliopsida > Apiales > Apiaceae > Apium > Apium graveolens. The sequence goes on from NC_133657.1 coordinate 66,677,294, forward strand.
TGCTGACACGTGAGTGAACTCCATCAGTTGTTCAGCTGTGCGAGTCATGTTCAGTGAACTTATTCCATAATAAGCACCTACATACTAGCTATAGTGTCACCACACAAATGTCTATGAGAACAGACATCCTTCATAATGAAGCAAGCATAGTATGTACCGATCTTTGCGGATTATTAATTACCAGTTAGTAATCCTATGACCAGGAACTATTTAAGTTTAGAGTTATCATCTTTTTAGGTCTCACTATTATGATCTCATCATAATCCATAAAAAGCTTTACTCTAAACTATGGTATATCTTATTTAAACACTTAAATAGATAAAGCCCGTAATAAAAACAAAACAAGTCTTTATTAATATCAATGAAATCGAAACAGATTACATAAAAGTTATTCCTAAATCCTAATACATGATTGGACTTAGGACATATTCCTTTCATTTAGTTGGGTTTGTAATAAAGTGTAGTATGTGATTCTTGTTTTCAAACTCAGACCTTAAAAGATCCTGAGTAGTGATAGTTCGGGGTAATTATTATATTTATATTCCGCTTGTGCAGGTTTAGTTGGTAATTGTTGTTAATAATGCCCCAAATCTATACCCCGGATTTGGAGGGTGTTATACATACACTTGTTAAATGGTATCAAGCTGAAACCATTTCTTCGAATCCTGTAGTAGCTAGGAAACCAACCACCTCATCTTCTCAAAAGGATGAGGTGAGTAAAAAAAGAGAAAGGAGGTAACCTTAACAATTATGCATGAGAGTGGTGAGGAACAAACAAAGGTTGAGTCACCATTGGTTAAAAGATCAAAGAAGAGTAATAAATCTGAGCTGACCACTCAAGCCACCTCTGCATCCTCTCAAAAGGATGCAGTTGTAAATATTGGGATTAAACAGACTCTAGATACATCCTCTCAACAGGGTGTGTCTATTGAAAAGAGAATTCACCCAAATACATTATGTATAGAGTCTGCACAACCTATACTTGATCAAATCCAAGTGTATGATAGAAGAAATAAGGATGGCACACACAGTGAGAGCACAAGGCGCACAATAAGAATAAGACCAATAGAGACTTCATAAGGGACCATTTGAGCTGCATAGAAAATGAAATGCAGAAATAGGGGAGGGGTTACATCTTTTGAAGCTCCCTCATCCATTCAGGGGGAGCTGCCAACACTCACTACTGAGCAACAATCTCTAATCTCTCAAATTTCTTCTCTACCTAAAGCACTTGAATCCAATTCTCAAGTACAAACTAACTCAAGTGACTTGGTTCAATCAACCTTGATCACCACCCAGACACTACATTCAGATGGTGAGAGGCTACTAGATAGGGTAGACCTTGATGACACCATCAAAACCATAGGGGATTCATCAGTTTTTACTGAAGACCCCATGGATGTCACAAATGCACCTTCATGTGCAAATCAACCTTCACAAGCTGTTAGGTTTGAGGGTAGTACTCCTGAGGGGAAGCTATACAAATCCTCTCCAATTCAATTGGAGGTTCCTCATGTAGGGACAACTCCCCTCAAAACCCTAGCTGAAATTGCTTTGACAATTGAAGCTGGGAGTACAATTGCCAATGACCCTGCTATGGGAGAGGAAAGTTTATCACATTCAAGTGACAGTGCTTTGCAAGAAGCACAAGGGTTTGAGACCGACGCACATGACAGTAACCCAGTCAAATCCCCTCCAATTCAATTGGAGGTTCCGACTTTATGTGAGGAACAACAACTTGTCAAAACCACAGAGCAATCTGTGAGTAAAACCGTGACTTTAGTCACAGGTGGTTTTAATTCACACCCTTCCACCTCTCAATCACACCTCATCTCCTAATGGCTCCAAGATACTGAAAATCAACCTTCTATAATTGAATATCTTAGAGTTGATCAACCTGGAGGCCTTGCTCAAATCTCACAAAAGCTACTCACATACAATATGTCAAATCAAGACTACCAAGCTATCATGTTCTCCTACCAGGCTGATGTTGAAGATAATCAGGCAAAACTTATTGATGAAGCTGGTCAGGATGCTAACTGTGATGCTTGGTTGGACAAGGAATTCACAATTGAGATGGATGTTGTTTTAGTTAAATTCAGGGAGGAATACATTACAATTCTGGGAAGCAATGCCAGATCCCTCACTCCACAAGAGGTGTATGATGCCATCAATGAGGTCTACAAAGCTCAAATCAAGGCTTTACACAACTTTGGAAAAGCTCTATAAATCACATTGAATGGACATCAAGACAAAGTCATGAAGATGGTCAAGGAAAAGATGGACCAAATCATCCCCTCTCAAATTTGGATCAAAAACTAATTCAAAACCTTCTCAGAACAAATGTCTAGGTATGATCTTAGTGGGATTGATAAAAGTGTAAATCAGCTCAAAGAATCATTTGTAGCCTTGCATAAAGTTGTTCAAGATCTTATCAGTAAATCCAATGACACATGGTTGAAGTTGGATCAAATGCACACTGCAAGATACACTCCTTCACCGTTGGTCATGGATGAAATTCATAAATTTGTGCAAGCTACTTTTGGACAATCTACTGCTATCTCTACTGCAAGCTCTTCTTCACAAGCCATTCAAGAACTCAAGACTCAAGTAGCTTCTCTGGAAACCTCAAATGCTTCTCTCAGCACTCAATTTCAGGCTTTGACTTCTCTAGTCAAAAGTTAACAGACAGACATAAAGTGTAACACCTCCAAATCCGGGGTCGGGGATCCGGGTTGTCACGAGTTCCATTTCCCTTAATAACACCCAATCTTAATAAATAATCAACTATTCTGTTCATCTTGTCTATCTGATGTTGTGTGATGAAAGAAGAAAGAAAGGGTGAGCAACAAGCCCACCAAAATAATATGTATAATAATTAACAATATATGAGCATTCTCATAGTACACATGAAAGTCTTGGTCAAGAAGAAATGAACCAAGCTGATATCTTAACGCGACCAAGTCGCAAAATATTCAATATATATACATATATACTTTTCACAATCTTTGAAATCCTCTAACATGTATAATATACACAGAGTTCCCATTTATAACTGTATTAAATATCGTTGCAAGGTGATCTCATATATCTAACCTTGTCTCAACGTTTTTCCGAAAATCTTTGACATGCACAAGATAATCATTTACTAGATATAAGTTTAAAAGATGAAGTTACAAGATACTCCAATATACTTATATCCAAATACTACTTGAACTACCACTGTTCAAGTTATAATCAGTTTCAAAAGTTCATCACCCAGATGAGACTATAAGATAAGACTTGAATAGATTCAATCCTTGAAATATCATTATAAATAATGAAGTTACGAGATACTTCATTAAGTCCCGATATATATATACACCTATATATATATATATATATACATTTCATACACTCCTTGAAAACCTCTGTTATGAAAATTATAAACAGAGTTGCAATATCCAATGAATTTGGAAAGGAGAAAACCTTGGCATAAACCTGATATCTTGCTGATCAGGCAAAGATACCAATAAGTAACCCTTTTCTACTAGTAGATGGACGAATTCCCCACTGGTCATCACCCTGGCCGCCATAGGACCTTATGCTGGACTGTCACTCAGCCACTTACGCATTTGATGGACTCCCACTGAGCCACTTACACTTTCATGGACGCCCACTGAGCCCATGTTGCTTATGCCGACTCAATAGATGGACTTACTTCCCGAACGTTGGGTAAGTAATCAATTCATTTATCAAAACAGCAACCTCGTTGCGAATGTAAAATACACCACTCAGCCGGATCCCTCAAGTTTTGAGCGAGTATTTAAATCCCCTTCGAAAGGAAGATCTTAACTATAAAAATGAGTTTTGGGATCCGCTCTAACTTTTAAAATCATTTTGAAGACTCGAAAACATTTTTAAGAATATTTGGAGTAATGCTGATTTAATGAAATAAATCAGTCCCGATATATTAGAAAATATCTGAATATTATTATTTAAATAATATTCCCATAAAGAATAATCTTTATAAAAATAATTGAAGTAGAAGTTGTAACAATTATACTTGAAATGAATATTAAATAACCAAAGATATACTTATACGAAAGTAATATCTTTATTTGAGTAATCAAAAGTGAGTTTGATTATCGACACATTATTCTTTAATAAAATAAAGAATATTAATTAGTAAATAATCGGAGTCATAAGTCCTCGAATGAATATTCAAAATAATATTCATTAATAAAATAAACGGAGTCATAAGTCCTCGAATGAATATTCAAAGTAATATTCATTAAATAAAATAAACCGAGTCATAAGTCCTCGAATGAATATTCAAAGTAATATTCATTAAATAAATAAGCGGAGTCATAAGTCCTCGAATGAATATTCAGAATAATATTCATTAAATAAATAAAGCTATCGAATAAACCTTATTCGATTAATAGTTTTGAACTATATCAATATATATATATAAATATATATATATATATATATATATATATATATATATATATATAATATACTCGGGAACATCGACTCCCGGTTTTAGAAAATGTTCACCTTTGGGTCCCCTATCCTAAGGGTATACGCAACTACTACTTATCTCTAGCATAGGTATTATGCAACTTATAAGCATTCAAATCAACAGATAGATAACCAGATTACGAAACATACATGCATATATATACCATCTCAACATGCTTCAATATATCGCAAAATTTGCTAATTAACCAACATGCATCTATCACAAGATCATGCATATACATTTATACATCACCACAACAGTATAACGGGTAGAAAACTTGCCTGAGTGTTCCGGGGTAGACTTAAGCTTAGAGTGGGTCCGATAACCTATGAACAACAACATAAGTCGGAATTAAACCAAAGTCACTTATAAATCTATACTTTAACCAATTTAGACTCTAACGCTCGCTTTGCGCTTAATGATTCTCTTAAGTCGCTCGAGTACCCACGGCTCCACCATTTTTAATAAATTAACCATTAAGGGTTTTAAGGCGATTCTTTCGCAAGTGCCTTACCAACTGCCTAATACACTTTACATAAATGATTCATACTCCAATTAGTCCTTTAAGGTCTTTAACCTATGTTTCAAAGTAAGGCGAGGGGTAATGGTTCGTTCGCGAAACGCCGTTACTTAAAACGGTCGTTTCTCCTAAACCGTACTTCGGATTCAAACGAACCACATATCAAAACGAAGCTCGTAACATGAACTATCTAATCATGGCAATGGTAAAAATCTAACAGGGAGTTCTCGGGTCCTAATGTTAAGAGCAAAAACAGTCTAAAGTAAATCGGACATTACGACGGCTATGTTTACGCGATTACCAATTTTATTCTACTCCAAACCAACCCACAATCAACATCCCAACCAAACTCCATCCATAATTCACCATAACAGCCCCAACAACTCAAAATTATCAATTTATACTATTCTCAAACATGAATTTAAACTATACTTAAGTTCATTAATCAATACTCCAAGAATTACAACTCCAAAACACCACAAAACCAACTAACCTCTACATACACAACAATCAAGCCTCTCATGAACTATAACAACAAAACTAAACCTAATACTCAAGTAAAGTTAGGGTTTGGAGGGGTTATACCTTCCTTGGAGAGTGGAGAATCAAGTAATTAGCTTGGAATCACCCTTAAAAGTCCTTATCCAAGCTTAATCTAAACAAAAACTCAAGAACAAAAATTTTAGTTCTTGAAAAACACTATTCACCATCTTCTTCCATGATTTTTAGGAAGAGATTGTGAATGAATTAGAAGCTCAAACTTATAGGATAGCTATATCTATGCATAAGGAGTCTTAGATAATTACCTTGCTAATTAACAAAACTTGGAACTAGGATTTTGAATTTTCTTTCTTTGAAAAAGAAAAGAAGCCGAGAGCTTTTGATGAAGAAGGTGAAATAGCTTTGTGTTTTTGGTGAAATTGAATTGTTGGTTGACTTGGTGGATTTGTTTTGTTTTGATTAATTACCTTTTTAACCATGAAAAATTGTGTGGTTATTAATCAACCACACCTCCTTCCCTTATGTCATGCTTAGGTCATCATGTGATGTCACTCTCCCACACTTGTCCTCTTCTTGTTGGTTTGATGACATCATCATCCCTAACCTCCTTGATGAACTCTTAATTGCTTGCCTAATGACCGCTAATCTGTTATACGGTTCGCTTAACTTTCGTTCTCGTTTATCGTTTGAGGGATCATACCCGGGATCTTATTACTTGGGTTCCCTTAACCTTTCTCAATACATTATATTCCTTTTATGATCCTCTCTTAAAATCCTTGAATTTAAATCTTTTTTATCATGTTACATTATACTCAATTCTTTCGGTATCTGGTGGATTTTCGGGAAAAATCAAAGTGTTCGGATTTGGATTCTGACGATCTTTACATACACTTATATACCACATAGAGTACTAAAAATATCCCAGACGATCAATAAAAGAACCCCTACATAGTGTGGCATGAAAAGTTTTCTTATTCAGCATAATCAGCAAAACACTATTCATAAGGGTTTCAAAAATTCCAAAAATTGGGGTTATTACATAAAGAACCTGGTGGACTCTCACAAGCACCTTCAAATGCAAAACTCTGTTGCTTTGGGAGCCATCATGGGAAAGCTCAACATTCCTCTACCATCACTTCCAGAACATATAAGGCTTGAAATTCCTACTCCCCTCCTTATGCCTGACAACAAGACTAAGGGGGAGATAGAGGCTAGGCTAGCAAGATCCAGATAATCTACTCAACAAGTCCAGGGTGCTGAAAAGAGCTTAAATCAAGATGTAGATCTTGACATGGAGAGACTTATTAGGGCTGCTGAAGGACCAAGTCTGAGCAGAGAATTTGATGAATTGCTTAAGGCCCTAAAAGCTTCTCTCAATAATAATCACTTCACATACAAAAAGGCTCTGGACAAGACAATAAACTTTTTAAGGGTGATCATGGTAACTCAAGACAATTTTCTACAAAAGAGAATAATGGTCAATGCAAATGACTCTGGGATAGATAGATGTATGCAGGTGTCCCTCAATTATCTTGTCTCAAGGAGGGCATCTGAGTTGGACATTCTGATAAAAAAATTCAAAGTTGTGACTCATGAAGACACCTTGTTACTAGCTGAATTGAAGAATGCACAAGTGGCTGCTTTTCTAGAAGCATACCTATAGCCAAGCAAGGGAATAACATACATATGTCCTAACATCAAATACTTCAAACACTTCCAAATCCCTAAACAATGTGTCATGGCCAACAAGAAGCTTATCATGATTCTAGAAACTGGTTTAAAATCTAAGAAGAATAAGAACTTTGATGATGTAGAGATGATAAAGCTATTGAGGAGATACCTGAGTGATGCTGAAGCCAACTTGCCCAAAACTCAAATCAACAAGGATAATTTGGATGATGATGAGCAGAAGAAAGATGATCAAAATCCTTCTGGCTCAAATCCAAGTCAATCCACTAAGCCATCTGGAAGCAAGGGTGGAGAGAAGAAGAAGGAGGATGAAAAGAAAAATGAAGAGAAGAAGAGAGCAACTGAGAGAAGGAGTAAGAGGTGACATGATGGCTCAGAACCACAACAAACCCTAAAAATCCAAACAGCCCTAGCTCAGCCTCTAGCTAAATCTTTAGTGCCAACAACCTCAATCAACAAACCACTTCTAACCTCTAAGCCAAAATTTCTATACAAACAAACACCTAACTCTTTCCTAAAAATTCCAGTCACCACAAGCCAAACAATTCTCAAGAAAATCACAACCTTAGCTTTAGCCAAGCCTTCACTAAAAGTCAATCTCAAATCTGTTGGGAGGAAGCCTAAGAAAGACAAGCCTACAGAAAAAGTAGAAGTCACTGAAAGGGCCATCTGGAACTGTTTCAAGCAATCTGACTTTCTACCTTTGAATTGGTGTATCTCAGATGAAGATTATTTTCAATAACTTGCTGAGGAAATAGTTAGAGTCTGGGTTGTATCTCCACGGGAAGTTAGAATTTACTATGAAGATGGGTCATTCACCTTCCTTGGTTGCACTTTAATGGATTCACTCTTTCTCACAGAAATCAAGAGAGTGATAAGCCTGCTAAAGGATAAAGATTCTGCTACAAGAGCATGGAGATCAATTCTGGTTGAATGGTTGATTGAAAGAGAAGAAAAAAGAAAAATGAATGAAGTTGAATATGAGGAAAGAAAGAGAAAGTATGATGAGGAAATTTAAATGTTCATATAAAGGTAAGAAGACCTGAAAGTAAAAGGAAGGAGCAGAATATCTAAAGATAGGAAGTTTCTTAACATCAAAGTCGGCCAATTCTCAAGATTTAGAATTGATTTACTAGACAGTGGTTATCCAAAGGAAGACATGATCAAACTAGTAGAAGCTCTAAGTGGGACACCTATTGTAGAAGAACTTGAAATTCTTGTTCAGTTAAAGGACATCCTTAGAGAAATAGAAGCAAAAATAGTTTTAACCTGATGCTTGTAACTACTTAAACTTTGTAAATCTTCTAATGTATAAAAGTTATAATTATGTCAATTTTCATGTAATTACTTTATTTTCCATTTTAACTTGGGGTTAATCTTGTTAACATGCATGAATTTGTGTTAAGCAATCTTTTAACGAATTAGGGGAGATTGTTGTACAAGACATGCCTGTACTTTAACAAGACTATGTCAAATTAACAACCCTAAGTAAGTTGTATTGTAATCTTAGTTTGCATTTTGTATTGTAACATTTAAAGTCCGTAAAAATGTCAAAGAGCAGACTGGAGTCTTTTTGTTTAAACACTATCAAGCCTAAGGATTCTATCTGGAAGAAGATCAAGAAGATCATGCCTCAGAAAAATTATGAAGAAGCTTGGAGTTGAATAAATCTGTTTGGATAAAAATATTCTAAGTCAAGATCTCTACAAGTCACAGATTAGTGTTATAGAGAAGTCACTCGAGAACTACAAATGACTTATCGAGAAGTCAGGAAAGCTACTAGAGAACTCAGAGAGATATCGACAAGCCAATTGAAGACATGAAGATTGGAGATATCGATAAGTCATTTCTTCACTAGAGAACTCTAGAGATATCGACAAGCCAAATATCACTAGAGATCTCTGAGATATCGATAAGTTAAAATGTCACTAGAGATCTCAGAGATATCGACAAGTCAAAATGTCACTAGAGATATCAGAGATATTGATAAGTCAAAGTGAAGACATGAAGCTGAGAGATCTCGACAAGCCAAATTCTCTTATAGAGAACACAGAGACCTCTACAAGTCAAATCTACTATGGAAAATTAGAGATCTCGATAAGTCAATATACTTATCGAGATGTCAAGATCTCTATATGCCTAACTGGAGATCTCGAGGTAAAATCTCAAAGTACAAATTGCAGACCAGTTCAATATCCAAGATTTACAATCAACAAACAATCCAACCAGCTGGATTGACAAGTCTACAAAAAGCAGCTTAAAGGATGTGCAAGATCAATGGTGAAGATTAACTGACAAAGAAAGATCGAAGTTAACACAAGATGCAAAGATATGCTAAGCCAGAAATAGAAGTTACACTTTTCCTAAAATGGAAATAATTAGTGACAACTTACAAAAGTGAATATCATGTCTTATTATACACTGTGTAAACCAATAGTTAACTGAAATATAAAGTTAACACTGGTCCTTTGTTAGTTGTAGAAATTTAGATAGAAAATCTTGTATTTCTCTGAAGAAGAAGCTAAGCTCTTTATTAGCTAGAAATTTTATAGCAAAACATTCTTAATTTTAATATAAAATTAAGTGAGTTTTGAAAGATCTGTGTTCATTGTTATTGATTGTTTAAATTTCAGTACTAACACATATCACTACAAGATTGCATCTACTTTGTTCAAACCATAAGAATTCAAGAAAACACAAAAACACCTAAAACACATTCACCCCCCCGTGTGTTATTCATTTCCTAACATAAATCATAAACACAGAGAACTTAGTTTTAGTCATGCATGAATCTGAAGCAATTAAAATCTGAGAAGGTACATTTTTTAAAGATCGTGAAGATCTTATCAGTTTTACCAAAAGTTTCCATTTGGAATAGGGGTATGATATATTAATTAAATTTTCTAAAAAGAAAAATATGTTGTTTTTGGTCACTGATAAAATGACAAGAGCCGGTGTACAAACATGTTGAATTCATTCTACACTTCGACAATAAAATTGTTAGATATAATTGATGATAGAAGCATTTAGGACTATCAGAGTTTGCCAACAGTATTTGTGATATCAGAGTTTGAGAAAGGAAGACGTCATCAGCATTTTCATCAGTATTTGCTGATCATTACTTGTCATCAGCATTTGTTCATATCAGTATTTGTCAAACTGGAAATCAGGAGATAACATATTAAGATATATTTGCAGAGATATGTGTGACGCCCTCCAAACCCGGGTCAGAAGTTTGGGGTCCACAACACACACACACACCATATTTAAACCTGTTTATGAATATAATAATATATATACTTACCATATTCCAAGGATCGATGCAGTTTAAAGTATGTCCACAAGCCACAACCTTATTCATTTTACAAACGTACCAAATCCCGATTTATTTATCTTACATCGGAAGTTTAAACTTTATTACAAACTATCAAACAACCAAGCCAAACATCATCTGCTAGTGTATTCCATTTCAACCTGGATACCTAGCTCGCACACTTTTCTAGGGATCCTCGCTACCACCAGTTTCCTTTTTTCACTGGAAAAGAACATAAACAAATTTCCAAGAGTGAGCTAACTAGCTCAGCAAGTCACAATGACAACACTAAGATTAAACAATAATCAATTGAAATGATATAGAGAATTAAGTTTACTGATAATCAACGAATAGAATTGGATATTCACTTTTATTTTAAAAACCAAGTTTAGGCTGCTGATCAGTCACGCACTAACCCCGAGCAAGACTCCGAGCTTTGCTCTATATACTGGATCCAAGGCACATATTGGCCTATTATGACCACAAATCTGGTCCGACCACGAATCTGGTCCATATTTGAAAATAATCCAATTCCAGAATAACAATACGAAAAATAATGTAAATCAATAAACTGAATCAAAACAACATTTATCTCGAAGTATAGGGTAATTCATGATTCCAAGAAGGTACGACAATGGAGTCATAGAGGTTAGCTTTCAATCAAAGAAAGAATCATAAAGTAGAAGACCAAGGGTTCAAGGGTTACAAGGATTGGCCTTCTGTTATACAAAGCACAAAGGTTTGTGTGTTGAACAATTCAATATGAAGAATCAGTATGTGGTATATATGTATTTGCGGGGTAGTATTGTATGTGTGTGGTCCGCATCTGAGAGTTCAACAATCAATGGTTTATGAAGAATAAGGCTTATGGCTCAAAATCAATAAGAATCAGGGTTTAGGGTTAAGTACTTCAAAGTACTTGCAATATAGAATAAGAACCAATAGGATAATTTACAATTATATTATGAGGGAGAGCAAAAACACTTGCCTTATCAATTTGCTTTCACTTTACTAGCACTTGTCAATTGGTTCCCACTCACTGACTATCTGCTTTCCTTTCTATGTCTCGCTTCCTCTTTTAAACATCATATGTATTTATCAATACTCATTCTCATCTCATTCTATTCGTTACAGGCTTCTATCTACCCTTCGTTTCACCCAAATCCGACGTACAGATTGAAAGTTATAAACAAAACAGTTAACCAATGCACGTATAGTAATATTACGCATCAATCAGATCACACATAACACGTAGCACGTAAGATATTCAATTAAAATAATCATTCAAAGAAGATCTGGGGTTAAAAATGATTTTCCAGGTATTTAATACGAATTTTTGAACATTTTTCGGAATTAAAACGGGTCTCCGAATCATTTTATAATTAAATAATAGGATTCGAACACTTGAATCGGACTTTAAAATAATTTTATAATAATCATCGAGCCTTGAAAATAATTTTAAATAATATTTTAAAGCTCGAAACAGTTTTTCAGGATTTTTAAATCCAAATAAATAATTAAATCCAAATAAATAATCAATTAAAATTAATTAATAACTAATTAAATTAATTAATCAATTAATATTTAAATTAATTGACTAATTAAATAATTAATTATTAACTAAAATAATTAAATAAATAATTTAGATTTAATTTCAATTTAAAATAATTTTTCAGAATTAAATATATTAATTTTTGGAATTTGAAATAATTAAAACAATTTTCTGAAAATAAAATATAAACAGAAAAATAGTTTTTATAAATTTTATAAACATAAATCAAAAATTTGTTAATTTTTAAAACTATAATATTAGGTTTGCAAGTCAGGGGAAACTTCAGGGGCCAAATAGCATTTTGTCACTCCTGTCGTCTTCCCCGGCGAGTTTGGTCGGCGGAACTCCATGGCCGCCGCCACGGAGCTTTTACGGCGGCCAGAAAATGCCCAGAAACATGCCAAAATCATGTGGTTTTGTTCTTCTAGCTTCTAGAAACTCAATTACACGATTATTTATGTCAAAATCACGGCCAAATGGCCCCGACTCCGTTTTGAAGAAAACCGCCGCCGCCTTGAACAATTTTCCGACGAAGCCTTTCCGGCTATCGTCCGTTCACTACCCATACATCAATCAAATCGTTTTTCAATGATCTACAAGATGGTGGAATCAATTTAAATCAATAACCCCTAACAAAGAAACACCCAATTTCTAATTAAGAACATTCAAACCTATAAATCCTAGTTTTATTAATTCGAGAATCAAACATCAATTTCTATATGTTATTGAACTCCAAATTAGTCATATAATATACAAAAATGACAAGGAAGAAAAGATCTACATGATTCTAGCATCAAATCATATCAACAACATTAAGAACAAATTTTCATAATTTAATCTTTAAATAATTCAAAATAAAACAATTAAATAAGAAAAATAACTTGATTTCTGCACTAGAATAGTTGATTGATTGAGAAAGAGTTTTTCGAGAGCTTCGATTTGATATATAGCATGTTTGAATCGGAGTTCGATAACGCCTTTGTTCGTGCGTTTGATTTTCAAGAACGTAACATTTTTAGGGGTTATCTCTGTAAATCAATAGTTTTAACTGGTTTTTTATGATTATATGAATAAAATGGAATAATAAAAGGGCTATATATATTTATGAAATATTGGATCGTGTTGGATCGTATAGGATCGATAAATTAGTTACTTAGCCGCTAGGTAACTTCAAAACGATCCGTTTTGATACCCGTATTGGATAATTATCCAAACCGGACTTCTTATAAAACACTTTATACAAAAATAATGTAATAAAATCCCGTATTTTGAGAATACGGGTTTTATTGATATATCGAAATGATTATTGTATCGAAAATTGTACGCCGGGACATGTACGGGCCAAACCGTAATCCGGATTGAAAAAGTTAAAACACGGAAAATGTTCAGAACATCCAGATTAGGTTAGGAAAGAGTTTTCCAAAGAGTTTCGGGTTGTAAAAACGTAAAAACGGTTGAGGTTGGACGATTTCCGGTTTCATAAAAATAGTTTTATAATTATTCAGAAAATAATTGTTAAATCTGTAAATCATTATAAAATCAAATAACGATCCAAAAATTACCAGAAAAATACCACAATCATCTATATTTTATTCTGGACATAATAAAATTAACATACTCACATTTAATCACATATATACATCTATTTATCAATATCAATTAACAGATAATTCACCAAAATAATCATTTATTGATAAAATAATTACACGCGATATCTCGGATATTACATCGTTCCCCCCTTAAAAGGATTATGTCCTCAGAATCTGCTAAGTAAACAAATGAGGGTACTTTTCTCGCATATCACTTTCTAATTCCCAGGTTGACTCTTCAACCTTTGGGTTTCTTCACAACACTCTTACTAACTTTACAACTTTATTTCTCAATATCTTTTCTCTCTTTTCTAGAATCTCTGTCGGATTCTCTACATATGATAAATCTGCTTGAAGTTCTATCGGCTCATATTCGATTACATGCCTAGAATCTGGATTATACTTCTTAAGCATTGATGCGTTAAATACATTATGAATGTGCTCCATGTGCGGGGGTAATGCCAATTCGTATGCTACCTTGCCGACACGTTTCAAAATTCAAAAGGTCCAATGTATCTAGGACTCAGCTTTCCTTTCTTTCCGAATCTAGTCAACCCTTTCCACGGTGACACTTTCAGTAACACCAGATCTCTGTCTTCAAATTCCATATCCTTTTTTGATTGATCTACATACTTTCTTTGACGATCCTGTGCTGCAATTAGCATTTTCTGGATGACTTCCATAACTTCTTTTGTTTGTTGCACCAACTCGGGTCCAAGTATCTTACGTTCTCCCACTTGTTCCCAATACACTAGTGATCGACATTTGCGTCCATAAAGAGCTTCATAAGGAGGCATTCCGATATTGGCATGATAACTGTTATTGTAAGCAAATTCCACTAACGGTAAATGGTCATCCCAATTTCCTTTAAAATCAATGGCACAAACACGTAACATATCTTCAATTGTTTGAATTGTTCTCTCGCTCTGGCCGCCCGTCTGTGGATGATAAGTTGTACTCATGTTTAGCTTAGTTCCTAAACATTCTTGAAAACTTCTCTAAAATCTTGAATTGAATCGTGTATCTTGATCGGATACAATAGACACAGGGACTCCATGACGGACTACTATCTCCTTCAAGTATATGTGAACCAATTTGTCCATTGAGAATCTTTCATTAATAGACAAGAAATGAGCTGATTTGGTTAGTCTGTCAATTATAACCCAAATGGCGTCGTGGTTCGGTTTCGTCCTTGGTAAACCAACTATGAAATCCGTAGCAATGTGTTCCCATTTCCACTCTGGAATCTCTAAAAGCTGTAATAATCCACTTGGTCTCGGTGCTCTGCCTTAACTCTTTGACATATGTAACATTTGCTAACCCATTCCGTAATTTCTCTTTTCATGTCCGGCCACCAATATTTCTCTTTCAAATCTCTGTACATCTTGGTACTTCCGGGATGGACTGAATATCTTGAGTTGTGAGCTTCTTGTAGAATTTCATTCTTCAATTCTGTTACGGATGGAATCCAAATTCTGGAAGAAAATCTGTGAATACCTTGATCATCTTTCTGAGTGCTTAATTCTTCCACCACCAAACGATTGATATCATGATCCATTATTGCCTCTTGATATTTCTTTATCTTTTTTACCAATTCTGGCTAAAACGTCATACTATACATCTTTGCTTCATTAGGATTACAAATCCTGATTTCCAATTCTAACTTTTGAAATTCCTTGTATAATTCTTCTGGTACTGTTAACACGTTCAGTCTTTCCTTTCTGCTTAACGCATCTACCACTACATTCGTTTTTCCTGGATGATAGTTAATTGTGCAATCATAGTCCTTGATCAACTCCCGCCATCTTTTTTGTCTCATGTTGAGTTCCTTTTGCGTGAATATGTACTTTAAACTTTTATGATCCGTATAGATTTCGCATTTATCTCCATATAGATAATATCTCCAAATCTTCAGGGCGAATACTATTTGTTATTCCCAAGGAACTAACAATGAGATTTACAGAAGGGGGGTTGAATGTAAATCTTAAAACTTTTTCAAGTTTTGAGCAGTTTCAAAAGCTGAGTGTATGATGAACATATGTGTGTGAATTACTTTGAGCATGTGCAGATAGATGTATCTCTGGTGTTGCTCCACCAGAGATGTGTATTTCAGAAAATCTATGATACAATGAATTGTTCACAGCTGCTTCCTAGTACAAAGTAGATGATTTTCTCTCTATGTTTTTCTAAACAGCTCTGGAAAATTCACATCTAACTACTAGCTGCAACTTGGTTTATATATCACCAAGTTTTCAAGTGAAGACAAAGATAAAAATACAATCATAAAATAGTTCTTCACATGTTTCTTCTCCATTTCTCTATCCAATGCAATCTAAGATAATCTGTGAATCTTTGAATACTTCCTTGTTTACACCAGAATGGAAATGCTGCTTTTTCTTGATTCCTCCAAGAGGCTACCACATTCCAATTATCTCTGTCAACCCATGTGCCTCTGTCATCTTATGAATTGTCACTATCAACTGCTATGGAACTGAGCATCTGTTGAAGCTTTCATCCGTTGATGGCTTTATTTGTTGATGCTTTAGTGTCATCCATTATTGCTTTAACAATTGAAGCTTTATCCGTTGATGCACTCATCCATTGATGGATGTTATCCGTTGAAGCTTTAGAGACATCCGTTTAAGCTTTATTTCTCATCCGTTGAAGGCCTTTAATCTATCATTTGATACTACTTCATTTATACAAAATTACAAGGCATGAAATATATACAATTAGCCCTCCTATTTGTATATCCACTAGTAGTCAACATGACTTATAATTTCCCACAACTTCTAAGAATTATAACTTAAATACAGAGACTGAAATGTGCTACAAAACTAAACTTATTTCTAAGTAAAGCTACTCCATCAACACATAGCCAAAGTGGTCTTATCCGTTGAGGCTACAAATACTAGATTTCTACTTAAGTGTTTTGTTTAACTTATCATCAAACTAATACATATATTCCTAACAATCTCCCCCTATTTATGTCTACTAGAGTTGTAGGCATAAATTCAGGGTTAACTTGATGATAACAAAACACTTAACAAATATATGAGTTGAAACCAAGTAGAAATTCAAAAGTGCTGCAAAAGTGTATGTACTGAGATAGAATTAAAGATTTACATTGTTTCCAAGGGTGCTCCTTTAGTCTGAGCAAATCATTTTCTTTTCCTTTGTTCCCTTATTTTCTTCCCTAGCCTCCTGTCATTTTTCTCTACTTGGAGTTGGAGTTGTCTGTAGAATTCAGCTTCATCTTCTTCACTGATATCCAACTTAGATTGCATGTCCTTGAGAGTTTCATTACTGGCAATTTTAAGCTTGTCTTCAAGTCTGAAAAATCTTCTGACTCCTTTATTGTCTCTGAACTTCATCAACCAATGAGGTGATTTATGAATTGTAATTCGATGCTCAGGGATGAATAATGTTCTAGGCAAGGAATTTGACTCCCACCAATTCTTCCTTATGCTGGCAATCTTGTTGAGAATCTCAGTTTTGGCAGTCCTGGTAAAGCCAGTATCCCTTTTGATAGCTGAGTAGACTCTGATCAAGGTATAATAGCCCTCACTTAGAATTTTTTGAAAATGCCAAGTCCTTTCCACACTTCCTTTATACTTAAACACTAACCTTTCTGGTAGCTGTCCATAGGCATTTATTCCCCCTACTTCCTCCAGCTCATCCATGTAGAGTTCAATATCTATATATTCTTTTATGTCACAAATGTGAACATAATCATCCTTTGAGGCTTGTGGCTTAGGCTTAGGTTTATGTTTCTAAGTGAATTTACTTGAGGTTAGAGGAGGTGTTGATTTGGATTTTCTTTTCAGTTTCTTTGGTGGTGGAGAAGTAGTTAAGAAGGTAGGCAATTTGATGGTGTCCCAATCAATAGGTTCCTCTTTAGGGATGATTGTTTCACCATGGATATTTATACTGGGATCAGCCACAACAGGTTCAGGAATAGAAGGTAGTGGTTTAGATTTTGATTGGGTTTCCTCAGTGTCATCTCCACTCTTCCTTTTTGCATTGGCCTTCTTTCTGTTCCCTTTCTGCCATTCCTTTCTTTCCTCACTTCTTTCCTCCACACTCTCACCAACCATATTCCCCATATCCACATTTATGCTTTCAGTCTTGTCTTCTTCACTCTTGTCTTCAATCTTCTTCTTTTCTTCAGTTTGACTTGACTTTAGTTGTTTTTCAAGCTTTGCTTGTGCTCTTTTGTCAGCCTTCAGCTTTTTAGCTTCCTCCTTTAGCCTCTTGGTCTCTTCCCTCTTGGCTATTGAGAATTTGGGATGTCCTTGCATCACACATATGCTTTTTCTCTCTCTATAGATGATAGCCATATTCATTCTTTCCACTACATCCTTGGTCTCTTTGTGCTTTATGATGTTACCACCCAAAACTTTGTCTTCATCAGGCTTTGGAAGAGGAAAATCCACTTCTTTTAGTTGAGCAAAGCTTAGAGGGTTCTTTGTAGAGTCCTTGTTGAATCTAGTGGTTGGCTTGAGTAGCATGGGCTTCAGGTTCCTAAAAGAAGTTTCTCCAACCTTATTCCTCCTTACTGGCTTGTGCTCCATAATGATTAGCTCAACTTTTATGATATGTTTCACAGATAAGGATTTTGTAGTTGTAGAGCCAAAAACTTGTTGCATCCTTTCATCAATTCTTCTCCTTTGCTCTTTCACCTTCATCTCAGCTGCTGCTAGCTAGATTAGATCAATTCCATCAAGCTTTCCTTTGATTTAAAGTGTTGGAGAAGTAGTGATGGCTGAAACTAGCACTTTTGATATTTGTATATGAGTAGATGGCTCCCTTTCCCCTTCCCCTTTATTCGCCCCCTTTTTGTTATCATCAGGGAGAGGGTTCAAGCCCTGTGCTTTAGCCAGTTGCATTAGAAGACTAGTCTGAGACTATTGATTGTGAAGAATGGTGACCATAGAGTTTTCAATAACTTGAACTCTTTCCTCCAATTTGGCCATCTTCTTTTCAGCATCCGATTCTCTTCTTAGTCTCAGTAACAGTTACTGCTGGTACCAAAGGGCATGATTGAATCCAGCTTCTCAGTATTGTAGGACTTCAAGTTAGCTATATCCTTCTTGAGTTCATCCACACTTAGATTCTGTCTTAATCATGAGATGTAGAGAATCTAAGTGGGATTGAAGAATAGCCTTGGTACCAACATTTGAAGTTTCCTGAATTGCCTTTTGGATAGCCATGACTTGTTTGACTAAGGATACATTGAAATGTCCTGGTGTAGACTCCTTTGCCAATGCCCATTCAGGTAACTCTGGAATAGAACTTGGGCCTTCATCTCCCCCTAAGTTCATGCTTCCATCAAAAGAACCAGAGTCATCATCATTAGAATTTACTCCAAATTCCTCAGATGGCTCACCAGCTGTAGAAGGCATCACATTGACAACAGCTTTATCCCTTTGTAGAGATTCTGAAGTATGTACTAGGTTTAAAGTCTTTTCTGCCTCTTCATTGCCCTGAGTAGCCAACAGTTGATAGGCTGACACAAGATGTGTAAAAGTGTCAGCATCCAAGGAAATGTTATCAATTACAGCTTTGTACTGTTGCTGAAATTGTCTTTCCTTTTCAGCATCATCCACAATCATTGACTCACTAGCAATGGCTGGATCCACCCTTATATCTCCTGTACCTGCTTTTCTCTCAATTTCTCTCTTTTCTTATATCAGGGGCTCCCCCTGGCTCACACTCCTCACACCCTCACCTTCACCTACTAAGGTGGTACTCCTCTCACTTTTTTTTGCCATGCTGGAAGAAATAGCATGCATATTTAAACTCTCAAGCTCTCCTTTTGCCTGGGAGCAACCCAGCCTCTCACTCAAGTTTTCACTTCCTTCCCTCAACCCTAGAAGTGATTGTACAGTAACCATGTCTTCTACACCTGGAGTTAATTCAGTTGTTTGTGTAGAGACTATCAACGGATAAGGAATATCCGTTGAGGTAGAAACAGATGGTATCAACGGATAACTGCTGTTAAGCTTATCCGTTGAAGAACAACCACTTGTCAACGGATGAGGGATATCCGTTGAAGAAGGAAAAGAAGTAGAAATTGAAAGTGACATAATTGTTGAATCTGTGTGGATTGATTTTAATTTAGGTGACACAGATTCTTCAACTCAGTCTGAAAGAATTGGCTGATGATCCAACAAATCATCTAAAAGATGTTGATCACCAGTATTTGAGTGGCTCATCCCTGAGTTGTAAAGAGGGAGAATCAGGAATTGATGTGAAAATCATGTCCACATCCAGAGATGGTGATGGAGAATTTGGTGGTTGGTGTGTGTCAATTTTGAGAGAATGGGGCTGTGACTCCACATTTGTTGGAGTCACATCAAGCTGAATTTGTGAAGGCATAGATACAGGTGGTTGTATATGTGCAGTATGTGCACCCTGTATGGAAACTAGGGTTTTGACCTTCTTTCTTCTTGTAAAGGCTTTTACAGGTGAGTGTGTGGCTTTAGTATCCCTCCCTCTTTTGTTCTGTGTCCCTAGTTGAGGACTATTTTCAATAGCTGCACCCTTTTGGGAGGATGCAACTAAGGATGAGTTTGAATCCGTTTCAACCACCACAGTCTTTTGAGAAACTGTGGCTTGGCTAGCTTGGGTACCACTCACCTCTCCTACCTTATTCTGGGGGTTTTCTTGATGTTGACCCCTCCCCTCACCACAAACACCCTGTTCACTCCCCTCAAGGTTTATGGTAGATGTTACAACTGTTGTCTTTTGAGAGACAGCAGAGGTGGCTTTCTTTGACTTGGATTTTGAAACTTTAGGTTTGGTGGCCTTGGTAGGAATCTGTTGGGGCATTAACACAGATTCCATGGCCACACTTGAAGACAAAGAAATTATGGGGTTGGAAGTAGTAGGAGTTGAAAAAGTATTTACCTCACTTACCTGAGGTGCATCCATGATTGGTAAGTATACCAATGGCACCTGACTGTTGAGGTTAATTCTTAAAAGGTCTGCAAGGACCCTCTTCTCTTGTGCCCAGCATTTGAGTTTAATTCTCTCATTATTTATGACCAAACCTTCAGCAACATGGTTAGCCAATTCTAGCATTACATAGTTGCTAAAATTATAGTACCTATTAGCCTTGTTACCTAACCTAGTACCTAATTCTAGCATTACATAGTTGCTAAAATTATAGTACCTATCAGAAACCAAGATATAGAGCATATTAACAAGAGATGAAGTTATTGCATCAAAATTACTAATTTCCCAGAGAAAACCTTGATAAAGGCATCACTGAGAAAACTCCATTCTTTCCTAAGGCCTTTTCTCTTAATACTGCCTAAACTAGTAGAATCAAGGGAATAGCCTATGGAATCTAACATGCTAGATACATCATTATCAGTGTGTGGTGTCATGGCATTGTTTTCAGGTAATTTAAAATAGGACTGTATATCATCACAGTTAATACAGTAATCCTTACCTTTGAGAGAGAAGGAGATGGTCATATAAGTGGGGTTGAACTCAGCAGTTGTCCAAATCTCCTCAACTACCTCACAGTAAATCATTGGGGCTTCCAGCATTGCATAGCTCAGTTTGCAGTTTTTGATGAAATCCATCATCTTGTGATAATCTGAGTGGGCTTCATTCTTTTCCACCAAAGCTACGAAATTGTTTTTCTCATAGACAAACCCAGATTGGGACATTATCTTTACTACTGGTGCCATTATTGTGGGTAGAAGTTGCAGAGAAAAGTTGAGAGTTTTGGGAGAGAAAGAGAGTAAAAGCTTTTGAAAATTGCAAGAAAGCGTAAAGTGAAAATAAGAATTCAAAGGGGCTTTTATACTTTCTCAAATTAAAACATAAAAAGAATGATTAAACAATATTTTTAAGTGAATTACAGCCGTTTGAGAATAAAAGAAAAACTGTATGTATTCTAAAAACTGCCTTTAATACAAATACATACAACTGTATATATATATATATGTATCAACGGTTAAGAAAATAGAATCAACGGCTGTGACTCACTCAAAACGACTGATATGACAGTTCAACGGATGAGGTAAACGGTCATCCGTTGAAGATTAACACAGTTTTATCCGTTAAGGATAAAATTACCAGAAATATATTTGTCTTTAACGGATGATGGACATCCGTTGATAGAACAATTTTAACTTTCAACGGATAGGGAATATCCATTGATAGAATAAACTTTACTTAAAGCCAACTTTGTTCTTGCAACAAATTCATTTCAGGCTACAAAACAAATTACAATAAGGACATGAATTTAGGAATAATTAAGCATACCTAGCTCACTTACCAATCTTGTGAATGTTGATTCATCAAGTGGCTTGGTAAATATGTCTGCAATTTGTTTTTCACTTGGAACAAAATGAAGTTTCACTGTACCATTCATCACATGTTCCTTTATGAAGTGGTACTTGATGTCAATGTGCTTGGTTCTTAAATGCTGCATTGGATTTTCAGTAATGGCAATGGCACTTGTGTTGTCACAGAATATTGGAATTTTGTCAACATTTAGCCCATAGTCAAATAGTTGATTCCTCATCCATAATATCTGTGCACAGGTTCTACCAACAGCAATGTACTCAGCCTCAGCTATTGATGTAGAAACAGAATTTTGCTTCTTACTGAACCATGACACAAGTTATTCCCTAGAAATTGACAGGTGTCAGTTGTACTTTTCCTGTCTATTTTGCAACCTACATAATCTGCATCTGAGTAGCCAATTAGATCAAAACCAGTCTCTAGGGTACCAAATTCCTAGATTTGGAGTCCCTTTGAGATATCTGATTTTTTTTAATAGCAACTAAGTGAGATTCTCTAGGATCAGCTTGAAATCTAGCACAAAGACATGTAGAAAACATTATATCAGGTCTACTGGAAGTTAAATATACAAGTGAACCAACCATGCCTCTATAGCTTGTAATGTCCACAAACTTTTCAGCCTTGTTTATTTCAAGCTTAGTGGCAATGGCCATGAGAGTTTTTGCAGATGAACATTCCATTAAGTCAAACTTCTTTAAAAGATCATAAATATATTTAGTTTGACTAATGAAAATTTCACCACTAACTTGTTTAACTTGTAAACCAAGAAAATAAGTTAGCTCTCCCATCATGCTCATTTCATATTTACTTTGCATTAACTTAGCAAACTTTTTACAAAGTTTATCATCTGTAGAACCAAATATAATATCATCTACATAAATTTGAACAAGTATTGTAGAGCCATTAACATTTCTAAAGAAAAGAGTTTTATCAACAGTACCTCTTGTGAAGTAAATATCTAGGAGAAATTTTGACAAAGTCTCATACCAGGCTCTAGGTGCTTGCTTTAGTCCATAGAGTGCTTTCAACAGATAATACACATGGTCTGGAAAATTTGGATCTTCAAACCCTGGAGGTTGGCTCACATAAACTTCTTCCTCCAATTCTCCATTCAGAAATGCACGCTTGACATCCATTTGATAGACTTTGAAATTGGCATGGGCTGCATAGGCTAGAAAAATTCTGATGGCTTCAAGTCTTGCAACAGGAGCAAATATCTCATCAAATTCTATTACCTCTTTTTGAGAGTAGCCCTTGGAAACCAATCTAGCTTTATTCCTTATAACAATTCCATTTTCATCCATCTTGTTTCTGAATACCCATTTTGTGTCAATAGAACTCTTGTTCTTTGGCTTGGGTACCAGCTTCCATACTTTGTTCCTCTCAAATTGGTTTAGCTTCTCTTGCATTGCTAAAATCCAATCTGGATCTAGTAGAGCTTCTTCCACTCTCTTAGGTTTCTCCTGTGATAGGAAACTACTGTATAGACATTCATCTTGTGTAGCCCTTCTAGTTTGCACCTTAGATGTTGCATCACCAATGATTAGTTCAAAGGGATGATTCTTGGTCCATTTCCTTTGAGGTGGTAGATTAGCTCTAGATGAGGTGGCCTCAGTATTGTCATGATGTGAGATAGAGTGTTGATTGGTTGAAACTCCCCCTGAGTTATTGGTCCTTTGCAAGGAACTGGAAGTTTTATCAACTGATGATGTAAATTGATTATCCGTTGATGAACTATGATCAACGGATGTTCCATTATGTACTTCAATGGATGATGCACTTTGTCTTTCAATGGATGCTGCATTACTTCTGTCAACGGATGCTGAGTTATAATTTTCAACTGATGCAGCATTTTGTGCATTATCCAAAGGCAAATTTTGGATCCTTTTTGAAGTGTCTTCTCCATCATTCTCATCTTAACTATCATCACAATATATCTCAATGTTGTCAAATTTGAGTCCTTCATGATGTCCCTTATCTGTTAGTCCATCAATCTTTTTATCATCAAACACAACATGCACGGATTCCATAACAATGTTGGTTATTACATTGTAGACTCTATATGATTTTCCAGCAGAATAACCAACAAATATCCCTTCATCAGCCTTTGCATCAAACTTGCCTTTGTGATCAGGTTGGTTCCTCAGAATGTAGCATTTGCAACCAAAGACATGAAGGAAGTTTAAGGTTGGTTTTCTTCTCTTGAATAATTGATAGGGAGTCATGCCTTTTGCCTGATTAATTAGAGAAATATTCTGAGTGTAACATGCACAGTTAACAGCCTCATCCCAAAAAATATGTTGGGAGTTTTGACTCTTCAAGCATTGTTCTTGTAGCTTCAATTAGTGATCTGTTCTTCCTTTCCATCATACCATTTTGTTGTGGAGTCCTTGGAGCTGAGAACTCATGCATGATCCCATATTCTTCACAGAACAACTTCATGGTTGTATTCTTGAACTCAGTTCTATTGTCACTCCTGATATTCCTTACTTTGAAATCTGGATGATTGTTGACTTGCTTGATATGGTTGATGATGATTTCACTAGCTTCATCCATTGATCCAAGGAAATAAACCCATGAAAACTTTGAGAAATCATCTACAATCACTAGGCAATATCTTTTCCTTGAAATTGACAATACATTGACTGGTCCAAAAAGATCCATGTGTAGCAGTTGTAATGGTTCATCAATTGCAGATTCAAGCTTCTTACTGAATGATGCTTTCTTTTGCTTTCCTTTCTGGAAAGCATCACACAGTCCATCCCTTGTGAATTCCACTAGAGGAATTCCTCTAACTAAGTCCTTTTTGACTAGATCATTCATTGTCTTGAAATTCAAATGGGATAGCTTCGTGTGCCATAACCAACTTTCATCTGGACTTGCTTTGCTGAGAAGACAAGTGATTGATTCTGAATCTGTAGAGTTGAAGTCAGCTAAGTACACATTCCCTATTCTAACTCCAGTTAGAACCACTTTGTTGTCCTTCTTACTTGTGACAACACAGGCTTCAGAATTGAAGGAAACAGTATTCCCTCTGTCACATAGTTGACTGATGCTCAATAGATTGTGTTTGAGACCATCAACTAATGCAACTTCATCAATGATGACATTTTCTTTTGAAATCAAGCCATATCCCATAGTGAACCCTTTGCTATCATCTCCAAAGGTTATGCTAGGGCCAGCTCTCTCCTTGAACTCTGTGAGCAGGGTGAAATCTACTGTCATGTGTCTTGAACAGCCACTGTCCAAGTACCATAGATTCCTTCTTTTTCCCTGCACACAACAAAATCAATCAAGTTGATTTTGGTAGCCAAGTTTCCTTGGGTCCAGCCTTGTTAGTCTTTTTCCTAGACTTCATTCCTCCTGCATCTTTTGACTTAGGTAACTTTGGGTCAACCTTGATCTCAGATGTAGTTGGTTGAAGTGTAGGGTTAGTCACAGAATCATTTAGCACATTTGATTGAATTTGATAAGGCATGGATTGTGCAAACATATTATTCCACATAGGCATGTTGTATGGCTTCTGAGGCATACTGAATGCAGTAAAATAAGGATTATTAACATATGGCATGTTTGCAAAATGTTCATGAGGATTCTGATGAGACATAACAGGCATAGCATGCAGAGATTGAAAGGAATATGTCCTAAGTCCAATCATGTAATAGGATTTAGGAATAACTTTTATGTAATCTGTTTTGATTTCATTGATATTAATAAAAGACTTGTTTTGTTTTTATTACGGGCTCTATCTATTTAAGTGTTTAAATAAGATATACCATAGTTTAGAGTAAAGCTTTTTATGGATTATGATGAGATCATAATAGTGAGACCTAAAAGATGAAAACTCTAAACTTAAATAGTTCCTGATCATAGGATTACTAACTGGTGCATGAGGCTTCAGAATTGAAGGAAACAGTATTCCCTCTGTCACATAGTTGATTGATGCTCAATAGATTGTGTTTGAGACCATCAACTAATACAACTTCATCAATGATGACATTTTCCTTTGAAATCAAGCCATATCCCATAGTGAACCCTTTGTTGTCATCTCCAAAGGTTATGCTAGGGCCAGCTCTCTCCTTGAACTCTATGAGCAGGGTGAAATCTCCTATCATGTGCCTTGAACAACCATTGTCCAAGTACCATAGATTCCTTCTTTTTCCCTGCACACAACAAAATCAAATCAAGTTGATTTTGGTATGGGTCCAGCCTTGTTAGTCTTTTTCCTAGACTTCACACTTCCTGCACCTTTTGACTTAGGTAACTTTGAGTCAACCTTGGTCTCAGATGTAGTTGGTTGAAGTGTAGGGTTAGTCACATAATCATTTAGCACATTTGGTTGAATTTGATAAGGCATCGATTGTGCAAACATATTATTCCACATAGGCATACTGTATGGCATTTGAGGCATACTAAATACAGCAAAATAAGGATTATTAACATATGGCATGTTTACAAAATGTGCATGTGGATTCTGTTGAGACATAACAGATATAGCATGCAGTGGTGACATAGACATGTTAGGCATGAAAGGAGTTAAAGGCATGGGAGCATTTTTAATAGATTTACAGTTAGCAGATAGATGATTAACACTACTACAATGCACACAACTTTTTCTAGGAGCATACTTATCAGGTGTGTAGTTGTAGTATTTGTTAATCCCTACCTTCCCATTTTTATTAGATTTTCTTTTAGTTTCCTTTTTATTCTCAACCAACTTAAGCCTATTTTTCAACTGATCTAAAGTCATGTGTCCTATATTCACCTTACTGGCATCTTTGGATGTGCTAGCTTTTCCTTTGACAAAGTTCTTGGAAGTTGAACCAAACTTCTTACTGAGATTTTTCAAATTATCCTTTTTAGAGTCATTTGCCTATTTCAACTGATTAGCCTTCAACGGATGCTCCTTTTCTTCCTTCAACGGATGACTCTCATCATCCGTTGATTCCACATCCGTTGACAGTCCATCAATTAATTCCATTTCCTTTTTGTTTTTCTTTTTTAGCATTCTCACAGAGTGATTCAATTCCTTGAAGCTTGAAAATTTGAGCACTCACATCCCTAGAGGTTTTCCAGGCCTTGATTACCTCTTGCTCACGTTCTAGTTGTTTATAAAGAATTTCTACTTTCTTAACAGACTCTTCTAGTTCACTCTCAACAGATAAGCATTTGATTTGAATCTTTTCAAGCTCAATTACCTTACCCTCTAACACAACATTTCTATCACTTAAAAACAAATTATTCTCTTTAATTCTCATGTTCTCTTTAGCCAGTGATTTAAGGGAAACACGTAAATGATATAATTCATTGGACATATCATTTATAGCTTCATTGCATTCATTTTTAGAAAGCTGAGAGAGGTCAGTAGTGATTACCTGGTTACTTGATGAACTAGTTTCATTTTCATCAAAATTAGCCATCAGGGCTAAGTTGACATACTCCATATCATCATCTTCATTGGCTCCATCAACTGCCCAGTCATTTTCCTGAGTCAGAAAAGCCCTTTCCTTTTATTTGAGCAATCCGAAATATTTCTTTTTGTAATCCACTTGCTCAAATTTCTTATTTTCAAAAGTTGGCTTTCTGCACTCACTTGCAAAGTATCCACTTGTGCCACTGTTATAACACTTGAACTTAGACTTGTCCATCATGTTCTTGTTTGGCTTAGTGGCTCTAGTGTTTTTCCTGAATTTCATTTTTGCAAACCTTCTGGACAGAAAAGCCAGATGTTCATCAACATCATCAGAGTCATCTTGACTGGAATTGTCTTCAACCTCAGCTGCTTGCTCCTTTCCCTTGCTTGATTCTAATTTTCTTGTGCCAATTTTGAGACTTGGCATTGTCTTTTCTTCATTCCTGACTTCAGTTCTCTCATTTTCAGCTACAAGTGCAACTGATCCACCTTTTCTCTTTCCCTTCTCCAACAGCTCATCTTGCTCCATCTCAAGTTCATAGGTCTTCAAAATTCCATATAATCTTTCAAGCGTGAAGTCCTTATAATCTTAAGAATTCCTTAGTGAAACAGTCATAGGCTTCCATTCCTTTGGTAGAGACCTCGAAAATTTTAAGTTGGAATCCTTGACTTGGTACACTCTGCCATACAGCTTCAATCCATTCAACAGTTTCTGAAATCTATTGAAGGTATCATTTAATGATTCTCCTTCTTCAGAATGAAAATATTCATATTGTTGAATGAGAAGCTGCATTTTGTTTTCTCTAACTTGTTCTGTACCTTCACAAATAAGTTGTACAGTATCCCAAATTTCCTTAGCAGTTTGGCTGTTAATGATGTTATTCCCAGTCAACTAACAATGAGATTTACAGAAGGGGGGGTTGAATGTAAATCTCAAAACTTTTTCAAGTTTTGAGCAGTTTCTGGGCTATTGTGTTTTGATGAACAAGTGTGTGTGAATTACTTTCAGCTAATGCAGACAGATATATATTCAAACACAAATGTAAAGAACACAACAGACTTAAAAACTTTTCTGGTGGATTTGTTGTTCCACCAGAGATGTGTTATTTCAGAAAATCTTTGATTCAAAGAATTAAATCACAGTTGCGTCCTAGTACAAACTAGATGACTTTCTCTCTGGATTTTTCTAAACAGCTCTGGAAAATTCACCATCTAATTACTAGCTGCTACTTGGTTTATATATCACCAAGTTTACAAGTGAAGACAAAACTGTAAAATACAATTAAAAGATTCTTCACATGTTTCTTCTTCATTTCTCTATCCAATGCAATTTAGGTTTAGCTATGAATCTTTGAATACTTCCTTGTTTGCACCAGAATGGAAATGCTGCATTTTCTTGAATCCTCCTAGAGGCTGCCATATTCCAGTTTGTCTCTGTCAACCCATGTGCCTCTGTCAGCTTATAAATTGTCACTATCAACTGCTATTGAACTAAGCATCCGTTGAAGCTTTCATCCGTTGATGCTTTATGCGTTGAAGCTTTATCCGTTGAAGCTTTATCCGTTGATGCATTAGCAGTTGAAGCTTTATCCATTGAAGCACTCATCCGTTGATGGATGTTATCCGTTGAAGCTTTAGAGACATCCGTTGAAGCTTTGTTTCTCATCCGTTGAAGGCCTTTAATATCAGTTGATACTACTTCACTTATACAAAATTACAAGGCATGAAATATTTACAATTAGCCCTCCTATTTTCATATCCACTAGTAGTCAACATGACTGATAATTTCCCATAACATTTAAGAATTACAACTTAAATACAGAGAATGAAATGTGCTACAATACTAAACTTATTTCTAAGTAAAGCTACTCCTTCAACGGATAGCCAAAATGGTCTTATCCGTTGAGGCTACAAACACTAGATTTCTACTTAAGTGTTTTGTTTAACTTATCATCAAACTAATACATATATTCCTAACAATCTCCCCCTATTTATGTCTACTAGAACTGTAGTCATAAATTTGGGTTTAACTTGATGATAACAAAACACTTAACAAACATATGAACTGAAATAAAGTAGAAATTCAAAAGTGCTACAAAAGTGTGTATACTGAGATAGAATTGAAGAATTACATTGTTTC
Organism: Apium graveolens; assembly: GCF_009905375.1. Taxonomy (NCBI): domain Eukaryota; kingdom Viridiplantae; phylum Streptophyta; class Magnoliopsida; order Apiales; family Apiaceae; genus Apium; species Apium graveolens. The sequence goes on from NC_133657.1 coordinate 66,706,843, forward strand.
CAAGGGTGCTCCTTTAGCCTGAGCAGATTAATTTCTTTTCCTTTGATCCCTTATTTTCTTCCCTAGTCTCCTGTCATTCTCCTCTATTTGGAGTTGGAGTTGTCTGTAGAATTCAGCTTCATCTTCTTCATTGATGTCCAACTTAGATTGCATATCCTTGAGAGTTTCATTACTGGCAATCTTGAGCTGATCTTCAAGTCTGAAAAATCTTCTGACTCCTTTATTGTCTCTGAACTCCATCAACCAATGAGGTGATTTATGAATTGTAATTCCTCTCTCTTGAATGAGTAATGTTCTAGGCAAGGCATTGGGCTCCCACCAAGTTTTCCTTATGCTGGAAATCTTGTTGAGAATCTCAGTTTTGGCAGTCCTGGTAAAGCCAGAATCCCTTTTTATGGCTGAGTAGACTCTAACCAAGGTAGAATAGCCTTCATTCAGAATCCTGTAGAGAGGCCAAGTCATTTCCCCACTTCCTTTATATTTGAACACTAGTCTTTCTGGAAGCTGTCTGTAGGCATCTATTCCCCTTACTTCCTCCAGCTCATCCAGATAAGTTCAATGTCTGAAAATTCCTTTATGTCACAAATGTGAACATAATCATCCTTTGAGGCTTGTGGCTTAGGCTTAGGCTTCTGAGTGAATTTGATTGAGGTTAGAGGAGGTGTTGATTTGATTTTCCTTTTCTGTTTCTTTGATGGTGGAGAAGTGGTTAAGAAGGTGGGCAATTTGATGGTGTCCCAATCAATTGGTTCCTCCTTAGGAGTGATTGTTTCACCATGGATGTTTATGAAGGGGTTAGGCACAATGGGTTCAGGAATAGAAGGTAGTGGTTTGGATTTTGATTGGGTTTCTTCAGTTTTATCTACCATCTTCCTTTTTGCATTGGCCTTCTTTCTGTTCCCTTTCTGCCATTCCTTTCTTTCCTTACTTCTTTCTTCCACATCATCACTAATCATGTCCCCCATACCTACATCTTCACTCTTGTCTTCAATTTCTTTCTTTTCTTCAGCTTGACTTGACTTTAGCTGTTTCTCAAGCTTTGCTTGTTCTCTTTTGTCAGCCTTTAGCTTTTTAGCTTCTTCCTTTAACCTTCTGGCTTCTTCCCTCTTGGCTATTGAGAATTTGGGATGTCCTTGTATCACACAGATACTCTTTCCCTCTCTAAAGATAATGGCCATGTTCATCCTTTCAACCACATCCTTGGTCTCCTTGTGCTTCATGATATTACCACCCAAAACCTTGTCTTCATCAGGCTTTGGAAGAGGAAAGTCCACTTCTTTCAACTGAGCAAGGCTTAGAGGGTTCTTTGTAGAGTCCTTATTGGATCTGTTGTTGGGCTTGAGAACCATTGGTTTCAGATTCTTGGAAGAAGTCTCTCCAACCTTATTCCTCCTTACTGGCTTGAGCTCCATAATGATTGGCTCCACCTTTGTGCTATGCTTCACAGATTGTGATTTAGAAGTTGTAGAACCAAAGATTTGTTGCATCCTTTCATCAATTTTCTTCCTTTGCTCTTTGACTTTCATCTCAGCTGCTGCTATCTGGATTAGATCAATTCCATCAAGCTTTCCTTTGATTTGAAGAGTTGGAGAAGTGGTGATGGCAGGAACTAGCACTTTAGATATTTGAACTGTTGTTGATGGCTCTCCTTCCCCTTCCCTTTTATTCTCCCCCTTTTTGTTATCATCAAGGACATGGGTCAAGCCTTGTGCTTTTGCTAGCTGCAATAGTAGATTTGTCTGAGATTGTTGATTTTGAAGAATGGTGACCACAGAGTCTTCAATGATTTGAACTCTGTCTTCCAACTTGGCCAGCCTCTTGTCAACATCAGATTCTCTCCTCAATCTTAGCAACAAATCTTGCATAGTACCATAAGGCATAACTGAATCCAACTTCTCAGAATTGTAGGATTTTAGATCAGCAATATCCTTTTTGAGTTCATCCACACTTAAATTATGTCTGATATGCTGCAACTGCAAGAGGTGTAGAGAGTCTAGATGAGCTTGAAGAATAGCCTTTGTACCAGCATCTGTAGTCTCCTGAAGGGCCTTTTGAATAGCCATTACTTGCTTGACCAAAGCTACACCAAACTGTCCTGGTGTAGATTTCTTTGTCCATGCCCATTCAGGTAAATCTGGAACAGAACTTGGGCCTGCATCTCCCCCTAAGTTCATGCTCCCATCCAAAGAATTAGAGTCATCATCATTAGAATTTACTTTAAATTCTTCAGATGGCTCACCAGCTTGAGAAGGCATCCTATTAACAGCAGCTTTATCTCTTTGAAGAGATTCTGAAGTGTGCACTATGTTCAAAGTCCGCTCTTCGTCCACATTGCCATGAGCAGCCCACAGTTGATAGGCTGAAACAGGATGAGTAAAAGTGTCATCATCCAAAGAAATGTTATCAATTTTAGCTTTGTAATGTTGCTGAAATTGTCTTTCCTTTTCAGCATCATCCACAATCATTGACTCACTAGAAATGGCTGGATCCACCCTTATAGCTTCTGTACCTGCTTTTCTCTCATTTCTCTATATTCTTGCATCAGGGGCTCCCCCTGGCTCACACACACCCTCACACCCTCACCCTCACCTACTAAGGTGGCACTCCCCTCACTTACTTTTGCCATGCTGGAAGAAATAGCATGCATATTTTGACTCTCAACCTCTCCTTTTGCCTGGGAGCAACCCAGCCTCTCACTCAAATTATCACTCTCTTCCCTCAATCCTAGAAGTAATTTTACATTAACCATGTCTTCTACACTTGGAATTGAATCAGTTATATGTGTAGAGACCATCAACGGATAGGGAGTATCCGTTGAAGTGGAAACTGATGATATCAACGGATAACTGCTGTTAAGCTTATCCGTCGAAGAACAACCACTTGTCAACGGATGAGAGATATCCGTTGAAGAAGGAAAAGATGTAGATATTGAAAGTGACATAATTATTGAATCTGTGTGAATTGATTTTAAGTGAGGTGACACAGATTCTTCAACTAAGTCTGAAAGAATTGACTGATGATCCAACAAGTCATCTAACAGATGATGATCACCAGGATTTGAGTGGGGCTCGTCCCTGAGTTTTAAAGAGGGAGAATCAGGAATTGATGTGAATATCATATCCACATCCAGAGATGGTGATGGAGAATTTGTTGATTGTTGTGTGTCTATTATGAGAGAATGGGGTTGTGACTCCACATTCACTGGAGTCACATCAAGCTGAATTTGAGAAGACAAAGATACAGGTGGATGTATCTGTGCAGTGTGTGCCCCCTCTAAGGAAACTTGGGTTTTAGCCTTCTTTCTTCTTGAAATAGCTTTGACAGGTAAATGTGTTGCTTCAGTGTCCCTCCCTCTTTTGTTCTGTGTCCCTGGTTGGGGACTATTTTCAATAGCTGCATCCTTTTGGGAGGATGCAACTAGGTATGTGTTTGACTCCTTTTGAACCACCACAGTCTTTTGAGAAACTGTGGCTTGGCTGGCTAGGGTACCACTCACCTGTCCCACCTTATCCTGGGGGGTTTCTTGATGTTCACCCCTCCCCTCACCACTCACACCCTGTTCACTCCCTTCAGGGTTTATGGTAGTTGTTACAACTATTGTCTTTTGAGAGACAACAGAGGTGGTTTTCTTTGACTTGTGTTTTGGAATTTTAGTTTTGGTGGCTTTGGTAGGAATCTGTTGGGACAAAGACACAGATTCCATTGCCACACTAGAAGGCAAAGAAACAATGGGGGTGGAAGATGTAGGAGTTGCAGAAGTATTTACCTCACTTACCTGAGGTGCATTCATTATTGGTAAATATACCAATGGCACCTGGCTGTTGAGGTTAATTCTCAAAATGTCTGCAAGGACCCTTTTCTCTTGTGCCCAACATTTGAGTTTATTGCTGTCATTAATTATGACCAAACCTTCAGCAACATGGTTAGCCAATAACATAAAGAATCTAGCATAGTAGATGTTATGAGGTCTATTAGCTTTGTTACCTAACCTGGAACCTAATTCTAGCATGACATAGTTGCTAAAATTAAAGTACATATCAGAAACTAGCATATAGAGCATATTAACAAGAGATGAAGTTATAGCATCAAAATTGCTAATCTTCCCAGAGAAAACCTTGATAAAGGCATCTCCAAGAAAACTCCATTCTTTCCTAAGGCCCTTTCTTCTAATGCTCCCTGAACTAGTAGAATCAAAAGAATAGCCTATGGAATCTAACATAGCAGATACATCATTATCAGTGTGTGGTGTCATGGCAATTTTCTCAGGTAACTTAAAGCATGACTGTATATCATCATAGTTAATACAATAATCCTTACCTTTGAGAGAGAAAGCAATGGTCATATCTGTGGAGTTGAACTCTGCAGTTGTCCAAATCTCCTCAATTACCTCACAATAGATAGTTGGGGCTTCCAGCATTGCATAGCTTAGTTTGCAGTTCTTGATGAAGTCCATCACCATCATCTTGTGATAATCTGAATGGGCTTCATTCTTTTCCACCAAGGCTACGAAATTGTTCTTTTCATAAACAAAGCCAGACTGTGACATAATCTTGACTACTGGTGCCATTGTTGTGAGTAGAGGTTGCAGAGAAAAGATTGAGAGTTTTGGGAGAGAAAGAGAGTAAAAATTGCAAGAAAGCGTAAAGTGAAAATAAGAATTCAATGGGCTTTTATACTTTCTCGAATTAAAACGTAAATAAAATGATTAAATGATACTTTTAAACAAATTACAACCGTTTGAGAATAAAGAAAACTGTATAAATTCTGAAAACCGTCTTTAATACAAATACATACAACAGTGTATATCTGTATCAACGGTTAAGTAAACAAATCAACGGTTGTGACTTACTTAAAGTAACTGATGTGACACTTCAACGGATGAGGTAAATAGTTATCCGTTGAAGATTAACATAGTTTTTATCCGTTGAAGGATAAAATTACCAGAAATGTATTTGTCTTTCAACGGATAATGAACATCCGTTGATAGAGCAATTTTGACTTTCAACGGATAGGGAATATCCATTGATAGAATAATCTTTACTTAAAGCCAACTTTGTTCTTGCCACAAATTCATTTCAGGCTGCAAAGCAGATTTTAATGAGGACATGAATTTATGAATAATTAAGCATACCTAGCTCACTTACTAATCTTGTGAATGTTGATTCATCAAGTGGCTTGGTAAATATGTCTGCAATCTGCTTTTCACTTGGAACAAAATGAAGTTCCACTGTACCTTTCATCACATGTTCCCTTATGAAGTGGTACTTGATGTCAATGTGCTTGGTTCTTGAGTGCTGCACTGGATTTTCAGTAATGGCAATGACACTTGTGTTGTCACAGAATATGGGAATTTTGTCAACAGTTAGTCCATAGTCAAATAGTTGATTTCTCATCTGAAAGGAATATGTCCTAAGTCCAATCATGTATTAGGATTTAGGAATAACTTTTTATGTAATCTGTTTTGATTTCATTGATATTAATAAAAGACTTGTTTTGTTTTTATTACGGGCTCTATCTATTTAAGTGTTTAAATAAGATATACCATAGTTTAGAGTAAAGCTTTTTATGGATTATGATGAGATCATAATAGTGAGACCTAAAAATATGATAACTCTAAACTTAAATAGTTCCTGGTCGTAGGATTACTAACTGGTAATTAATAATCCGCAGAGATCGGTACATACTATGCTTGCTTCATTATGAAGGATGTCTGTTCTCATAGACATTTGTGTGGTGACAATATAGCTAGTATGTAGGTGCTTATTATAGAATAAGTTCACTGAACATGACTCGCACATCTGAACAACTGATGGAGTTCACTCAAGTGTCAGCAGTTGTTCACATAGTGATAGTTGTACAAGTATCCTTAGACTTGAGGTCATCATAGTCATCTTGTGTACACTAAACTATGCTTTAGTTTAGTTCTTAGTCTCCAGGGACAATTATTAGGGCTCTACTGGGTATAGGAATTTGTACACGAAGATAGTGTATGATCAATATAGAATCTACCCCTTCCAATGAAGGAAGCGAATGTTCAAGGCTGATCCACTTATGCTAGTTCAGGAATCTCTGGCCAGAGTGAATGAAATTAGAAAGGAGTTTCTAATTTGCATAGAACTACGCATAGTAAATGGTAAGCAAGTGATTGAATTAGATAGGCTTGACACGAGATCCATGCCTTGTATTTAATCGGGACATTGTAGGGTAGAAGGAGTTTATTATACGGTAACTATTCACTGAATAGGTTCTTGGTATTCTAAGCAGTGAATTCATATTATCCGGATAGTCGCGATATGCTGAGAAGTATCCCTCATGATGTAGAATAAATGTGATTAATTAATTAATCATATTTAATAAATTAGAGAATTTATATAAATAATGATAAAATAGTTTTATTATTATTTATTTCTACTACCGGCTTAATATTGAACCTACAGGGTCACACCATAAAAAGAGAATGATTTAATGGTGGAGGAATTAATTAATAATGGCTAATAATTATTTATTTGTGAAATAAATAATTAATTGGCAAATTTAATAATTGATTAAATGAGATTTAATTGATTATAAAGTAATTAAGAAAAGTTCTTAATATTATTAATTAAGGATTTAATTTTTGGAAATTAAATCAAGAGAGAGAATTATTTCTAAAGTATTTAGAAAAAGGATTGATAATTAAAAGGTGTTTTAATTATTAATGAGAATAATAAATGGGATAATAATAATAATATTTATGGGAAAATTTCAGCTGAAAATTTTGCCTATAAATATACTATTATAAACCCTGTTTTAGATTTGAACCCCAAGAACCCAAAAAGTTTGGAAAACCCAATTCTCTCCACCTCCTTCCTCCTCCTTAACATCGTTTTCTTGGTGGATACCGGTGGAGTGCTTCACACTTGAGGAGCAACTGCTAAGGATCTCTGATCGTTGTCTCCGAATTATTTTAAAGGTTAGATTCGATCCCTCGAATTTTTATTCATGATCTGTATGCTTTTATTTGGATTTTATGTGTGTAAAAGTGTTTTGCCATGCCTCCGCTGCGTTTAAAATCCAACAATGGTATCAGAGCTTAGGTTGTATGCATATAGATCTATGGTAAAAATTTCAGAATTTTATGTGCTTGTATGAATTAATTATGATTTTTACAAGTTATATCATGGATTAATTTTGTCTGATAAGAAATCATTTCTCAGAATTATTTTGAATGTTGATCTGGGTTCTACAAGTGTTGTAGATCGTCTGGGTATTTTTTTCATAATTTTAGGATGTATAGATTTTTTATTATGAATTATTGAAGTTCTTACAATTAAATTCGTAATTAAATATTCATATATATATATATAAATTGTAAGTATATATATATATATATATTGCATCTGCTGTAATGTCTGTAAAGTCTGCTGATGCTGTTGCACGGAAAGAAAGAAAAGGTACGGCTGTCAGGCGCGAAGTTCGAGGCAACGGCGGCTGCTGCAAAAAAAAAAGGGTGTCGCGCATTCCGGGAATGCGTTACACCCTGTGGCGCATTCACGGAATGCGTTACACCTTTTAATTGGTTAAAAGGGTTGTAACACATTACCGGAATGCGTTACAGGGCTTGTAACGCGTTCCTGTAATGCGTTACAGCCCGACTGTCCAGATTAAAATTGATTTTCTGGGAGTTTCGTAACTCCGTTTTAGGCGTGCAATATACCGTTGGATTCATTTTTCCGAGACGGATCTAATGTAGTGATCAATTTTAGTTTATATAAAAGTTTTGAACTGTTTATATTTCTGAAAGTGTTTTAAAGTTGTTTTTAACTGTTTTAACTGCTTTTAAATGCTTCATGTGATACATAGAGATGTATAATGCTTAGACAAATGTGCTAGATGATATAAAAAGCCTACCTTGATGTTTATTCATGTTTATATATGTGATATATGCTTAGTTTATCATGCGATGATAGATTTAGGTGAACTTAAATGAACATAAGGCGTTTGTTAGACAACCTAGTATAGTGAAATTGTTTCATAACCTTAAGAATAATATTATGAATACAATCATGAGATTCTTGTGTTTATGAAACACGTAATTGAATATGAATTTTTGATATAAGAGAAAGGATGATTCTGTCAACAACAGATTTCTATCTGTAAGAAAGGGTTATTAAGTGACGCCTCTTGACAATGCTCCACCCGATCTGGGAATCATCTGATTATTGATTATTGATTTGAAATATTTAATTTAAAAGGAAGAATCTCTTTATAATATGATTATGATTGTAACGTAATATAATCCCTCTAAAATTAAATAATATCAAGTAGTAATTGGCCAATGACACAACGGGCTTGTGTCGGTCATAGCCTTCCAACATGATAGAAAAGTAGTTCTTATTTTTGAATCATTGTCGGTTCGTGCTACAGCCGAGGGCTTTGATTTCGAAATAAGAAATACTTGTCTATTACATAGAGATGTGTACATTGAATAAGAATCTAAAGGTCGGTACGTACTACAGCTGTGGGCCTTTGGGGACTGATTCAACTGTACGGAATGTTGGGTTAAACCTGACTTAGAATATTGAGTTTGTCGTGCCACAGCCGAGACTCAATTATTCAAGAGGCTAAAGTTTGATTAGGGAATAACATAAGATGTAATTGACAAGAGTTGTCTGCCTATTGAACATTACATGGCGGTTCGTGCTACAGCCGGGGTTGTGTAATGGAATGTAGGATCCCTATTCCCACTAGCATTATGAATGCTTAATTTTTCACGTAGGGGGTTGAATAAATTAGATAAACTAGTGGGAGCCACTTATGAATAAAGACCCAATTCATATAGTGTTTTAAAATGAAATCGATTATTTGCTAAGTGTTGTTATGTGTTTATCATTTACAGATTTACTTTGTACGTTATGTCTTCTGCACTATCACTCAGGAGCATACTGGATGCTCACAAATTGACTGGTCCTAATTATGCTGACTGGCTTCGAAACTTGAGAATTGTTCTCAGGATTGAGAAGCTGGAATACGTGATTGACTCACCTAAGCCTATTGAACCTGCTAGTGATGCACATAATGATGAACATATTATGTATCATAAGTGGATAGATGATGCAAATGTTGCTCAATGCATCATGCTAGCTTCCATAAACATTGAGCTACAGAAGCAACATGAGCATATGGATGCTCACACTATCCTAATGCATCTACAAGAGTTGTATGATGTGGCGGGGAGGACAGCTCAATATGAGATATCGAAGGAGCTGTTCGGTTGTAGGATGTCTGAGGGATCATCTGTGAATGATCATGTACTTAAGATGATCAATTTGATTGAACGTCTTGGACAACTTGGTTTTGCCATGGATGGGGAGCTGAGCCAAGACTTGGTCTTGCAATCGCTTCCGAGTTCGTTCTCGCAGTTTGTTGTGAACTTTCACATGAATAAGTTGGATGTCAGCCTGCCTGAACTCCACAACATGTTAAAGACTGCGGAATCGAATTTTCCCCCTAAGAAGAGTTCTGTTCTTCTAATTGGTGAAGGTTCCAATCCTAAGAAATGGAAGAGGAACTCTTCCAAGAAGAAGAAAGTAGGTGAGAAAATGCCGGTTCCACCAAAAGCTGAAGACCCCAAGAGCAAAGTTGTTTGCTTTCACTGTAACAAGGTGGGGCACTGGAAGAGGAACTGCAAGGTTTACCTTGCAGAATTGAAGAAGAAGAAGGGTAGTGAGACTACCGCTTTTGATTCAGGTATGTTCATGATAGAAGTGAATATGTCATTAAATCAAATTTCTACTTGGGTATTAGATACCGCCTGTGGTTCTCAAATCTGCAATTTGTTGCAGGGACCAAGGAGAAGTAGGACTCTTGAGGAAGAGGAGGTAATTATACTGATGGAAATGGAGCAAGAGTTGCTGCTGTAGATGTAGAATCATTTCATTTACATAAGCCTACGGGCAAGACTATTGTTTGAAATAATTGTTATTTTTTTCCCTCGATTGTGAGGAATATTATTCCCATGTTAACTTGGATGGATTTTCATTTATTATTGAGAATAATGAATGTTCTATTCTTAGAGATAATATTCTTTATGGACGTGGTGCTTTAAATAATGGTCTGTATTAATGTGACATGATTTACTTCAGATTGAACAAACTAATAAAAGAAAAGGGATGATGAAAATCTCACTTCATTGTGGCACTGCAGTCTCCATTTAGTAGACATGGAGAGAGGACTGCAAATTTGCTAGGAATGGTACACACAGATGTATGTGGACCAATGTCTAAGCAAGCCATGGGTGGATTTTCATACTTCATTACTTTCATAGATGATAGATCTGGATTTGGATATGTGTTTGATGAAACACAAGTCTGAGGCCTTTGAAAAGTTCAAAGAATATAAGTATGAAGTGGAGAAACAACCAAACATAGTATTATAACTCTTCGATCAGATCGAGGTGGTGAATACTTTAATGGAGTGTTTCTAGATTATCTCAAACTAAATGGTATAGTCTCCCAGTGGACTCCTCCAGATTGGTATCTGAAAGGAGAAATCGAACTTTGTTAGACATAGTTCGGTCCATGATGAGCTATGCAAATCTTCCAGTATTCCTATGGGGTTATGCATTGGAAACCTCAGCATATTTACTGAATATGGTGCCTTCCAAAATCTGTTCCTCAAACTCCGTATGAGATATGGAAAGAAAGGAAACCGAGTCTTAAACACGTTAAGATTTGGGGATGTCCAGCTTATGTCAAGAAAGTTGACCCAGATAAGCTGGAATATCGATCCGTAAAATGTAGTTTTGTGGGATATCCAAAAGAGACTTTAGGGTATTACTTTTACACCGATCATCGGGTGTTTGTCTCCAGACATGCTACCTTCTTGGAAAAGGAATTTATCCTTGAAGGAAACAGTGGGAGCAAAATTGAACTTGATGAAGTTCAAGAAGCACAAACTACTACGGATCAAGTGGAAACACCTGTTCTGACTGAACAACCTTTTATGGAACAGCTCATTCATAGATCAGGGAGAGTGTCTCGCCAACCTGAGAGGTATTATGGCCTTGTCATTGAGAATGACAATGAGTTGTCAATCATTGATGATGACGACCCTGTAACCTATAATGAGGCTATGAGTAGTGTTGACTCAGAGAAATGGCATAGTGCCATGAAATCCGGAATGGAATCTATGTATACGGTATACAAAAGATAGATTATAGCAGATGGCCGGGTGGAGACCTATAAGGCCAGGCTTGTGGCAAAAGGATTCAAACAAAGGCAATGGATTAACTTTGATAAAACCTTTTACCTGTAGCCCTGTTAAAATCAGTTCGGATTTTGCTTGCGATTGCCGCTTACTACGACTATGAGATCTGGCATATAGCCAGATGGTTTTCTTTCCAAGGGAAATGAAAACCTAGTGTGTAAGCTACTGCGAATCATATGTAGTTTAAAGCAAGCTTCTCGAAAGATTGAACATTCGTTTTGATGAGACAATCAAAGAGTTTGATTTTATCAAAAACGTAGATGAACCATGCGTCTACAAAAGGGTTAGTGGGAGCGCGGTAACATTTCTTGTATTATATTGAAATAGAGTTGACACACATAACAACATAGCAGACCCACTCACAAAGCTACTTTATGAACGTCACTTTGATCGTCATAAAGACAAGATGGGTATTAGATACCAGAGTGATTGGCTTTAGTATAAGTGGGAGATTGAAAGGAATATGTCCTAAGTCCAATCATGTATTAAGATTTAGGAATAACTTTTTATGTAATCTATTTTGATTTCATTGATATTAATAAAAGACTTGTTTTGTTTTTATTACGGGCTCTATCTATTTAAGTGTTTAAATAAGATATACCATAGTTTAGAGTAAAGCTTTTTATGGATTATGATGAGATCATAATAGTGAGACCTAAAAAGATGATAACTCTAAACTTAAATAGTTCCTGGTCGTAGGATTACTAACTGGTAATTAATAATCCGCAGAGATCGGTACATACTATACTTGCTTCATTATGAAGGATGTCTGTTCTCATAGACATTTGTGTGGTGACACTATAGCTAGTATGTAGGTGCTTATTATAGAATAAGTTCACTGAACATGACTCGCACAGCTGAACAACTGATGGAGTTCACTCACGTGTCAGCAGTTGTTCACATAGTGATAGTTGTACAAGTATCCTTAGACTTGAGGTCATCATAGTCATCTTGTGTACACTAAACTATGCTTTGGTTTAGTTCTTAGTCTCCAGGGACAATTATTAGGGCTCTACTGGGTATAGGAATTTGTACACGAAGATAGTGTATGATCAATATAGGATCTACCCCTTCCAGTGAAGGAAGCGAATGTTCAAGGCTGATCCACTTATGCTAGTTCAGGAATCTCTGGCCAGAGTGAATGAAATTAGAAAGGAGTTTCTAATTTGCATAGAACTACGCATAGTAAATGGTAAGCAAGTGATTGAATTAGATAGGCTTTACACGAGATCCATGCCTTGTATTTAATCGGGACATTGTAGGGTAGAAGGAGTTTATTGTACGGTAATTATTCACTGAATAGGTTCTTGGTATTCTAAGCAGTGAATTCATATTATCCGGATAGTCGCGATATGCTGAGAAGTATCCCTCACGATGTAGAATAAATGTGATTAATTAATTAATCATATTTAATAAATTAGAGAATTTATATAAATAATGATAAAATAGTTTTATTATTATTTATTTCTACTACCGGCTTAATATTGAACCTACAGGGTCACACCATAAAAAGAGAATGATTTAATGGTGGAGGAATTAATTAATAATGGCTAATAATTATTTATTTGTGAAATAAATAATTAATTGGCAAATTTAATAATTGATTAAATGAGATTTAATTGATTATAAAGTAATTAAGAAAAGTTCTTAATATTATTAATTAAGGATTTAATTTTTGGAAATTAAATCAAGAGAGAGAATTATTTCTAAAGTGTTTAGAAAAAGGATTGATAATTAAAAGGTGTTTTAATTATTAATGAGAATAATAAATGGGATAATAATAATAATATTTATGGGAAAATTTCAGCTGAAAATTTTGCCTATAAATATACTATTATAAACCCTGTTTTAGATTTGAACCCCAAGAACCCAAAAAGTTTGGAAAACCCAATTCTCTCCACCTCCTTCCTCCTCCTTAACATCGTTTTCTTGGTGGATACCGGTGGAGTGCTTCACACTTGAGGAGCAACTGCTAAGGATCTCTGATCGTTGTCTCCGAATTATTTTAAAGGTTAGATTCGATCCCTCGAATTTTTATTCATGGTCTGTATGCTTTTATTTGGATTTTATGTGTGTAAAAGTGTTTTGCCATGCCTCCGCTGCGTTTAAAATCCAACATCATCCACAGTATCTGTGCACAGCAACTACCAGCAGCAATGTACTCAGCTTCAGCTGTTGATGTTGAAACATAATTTTGCTTCTTGCTGAACCATGACACAAGCTTATTCCCTAGAAATTGACAGGTGCCAGTTGTGTTTTTCCTGTCTATTTTACAACCTGCATAATCTGTATCTGAGTAGCCAATTAGATCAAAACCAGACTCTCTAGGGTACCAAATTCCTAGATTTGGAGTCCCTTTGAGATATCTGAAAATCCTTTTAATAGCCACTAAGTGAGACTCTTTAGGGTCAGCTTGAAATCTAGCACAAAGACATGTAGAAAACATTATATCAGGTCTACTAGCAGTTAAATATAAAAGTGAGCCAACCATGCCTCTATAACTTGAAATGTCTACAGACTTTTTAACCTTGTTTAATTCAAGCTTGGTGGCAGTGGCCATGGGAGTTTTTGCAGATGAACAATCCATTATGTCAAACTTCTTTAAAAGATCATAAATATATTTAGTTTGACTAATGAAAATTCCACCACTAACTTGTTTAACTTGTAAACCAAGAAAATAAGTTAGCTCTCCCATCATGCTCATTTCATATTTACTTTGCATTAACTTAGCAAACTTTTTACAAAGCTTATCATCTGTAGATCCAAATATAATATCATCTACATAAATTTGAACAAGTATTGTAGAGCCATTAACATTTCTAAAGAAAAGAGTTTTGTCAACAGTACCTCTTGTGAAGTGATTATCTAGAAGAAATTTTGACAAAGTCTCATACCAAGCTCTAGGTGCTTGCTTTAGTCCATAGAGTGCTTTCAACAGATAATACACATAGTCTGGAAAATTTGGATCTTCAAATCCGGGAGGTTGGCTTACATAAACTTCTTCCTCCAATTCCCCATTCAGAAATGCACTCTTGACATCCATTTGATAGACCTTGAAGTTGGCATGGGCTGCATAGGCTAGAAAGATTCTGATGGCTTCAAGTCTGGCAACTGGAGTAAATGTCTCATCAAAATCTATTCCCTCTTGTTGAGAATAGCCCTTAGCAACCAATCTGGCTTTATTCCTTATGACAATGCCATTTTCATCCATCTTGTTTCTGAATACCCATTTTGTGTCAATATAACTCTTGTTATTTGGCTTGGGTACCAGCTTCCATACTTTGTTCCTTTCAAATTGGTTTAGCTCCTCTTGCATTGCTAAAATCCAATCTGGATCCAATAGAGCTTCTTCCACTCTCTTAGGTTCCTCCTGTGATAGAAAGCCACTATACAGACATTCATCTTGAGTAGCCCTTCTAGTTTGCACTTTACATGTAGCATCACCAATGATTAGCTCAAAAGGGTGATTCTTGGTCCATTTCCTTTGAGGTGGTAGATTACCTCTAGATGAGGTTGCCTCAGTATTGTCATGATGTGAGATAGAATGTTGATTGGTTGAAACTCCCCCTGAGTTGCTGATCCTTTGAAAGGAATTGGGAGTTCTATCAACTGATGAAGTGAGATGATTATCCGTTGACAGACTGTGATCAACAGATGCTTCATTATGAACTTCAACGGATGATGCACTTTGTCTTTCAACGGATGCTGCATTGCTTCTATCAACGGAAGCTGAATTATGACTTTCAACGGATGCAACATTCTGTGCATTATCCAAAGGCAGATTTTGAATTCTTTTCGAGGTGCCTTCTCCATCATTCTCATCTTCACTATCATCACAATATATCTCAATGTTGTCAAATTTGAGTCCTTCATGATGTCCCTCATCTGTTAGTCCATCAATCTTTTTATCATCAAACACAACATGCACAGATTCCATGACAATGTTATTTCTTAGATTGTAGACTCTATATGATTTTCCAGCAGAATAACCAACAAATATTCCTTCATCAGCCTTTGCATCAAACTTCCCTTTGTGATCAGGTTGATTCCTTAGGATGTAATATTTGCAACCAAAGACATGCAGAAAGTTTAAAGTTGGTTTTCTTCTCTTGAACAATTGATAGGGAGTCATGCCTTTTGCCTGATTAATTAGAGAAATATTCTGAGTGTAACATGCACAGTTAACAGCCTCAGCCCAAAAGTATGTTGGGAGTTTTGACTCTTCAAGCATTATTCTTGCAGCTTCAATTAGTGATATGTTCTTCCTTTCCACCACACCATTTTGTTGTGGAGTCCTTGGAGCTGAGAACTCATGCATGATCCCATATTCTTCACAGAACAACTTCATGGTTGTATTCTTGAACTCAGTTCCATTGTCACTCCTGATATTCCTTACTTTGAAATCTGGATGATTGTTGACTTGCTTGATATGGTTGATGATGATTTCACTAGCTTCATTCTTTGATCCAAGGAAATAAACCCATGAAAACTTTGAGAAATCATCTACAATCACTAGGCAATATCTTTTCCTTGAAATTGACAATACATTGACTGGTCCAAAAAGATCCATGTGTAGCAGTTGTAATGGTTCATCAATTGCAGATTCAAGCTTCTTACTGAATGATGCTTTCTTTTGCTTTCCTTTCTGGCAAGCATCACACAGTCCATCCCTTGTGAATTCCACCAGAGGAATTCCTCTAACTAAGTCCTTTTTGACTAGATCATTAATTGTCTTGAAATTCAAATGGGATAGCTTCGTGTGCCATAGCCAACTTTCATCTGGACTTGCTTTGCTGAGAAGACAAGTGATTGATTCTGAATCTGTAGAGTTGAAGTCAGCCAAGTACACATTCCCTATTCTAACTCCAGTTAGAACCACTTTGTTGTCCTTCTTACTTGTGACAACACAGGCTTCAGAATTGAAGGAAACAGTATTCCCTCTGTCACATAGTTGACTGATGCTCAATAGATTGTGTTTGAGACCATCAACTAATGCAACTTCATCAATGATGACATTTTCTTTTGAAATCAAGCCATATCCCATAGTGAACCCTTTTCTATCATCTCCAAAGGTTATGCTAGGGCCAGCTCTCTCCTTGAACTCTGTGAGCAGGGTGAAATCTACTGTCATGTGTCTTGAACAGCCACTGTCCAAGTACCATAGATTCCTTCTTTTTCCCTGCACACAACAAAATCAATCAAGTTGATTTTGGTAGCCAAGTTTCCTTGGGTCCAGCCTTGTTAGTCTTTTTCCTAGACTTCATTCCTCCTGCATCTTTTAACTTAGGTAACTTTGGGTCAACCTTGATCTCAGATGTAGTTGGTTGAAGTGTAGGGTTAGTCACAGAATCATTTAGCACATTTGATTGAATTTGATAAGGCATGGATTGTGCAAACATATTATTCCACATAGGCATGTTGTATGGCTTCTGAGGCATACTGAATGCAGTAAAATAAGGATTATTAACATATGGCATGTTTGCAAAATGTGCATGAGGATTCTGCTGAGACATAACAGGCATAGCATGCAGAGATTGAAAGGAATATGTCCTAAGTCCAATCATGTATTAGGATTTAGGAATAACTTTATGTAATCTGTTTTGATTTCATTGATATTAATAAAAGACTTGTTTTGTTTTTATTACGGGTTCTATCTATTTAAGTGTTTAAATAAGATATACCATAGTTTAGAGTAAAGCTTTTTATGGATTATGATGAGATCATAATAGTGAGACCTAAAAGATGAAAACTCTAAACTTAAATAGTTCCTGATCATAGGATTACTAACTGGTAATTAATAATCCGCAAAGATCGGTACATACTATGCTTGCTTCATTATGAAGGATGTCTGTTCTCATAGACATTTGTGTGGTGACACTATAGCTAGTATGTAGGTGCTTATTGTAGAATAAGTTCACTGAACATGACTCGCACAGCTGGACAACTGATGGAGTTCACTCACGTGTCAGCAGTTGTTCACATAGTGATAGTTGTACAAGTATCCTTAGACTTGAGGTCATCATAATCATCTTGTATATACTGAACTATGCTTTGGTTTAGTTCTTAGTCTCCAGGGACAATTATTAGGGCTCTACTAGGTATAGGAATTTGTACACGAAGATAGTGTATGATCAATAAAGGATCTACCCCTTCCAGTGAAGGAAGCGAATGTTCAAGGCTGATCCACTTATGCTAGTTCAGGAATCTCTGGCCAGAGTGAATGAAATTAGAAAGGAGTTTCTAATTTACATAGAACTGAGCATAGTAAATGGGAAAGCAAATGATTAAATTAGATAGGCTTGACACAAGATCCATGCCTTGTATTTAATTAGGACATTGTAGGGTAGAAGGAGTTTATTGTACGGTAACTATTCACTGAATAGGTTATTGGTATTCTAAGTAGTGAATTCGTATTATCCGGATAGTCGCGATATGCTGAGAAGTATCCCTCACAATGTAGAATAAATATGATTAATTAATTAATCATATTTAATAAATTAGAGAATTTATATAAATAATGATAAAATAGTTTTATTATTATTTATTTCTACTACCGGCTTAATATTGAACCTACAGGGTCACACCATAAAAAGAGAATGATTTAATGGTGGAGGAATTAATTAATAATGGCTAATAATTATTTATTTATGAAATAAATAATTAATTGGCAAATTTAATAATTGATTAAATGAGATTTAATTGATTATAAATTAATTAAGAAAAATTCTTAATATTATTAATTAAGAATTTAATTTTTGGAAATTAAATCAAGAGAGAGAATTATTTCTAAAGTGTTTAGAAAAAGGATTAATAATTAAAAGGTGTTTTAATTATTAATGAGAATAATAAATGGGTTAATAATAATAATATTTTATGGGAAAATTTTAGCTGAAAATTTTGCCTATAAATATACTATTATAAACCCTATTTTTATTCAAAAAAAAAAACCCGAACCCAAAAAATTTTAGAAAACCTAATTCTCTCCACCTCCTCCTCCTTAACGTCGTTTTCTTGGTGGATACCGGTGGAGTGCTTCACGTTTGAGGAGCAGCTGCTAAGGATCTCCGATCGTTGCTTTTGGATCGCTATTAAAGGTTAGTAATCGATTCATATGTTTTAATCACGATTTATATGCTTTTATTTGGATTTTATATGTGTAAAAGTGTTTTACCATGCCTCCGCTGCGATTAAAATCCAACAGAGATGACATAGACATGTTAGGCATGGAGGGAGTTAAAGGCATGGGAGCATTCTTAACAGATTTGCAGTTATCAGATAGATGATTAACACTTTTACAATGCACACAGCTTTTTCTAGGAGCATACTTATCAGGGATGTAATTGTTGTGTTTATTAATCCCTACCTTCCCATTTCTATTAGATTTTCTTTTAGTTACTTTTTATCCTCAACCAATTTAAGCCTATTTTTCAGCTGATCTAAAGTCATGCGTCCTATATTCACCTTACTGGCATCTTTGGATGTGCTAGCTCCTTCTTTGACAAAGTTCTTGAAAGTTGAACCATCCTTCTTATTGAGATTTTTCTTTTTAGAATCACTTGCCTGTTTTAATTGATGAGCCTTCAACGGATGCTCTTTTTCTTCCTTCAACAGATAACTTTCATCATCCGTTGATTCCACATCCGTTGACAATCCATCAATTAATTCTAACTCCTTTTTGTTTTTCTTCCAGGCATTCTCACAGAATGATTCAATTCCCTGAACCTTGACAATCTGAGCACTAACATCCCTAGATGTTTTCCAGGCCTTGATTACCTCTTGCTCACTTTCTAACTGTTTAGAAAGAATTTCTACTTTCTTAACAGCTTCTTCTAGTTCACTCTCAACAGTCAAGCATTTAATTTTAATCTTTTCAAGCTCAATTACCTGATTCTCTAACACAACATTCCTATCACTTAAAAACAAATTATTCTCTTTGATTCTTGTGTTTTCTTTAGCTAGTGATTTAAGGGAAACACGCAAATGATATAATTCATTGGACATATAATTTATGGCTTCATTGCATTCAATCTTAGAAAGCTGAGAGAGATCAGTAGTAATTACCTGGTTGCTTGATGAATTAGTTTCATTTTCATCAGAATTAGCCATCAGGGCTAGGTTGACATATTCCATATCATCATCTTCATTGGCTCCATCTGCTGCCCAATCATCTTGAGTGAGAAAGGCTCTTTCCTTTTGTTTGAGCAAATCAAAATACTTCTTTTTGTAATCAACTTTCTCAAATTTCTTCTTATCAGAGGTTGGCTTCCTACACTCATTTACAAAGTGTCCACTAATGCCACAGTTATAACATTTGAACTTGGATTTGTCCACCATGTTTTTGGTTGACTTAGTGAATTTTGTATTTTTCCTCAATTTCATCTTTACAAACCTCCTGGACAGAAAAGCCAGATGTTCATCAACATCATCAGAGTCATCTTGACTGGAATTGTCTCCATCCTCAGCTATTTGCTCCTTTCCCTTTCTTGATTCTGATTTGCTTGTTTCAATTTTGAGACTTGGCATTGTCTTCTCCTCATTCATGGCTTCAATCTTCTCATTGTCAGCTACAAGTGCAACTGATCCTCCTTTTCTCTATCCCTTTTCCAACAGCTCATCTTGCTCCATCTCAAGTTCATATGTCTTCAAAATTCCATATAATCTTTCAAGTGTGAAGTCCTTATAATCTTGAGAATTTCTTAGAGAAACAGTCATAGGCTTCCATTCCTTTGGTAGAGTCCTCAGAAATTTTAAATTGGAGTCCTTGACTTGGTACACTCTCCATACAGCTTCAATCCATTCAAAAGTTTCTGAAATCTGTTGAAGGTATCATTCAATGATTCTCCTTCTTCAAAATGAAAATATTCATACTGTTGAATGAGAAGCTGCATTTTGTTTTCTCTAACTTGCTCAGTACCTTCACAGATAAGTTGCACAGTATCCCAAATTTCCTTAGCAGTTTGGTTGTTAATGACATTGTCAAACATATCTTGATCTAGGCCATTAAACAGAATGTTCTTGGCTTTCTTGTCCTTGTGAACCTCTTCAATATCTTCAACAGTCCATTCTGCTTTTGGCTTGGGAATAGACTGTCCAACATCAACTGTTGCAGTAGCAGCTGTGACCACCTTGTGAGGGATGTGAGGACCATTTTCAATGCAGTTGATGTAGCTTTCATCTTGAGAGAGAAGATGTAAATGCATCTTCACTTTCCAGTGATGATAGTTATCTCTTTCTAGGATTGGAATCTTTACACCAATATCCTTCTTACTCATGATGTTAGCAGAATAGATCTTTAAACTCTTTGTATGTTAAGAGCAAGCTCTGTTACCAATTGTTATTCCCAGTGAACTAACAATGAGATTTACAGAAGGGGGGTCGAATGTAAATCTCAAAACTCTTTCAAGTTTTGAGCAGTTTCTGGGCTACTGTGTTTTGATGAACAAGTGTGTGTGAATTGCTTTCAGCTAACGCGGACAGATATATATTCAAACACAAATGTAAAGAACACAACAGACTTAAAAACTTTTCTGGTGGATTTGTTGTTCCACCAGAGATGTGTTATTTCAGAAAATCTATGATTCAAAGAATTAAATCACAGTTGCGTCCTAGTACAAACTAGATGATTTTCTCTCTGGATTTTTCTAAACAGCTTTGGAAAATTCACCATCTAATTACTAGCTGCTACTTGGTTTATATATCACCAAGTTTACAAGTGAAGACAAAACTGTAAAATACAATTAAAAGATTCTTCACATGTTTCTTCTTCATTTCTCTATCCAATGCAATTTAGGTTTAGCTATGAATCTTTGAACACTTCCTTGTTTGCACCAGAATGGAAATGCTGCATTTTCTTGATTCCTCCTAGAGGCTGCCACATTCCAGTTTGTCTCTGTCAACCCATGTGCCTCTGTCAGCTTATGAATTGTCACTATCAACTGCTATTGAACTAAGAATCCATTGAAGCTTTCATCCGTTGATGCTTTATCTGTTGAAGTTTATCCGTTGATGCATTAGCAGTTGAAGCTTTATCCGTTGAAGCACTCATCCGTTGATGGATGTTATCCGTTGAAGCTTTAGAGACATTCGTTGAAGCTTTATTTCTCATCCGTTGAAGGCCTTTAATATCAGTTAATACTACTTCACTTATACAAAATTACAAGGCATGAAATATTTACAATTAGCCCTCATATTTGCATATCCACTAGTAGTCAACATGACTGATAATTTCCCACAACATTTAAGAATTACAACTTAAATACAGAGAATGAAATGTGCTACAATACTAAACTTATTTCTAAGTAAAGCTACTCCTTCAACGGATAGCCAAAATGGTCTTATCCGTTGAGGCTACAAACACTAGATTTCTACTTAAGTGTTTTGTTTAACTTATCATCAAACTAATACACATATTCCTAACAATGACATTATCAAACATATCTTTGTCTAGGCCATTAAACATAATGTTCATGGCCTTTTTGTCCTTGTGAACCTCTTCAATATATTCATCAGTCTATTCTGCTTTTGGCTTTGGAATAGACTGTCCAACATCAATTGTGGCAGTGGCAGTTGTGGCCACTTTGTGAGGGATGTGAGGACCATTCTCAATGCAGTTTATGTAGCTTTCATCTTGAGAAAGAAGATGTAGATGCATCTTCACTTTCCAGTGATGATAATTATCTCTTTCCAGGATTGGAATCTTCACTCCAATATCCTTCTTACCCATGATGTTAGTAGAATAGATCTTTAAACTCTTTGTATTTCAAGAGCTTGCTCTGATACCAATTGTTATTCCCAAGGAACTAACAATGAGATTTACAGAAGGGGGGTTAAATATAAATCTCAAAACTTTTTCAAGTTTTGAGCAGTTTCAAAAGCTGGGTGTATGATGAACAGATGTGTGTGAATTGCTTTGAGCAGGTGCAGACAGATGTATATTCAAGACACAAATGTAAAGAACACAAAGGCTTTAAAAACTTTTCTGGTGGATTTGTTGTTCCACCAGAGATGTGTATTTCAGAAAATCTGTGATACAAAGAATTGTTCACAGCTGCTTCCTAGTACAAACTAGATGATAATCTCTCTATGTTTTTCTAAACAGCTCTGGAAAATTCATATCTAACTACTAGCTGCAACTTGGTTTATATATCACCAAGTTTTCAAGTGAAGACAAAGATAAAAATACAATCACAAAATAGTTCTTCACATGCTTCTTCTCCATTTCTCTATCCAATGCAATCTAAGATAATCTGTGAATCTTTGAATACTTCCTTGTTTGCACCAGAATGGAAATGCTGCTTTTTCTTGATTCCTCCAAGAGGCTACCACATTCCAATTGTCTCTGTCAACCCATGTGCCTCTGTCAGCTTATGAATTGTCACTATCAACTGTTATGGAACTGAGCATCCGTTGAAGCTTTCATCCGTTGATGACTTTATCCGTTGATGCTTTAGTGACATCCGTTGATGCTTTAACAGTTGAAGCTTTATCCGTTGATGCACTCATCCGTTGATGGATATTATCCGTTGAAGCTTTAGAGACATCCGTTGAAGCTTTGTTTCTCATCCGTTGAAGGCCTTTAATCTATCAGTTGATACTACTTCATTTATACAAAATTACAAGGCATGAAATATATACAATTAGCCCTCCTATTTGCTTATCCACTAGTAGTCAACATGACTTATAATTTCCCACAACTTCTAAGAATTATAACTTAAATACAGAGACTAAAATGTGATACAATACTAAACTTATTTCTAAGTAAAGCTGCTCCATCAACGGATAGCCAATGTGGTCTTATTCGTTGAGGCTACAAACACTAGATTTCTACTTAGTTGTTTTGTTTAACTTATCATCAAACTAATACATATATTCCTAACACTATTGTTGCTAGTTCCAAGTCATGAGTAGGATACTTCTGCTTATGAGATTTCAGTTGTCTCGACGCATATGCAATAAATTTATCATGCTGCATCAAAACATAACCTAATCCCTTATGAGAAGTGTAACGTCTGGGAAATATTATGTAATTATTTTATCAATAAATAATTATTATGTGATTTTTATGTGAATTTTGGTGAATTATTTGATGATGAATAATAGTATTTGGATGTTATTTCTGATAAAATCTAGATATTTTAATTTTTAATTATCCAGAATTAAATATAGATAATTTTGGTATTTTTCTGGTAATTTTTGGATTATTATATAACTTAATAAGAATTTATAGAATTGTTAACGATTATTTTACGTAATTGTAAAATTACTTTTTAGAATCAGAAATCGTCCCACTTCAATCGTTTTTGCGTTTTTATAACCCGGAACTCTTCTGAAAACTCCTTCCTAACCTAATCTGATAATTCTGAACACTTTTCATTTTTGACTTTTTCGATCCGGGGTACAGTTTGACCTGTACGAGTCCCGGTGTGAAATTTCTGATATGAAAATCATTTTATAGATCGATAAAAATTCGTATTCCCAAAAGGCGAGATAGTATTACCTTATTTTTGTATAAAAATGTTTTATAGGAAGTTCTGTTTTGATAATTATCCAAATCTGGTATTAAAATCGTATCGTCTTTCTAGTTACTTAGCGGCTAAGTAACCTATTTTCGGATCCGATTTGTAAATGGAATTATCGAACTATGAGATAAATGGAATGTGTAATGGTTCTGTCCACTATGTTTTGTTGTATTATTAATTATTTGTGATTTGTTGGATGCGAAGATTAATTTTATAATTAATTGTCGAGCTGTGTGAATTTAATTCATTTTTTTAAAATAATTTTATTGAATATTTATTCTTATAAAATGCTAAAATTGTTTCAAAAATTATTTTTGTTGTTTTATAATTTTATTTGTTATTTTTAGGAGTTTATAAAATTTAGAAATCAGTATTTTATTAATTATTCATCTTTAAATGATTTTCTGATTCCATTTAAGCGTAAATTCTATATTAAATTCAGAAATGCTTTAAAAATTATGAAACTCTTATTTTATTATTATTATTATTTTTTAAAATTATTCTCAGAATTTTAAAACTATATCGGTAAATTTTAAAATTATTTCGATAATTGATCAAATTTTAGTTACATGTTTCTTATTCGTTATATCGATAAATTACGGTGCAAGAATAGATTATTGCGATAAATTAATTAGATCAATACAGTCGGTTTACCCCCCCCCCCCCTTCTTAATTTTCAGTCGGCAGTCTCCCATCTCTTTGTTATCAATTTCTCTCCCTCAATCTCTCTAATTCTCGATCTCTCTTCACTCCTCTCCCTCGATTTCTTCTTCTTCCATTTTCAATTCCCGTTTCTGTTCCTTCTGGTTGTGTTCCTTCCTCCGGTAAGCCACCGTTGCCTTGTTTTTCCGGCAAAATCGCCGCCCATGCTCCCCTTCTTTTTCCGATTGTTTATTCAGCTTCTTCCTATGTGCTTCGTGTGTGTACATCCGTATGTGTGCGTGTGTTATATGTGTATGTCAGTTGTTTTGAATTATTGTGTGGCTGTGTGACTGTGTTGCCGTTTCTTTTCCAGTGACTATCACCGCCGCCCGCGCGTGTGGTACGTGTTGGTGGCGGGGTGATTTCCGGGTGTTGTCGTGTATCCGTGGTTGCCTTGCCCTGTTTCCTGTTGATGGAATCATATTATGTTGGGATTACTTCTTTGATTTCCTGCTAAAATTAATTAATTAAGATTCATGAAATAAAACTCATTTTCGTGTGGGAAAAGAATTATTCTAATCGGTGGAATTCGTGTCGGAGACCCGAATAAATCGGGTACCCGCGAATTTTACCGCCGTCGGCGATGAGCCTCGGTGAGCCGACAGTGGGCGATGATGATTTTATCTGAGTCCTACATTTATTAATTAAATAAATCAGTTCGTGATAATAATTATGAAATGAAAACGAATAAATTATAAATAAATAAAATTAGTGTGTAAAATAAATTTCAAAATGAATAAAAATAGTTAATAACTGAATTGTATCGGTGATTGGGATTGGTGTATGGATTGGGATTGGTGTATGGATTGTGAATTGGATGATTGGTTGTTGTGTTGTGATTGACGTCGATTGGATTTCGACAGATAGGCCGATAAACAAAGGAGACGCTGCCCGATTTTCTGGAAATTAATTTTGAAAATACGGGAACGTAACCTATAATTATCGGAGACGTCGAATAACCATATATGTTTATATTATACGAACTTAATTACGATTGAGACAAAATAATTTATAAATAAATAATTGATTACCCGTTTTTCCAAAATGACGAGTATACGTATTTTCCGAAAACGAACACCGAACCAAGTTTCGAAGATGTGAACCATAATTGCTATGTGTATTTCGATAATACATATAAATATGAATTTGGTGATGAAATCGTATGGGTAGAATAGGATAATGATTTGATGTTAAGCTTAAACGGTTATCTGAATTAGGGTATTTCAACCCTGTAGGTTTTAGACTGAAGACCGAGACGTGACATCAGACTAGGAACGATCTAGTGATTAGACGTCGAGATCAACGAATTTCCAACCGAAGGGTCTGAATGTTGGGATTGTATCCAGAATAGGATAGTAGTTTGACGATAAAGCCGAACGATCGAAGTCAAACCAAAGTCAATAGCGTTTAAAGCTTATTGAGGCAAGTATTCCAGAACATTATTTTAAATACTGCAAGTATTCTTGATTTTTCTTTTAAATACTGCAAGTATTCTTTATTTTTCTTTTAAATACTGCAAGTATTCCTGAACTTTCTTTTAAATACTGTAAGTATTCCTGATTTTTCTTTTAAAATACTGCAAATATTTATTCGCTCATATTCTAAGTTCAGAATAGTTAAATGCTTTACATTTCGCTGCAATTACTCATATTATGCATGTTCTTTTTATTCTTGTTCCTGTAATTCGATTGCTCTCTTGAGCAAATACCCATTCTTTCGGGTTATTTGCGAACCCTGAATTGGGATGTTTTCAATTCAAAAGGATTTGACATCAAAATACTTCATGGGCTGGAGAATGATGATGTTTTGGGGATTAAGTGTGTCTTAATCCTGAGGACCGGGATATGACTGGTGCCTCGAAATGGGCCGTAATGCCTAGGTACCTGAATGGATCTATACAGTTGGGTATATATCCGCACTGTATCCTGACTGATCAGCAGGATAAAGTGCATATGTTGGTTTTAGTGTCCAGTCTAATTTGTTGTTGATCTCCATTAACGACATTCTCTCTCGAATGGTTTTATGATTCCAAAACCGGACAAAACCCTGATTCAGGAGATGAATCGGGGAATCGCTTGTCATTTTTGGATTTTAGTTAAAGGCTGGTGACAGCCAACGTTTATTCGCTCACTCACTTAAAATAAATAGAATTATTTAAAATTGTTTTAAGATTTTGTCCGGAAGTTTTTATTTTGATACTAATGCTTGAAACTCAAATTATATACTTGCTGGGCATTTTTGGCTCACTCTTGCTTTGTAAATTCTTATTTCTGCCAGAAACAGATAAGGATAAAAGTAAATAGCTTTGATAGACATCAGAAGTTAGAGAAATTTTTGCTGCGAGAGGTTGAAGGTGTTAGAAGAATGTGACAAGAGCATTAGTTCAAAGGTATTTACACTTGTATTCTAGTTATAGTGAGTTGTAGAAGGTTAGATTCTTGTTTCATACCATAACCTGTAAACAATCCGGATTCAAGGGGTTAATTGAATATTCTTTTATTTTTTGTAAAGATTGTTTCGTGACACCAAATCTTGACCCCGGATTTGGGTTGTTACAAGTTAGCATCAGAGCTGCAGGTTATTGGTCACTGAAATAAGAATAGGTGAGAGTAAGATAGGAATGATAGGTCGTACAGGATAGGAAAGACCCTAGGCATACTCAGGTTAAGTGGAGTTGAGTGCGAATTAGGGTTAGTAGGTCTGATACGGAGTGGGTAAACCAGGACTATTGAGAAAAGTGTGAGGCGAATATAGCAACGCTATAGATATATTGAGTTATCAGATTCTATCGTAATGAGGAATCGACAGATCGACGGAGACTGGTTATGTTACCCTACCTTTCATGTGGTTTTGAAGAATATGTGATCGATTCTTGTGAGAATTTATGTAAGAGAAGCTACGATTTAACTTAGAATTAGGTGGTAGGACGAGCTTCACGCCGGAGGCAACCAGTTGATGGAAGCCGATGAAAAACCAACGTTGCACGTTTCGAAGGCACCACCGTTGCGAGAAGATTCTTATCACTTATCAGGCGCTGTGCGAGGAATGATATCTACCTTCCTAGATATAGGTAAGACTAGCAAGAAGATGCGACCCTATCTACAGACAGAACATCGAATCGCATGCGTGGTTGTAAGCATAACGTCAAGGACGACGACAAGAATGTCAAAGATAGTACCAGATGTCAGCATGGTGGTAAAATTGCGAATAAAATGATATATAACGGTAAATGAAGTTTCATCGACTAAGAAATGCGAACAGAGTCCAAGGAAAAGCATAGAAGGCGTACCGAAGTAGAAAGACCCTTATATGGGCATTCTTTTAATTAGACATTTCATTGGTAAATCAGGAAAATCGCAAGTAACTTATATAGTAATGATGACCAAATATTTGATTTCCAAAATTTTAAAATGAGATTTCAGAAAAGATTTTCTTAATCAACTTTCAGAAGATTTTTGGCATGAAATGAGTTTTACAAATTGGTTGTCGAATTACTATTTATGTTCTTGTTATTACCAACAGAAAATGACCTAAAAAGATAATGGATTTAGACTCAGTGTTGTTAGTTCGGGGGACCAAGTAGACCCATTGGCAGGAAGAAAGGTTTAAAGTTTTCTGTGAAAAATGAAGGTAAACGTTGTTTAAATAAAATCAATAATTGAATCAACATATTAAAATATTATTTACCTAATTTATAAAATTATTAAAATTTAACGAGATTCGTGATTCGAATGAACGAAGGATGATTGAAGGAAATGGCAGAATCTTTTGGATGGTGGAAGAAGAATCATATGTTAACAACGAAATTGAGGCATTGCGTGATCGATGATTATTTTATGCGGGATAAATGAAATCTGAAGCCGTGATTTTAAATTTTGGAACGACGCAATTAAGATCAAATTATTGAAGCATTTGGTATGAAGGCAATTCCAGACATCATTTCAAAGCAATGATGTGACTTAAATCGTAAACCTGTATCCGAACAATCCTGAAGGCAGATGTAGGCGAAGCATGGAAGGTGATCAATACTGATATCCTTTATTTTAATACGATAGTATACATTTTTCTTGATTCTTGAATGCGACTGGAAGCAATGATTATAAATTTTGTAAGGACACAATATGATCGAATTATTAAAGCTTTGAATATGGAGGCATTTCCAGAAGACATTCCGAAGTTATAACGTAACCTAAACGGTGAATCTCTCATCTGAATGGTCCCTGGAGGCATACGTAAATGGAGCGTGGATGGTGACCAATGGTGATCTACAATGTTATTCTTTTACAAATACGATAGCATATGTTCTTCTCGAGTTGTGAATACGTATGAGCTTCTTCTGTTGATAAATTATATGAGGCGAAAACGAAAGAAAATTTATTGTATTCCTTTTGAACTAATTCTCTTCTCAAATTCTGGATTCTTGATTGAGACAACAGTGTTGTGATATGACGCTTGGTTGAAATGATGAAGAGTCGGGTGGGACACCACCTAATCATGTGCTGTATGCCATATAGTATGAAAGACTGGCCATCTTGAGTACGAATATGTTGTCTCCTTCTTCACTCATTTTTCTTCCTTCAAATTTTCTGATTTGCAAATTCTTTCAATTGGTTGTTGCATTGTTATTCCTTATTCCGTTTTCCAATAAAAATCATGTTTACAAACTTTCCTCTTGCATAGAGTCTGTTCTCTGATGATTTCAAAAGAAATGAAATAGTGCGATACGTGGAATCATACAACGAACACAGATACGACTGCAAATCGATAAATGGTGGACATCTGTGAGCGAGGAAAAATGGATGCACCGACAAATGTGGACATGGCGAAGATATCGAGTCATAAAGTTGTTCTTGCTATAGGGATCTCATCAGTACAGTAGATTACGTTAACGCGATGCACTTCGAATTGGAAGATTTTGATAAGAAATGAATCGTTAGTGAACCGTAATAACTAAATCAATTACAAAATAAGGAAGTAAGGTGGTGTGCATCAGACAAAGCAAGCGAGTGTCGGGATGGCAATCGAAGATCAAAGGAATTCTGAATAATGACTCAGACATGCAATCAATACGTGAAACATCCCATCGTCGCGGGAAGATATTTGTCGTGAAGATTCAAGATAGAAGCAATCTTAATGGCAACCAAATTTCGAACGTGTTCTTTAAGGAAACTGTGAGGTTCTCCAATTTGAGTAAATAAGTTACGGTGAATTTGATATCCACTCCTGGACCAGAGATGAAAGTTGATGCGGAACCATAAGTGAAGATGAAGAAATGGTGATTCAACTGCGAAATCTTTTAAGAAATAATGATCCGACAATTTAGTTTCCAACAGATGAGGGTGATAATCAAGATCCTGTATGGTTATTAACAGATAAATAGACTCATTAGTGAAATTGAGTGTGTATCGTCAAAGAAGGAGGATTGATGTGGTTCGTTGAAGGATGCGGCATAATTTTCAAAAGTAATCGTACACAATTAATAATGACAAGAAATAAGCTAAAATACTTGCGAAATAAAATTTTGAGAAATAACAAGATAAATTTTAAGTTCACCAATAATATTTTGTAATATTTTGAAAGAATTGAGAAATGTATGGTTATATTAATCATTGTGGGTTTCAGACCCAATCCCAGTTAAAAAGATATATGTTATGCTGATAAGTGGAATTTTATACCACTTAGAACGTCTTAAAATAGCTTAAATTGGTGTCTTGAAATCAAGTATTTTGTGTATTTGATGTGTTTTTCTAGTGTTTGTGCATTTCAGGGTAATAGTTGCATTTCGGAGGAGTAATCATCAAGAATAAGCCTTGGCATGTGTTCAGCATTGTGAGAGGAAAGAAAGGGGCAGATTACGGCGAAGAAACGAAGCAAACTCAGGAATTTTCCAGTAGGGTCCTGAGCGCCCGCTCAGCTATACTGAGCGGCCGCGCAGAAAGCTGAACGCCCGCTCAGCTATGCTAAGCGGCCGCGCAGGGCCAGGAAAAAAAGATAATTTGTTTAAGACTTCTACTTCTGTTTGGCTTCCAACTTCTGTGTAATCTGAGTTTTATGGGACTATTATATAAGTAGATTTGGAGACGTTTTCACAAGGTTGGATCGTTGTATTAAGCAAGGAGCGAATGAGATAAGGAAGAAGACCGTTTTAGCACACCGCAACGAAGAGGAAGCATATTTTCTTGTGATTCTTTATTTCGTTGTAACGTTGGATGCTAGTTTTCTTGCTTTTGAACCTAATTACTCTTGTGACGTACTCTGGTTTAATAAAATTAGTTTAGTTATTATTCTCGTGTGTTTATTTATCATGTTTTCATATGAACCCATGATGACGATAAGTGCTATCATGGGCTAATCGTGATCATGGGGTCGTAACGGATTTGTTATGGAATTCTTTAGTTAATTGTTTAATACCTTAGTGTGTGATGATTGTATGATATCTAGTATTGGTTGTGCGTATTCATCTTATGTGCGTCGCGAACATATAAGATAGGGTGTTAATCTCTTGTGAAGTGACGGTGGATCTCGAGATTTAGAACTTACCATGCTAGCATAGGTTCATGTATGATGTGCATGATTAGTGGGTAACTCTAACCATTTTATTCGCTCTGTGTAATCAAAAGGAATAACTTGCGCTTAAATCATTATGTTGTCAATTTCTGTAGATATATAGGGACTCAACATAATTGATGCCTATTCAACTTCTATCTTAATTGTGGATGTTTGGTAGAATGGTATTAGTACAATGAAAGTTGGCTTTTATCAATTTCGTGTTATTCGATTAATATCATCATTGTTGCATGCTAAGGGTAATAACAATAACTATTAAAGGAAGTAGTAATGAAGTTGTGATCTCATGAGTGTTTTAATATTGTTAATTCAAAGTGTTAATTAAGTGGTTAATTTTAGTAGTTAATTGTAGTTAATATTTAGTCAACAATTCTAAGTGTTAGTGTCTTAACATTGAGAAGTAATCATACATTGGTGAGTGAGTTTAATTGAACAATAATTAGTCTGAGTCTCTATGGGAACGAACTAGAAAGTATTCTATATTACTTGCGAACGCGTATACTTGCGTGTATTATTAGCGCGTGTTTCTATAGTTAAGGATAAAGAAGTATATTGTCGTTCTCGTCAGTACTCCAAATAATTGCGATCTCGGTTCTTGAGAAAGTTGTTATGACCAAACCGACTTTATATAATTGGTCTTTGATTCCAGTTAGCTAGTCAGCACTTGGTTTAAGTGATCAGTTAAAGGAGTTAATTGATCAACTTTACCCACTAATGGTTAGTTAAATGGAGATCGATTCCAATTAGGTTGAGTCAGGCTCTAACATGATTTCCAGATCCGAAATTAAAGCGATAAGAAATTTGGAAAAAGCAATGGCGTTAACGTAAATTGAAGGCTTAGTTTAATTAGCGTGATGTTACTGTGATCAGGTACAAGGTTTGGTCCAGAAGAATACGCTCTTTTTAATAAATAAGAGGAACAAAAAGTTATTGGTACAGGCGAATGAGAAGAATATTTCTAAGAACTAAAGGTGTAAGACAAAACGAAGAGACGTTATCATTTATAATGATGTTCCAGAAAGGACTTGAAGGTATACTCATTTCGAATAACAATCGAATGGAAGTTGCTGTAAAATAACGGAAAGCTCGCAAATTTAAGCATCCAATGAAAGACGGAGATTGATGAAGTCCGCATGTGAACTCAAGGAAAAGAAATGTTGGACAATGAAGAGAAGTCAAATACACGATCCGTGATGCGTTAAACAAAGCTAAGGAAATAGTTACCGAGGAAATTCGATAATTTTGTTAGTAAGAATTTAAATAGTACAAATAAAAGCCTTCATTCCAGTGTGAACTCCAGAAATGACTTGTCCAATGATAAACAGATTAATATTATTAAGAAAAAGAAATTAATTGTGTTTGAAAGAGATAATGAATAATGAAATGGAGAAATAATGAAGAAAAAAAGTGGAATCACGAGAATGATAAAGAAATTTTATAAAATAATCCAGAATATATGCAAGTTGTGAACGTCAGTTATGCCAGAACTGATTGAAAAATGAAGTGAAATGCCGATAATTGAAGATAGGAATTTCATTCAAGGAATGCATGTAAACAGGAATGATTAAACAAAGGTATTAATGGAAAACTGCTAGAGAAGAACGTTGCAATGAATCTCATGTTGGAGTTCCTTAAAATTAAAGTGAAGTCCCGGAGGTTCGAACGAATGATTTACCAAGGTTACCTCAGGGAATGAGGTAAGAATTTCTCGTCGGTTACTGCACAGAGTCAAGCTGGTGTCAAAAGCCCTATATCGTCTAACTCAATAGGGATAAAATAATAAGTGAAGGAAAACTTCAGAAATGTGGAATGAAAGAATAATGAAATAAAGAGTATTTTGTACTGTGCACAAAAGCGGTTATGGAAAAAGAGAATGGAGATATGAGGTTACGCGTCGATTATTAGAAACTGTAAGTTTGAAGATTAAGTGAACACAATGTACCAGGAGTATTGGGATAGTACGATTGTATTTATTGATAACATCCTCGCTAATTCAAGGACTAAGGAAGAACGAGTTGAACGCCTGAAGATATGCTTGCGAAGAGTTAAAAAATAGCAGCTGCATTCTCAGCTTCAAATATATGAATTCTGGTTATAATTAATTATGAACTTCAGTGTGTGGTTAACTACCAATCAAGAAAAGTCCATTTAGGAACAGATGTTTCAAATAGAAAGAAAAGAGTAAATACCATTAAGATTGTGGGGAAATGGTTAAAAGAATTGAAAAAGTTGGAAATTGAAGAATAGGTTTTGATCAGTTTTCTGGGTTATGTTGATACTTACGTTGTTATTAGATATCAAAGGTGGTATTAATGCAGATGATTGATGTTGACTTCAGTGTGAAACGTTGTGAGCATCAAAGTTCGTATTGATATCTAATTTGATAGGACAACAAAATGAGTATTAGTACCAAGAGACCGGGTTTCGAATGAAGTTATGATTCGTTCCGTTCCCAAATTGATATATTTCCTTTCAGATAGTAACAGATTCTCGCTCAATGAATATACTTGATGGTGATTGAAAAGAAATTGAAGTATACCACAAAGTAGTGAGTAAATACAATTGTCAAGATTTTCCTTTACTTTTAGTTTTTGAATAAATGTAGAACATTCCGAAGCATCAAGCGTCATGAGCTCAGGATATTGGGCGCAGACGGATAGAATATGCGAACAGAAAAAGACATGAACAGTATAGTAGAACAGTTAGTAAAAAATAGAAGGTTCATGAACACAAATTATTGGAATTAGACAAAAAAGAAGATTAGTGTGATTTAAGTTGGTCCTTTGAGGCAATGAGATAGATAGAACAATTGTGAATGAGTTGGTCTTGTTGTCACGGGTATAACGAATCTATAAGGCATCTATATGTGTATGACTACGAAAGCTCATTTAGCTTCAAATGTACGAAGTAGAGATTGAGATAGGGGTTGCATGAGCAACTGATAGATTTGATGACGGTAAAAGGCCGTTGAATTATGATTAAGGTGATGAGGACTGAGAAATTATAAGAAAGATACTTGGAAAACATCATGGTCTGTTCCTTAGCATGATTCTGAGGACAGAATCCTTTTAAGGGGGGAGGATGTAACGTCTGGGAAATATTATGTAATTATTTTATCAATAAATAATTATTATGTGATTTTTATGTGAATTTTGGTGAATTATTTGATAATGAATAATAGTATTTGGATGTTATTTCTGATAAAATCGAGATATTTTAATTTTTAATTATCCAGAATTAAATATAGATAATTTTGGTATTTTTCTGGTAATTTTTGGATTATTATATGACTTTATAAGAATTTATAGAATTGTTAACGATTATTTTACGTAATTGTAAAATTACTTTTTAGAATCAGAAATCATCCCACTTCAATCGTTTTTGCGTTTTTATAACCCGGAACTCTTCCGAAAACTCCTTCCTAACCTAATCTGATAATTCTGAACACTTTTTATTTTTGACTTTTTCGATCCGGGGTACAGTTTGACCTGTACGAGTCCCGGTGTGAAATTTCCGATACGAAAATGGTAATAAAATCGTATCGTCTTTCTAGTTACTTAGCGGCTAAGTAACCTATTTTCGGATCCGATTTGTAAATGAAATTATCGAACTATGAGATAAATGGAATGTGTAATGGTTCCGTCCGCTATGTTTTGCTGTATTATTAATTATTTGTGATTTGTTGGATGCGAAGATTAATTTTATAATTAATTGTTGAGCTGTGTGAATTTAATTCATTTTTTAAAAATAATTTTATTGAATATTTATTCTTATAAAACGCTAAAATTGTTTCAAAAATTATTTTTGTTGTTTTATAATTTTATTTGTTTTTTTAGGAGTTTATAAAATTTAGAAATCAGTATTTTATTAATTATTCATCTTTAAATGATTTTCTGATTCCATTTAAGCGTAAATTCTATATTAAATTCAGAAATGCTTTAAAAATTACGAAACTCTTATTTTATTATTATTATTATTTTTTTAAATTATTCCCAGAATTTTAAAACTGTTTCGGTAAATTTTAAAATTATTTCGATAATTGATCAAATTTTAGTTACGTGTCTCTTATTCGTTATATCTATAAATTACGGTGTAAGGATAGATTATTGCGATAAATTAATTAGATCAATACAGTCGGTTTACCCCCCCCCCTTCTTAATTTTCAGTCGGTAGTCTCCCATCTCTTTGTTATCAATTTCTCTCCCTCAATCTCTCTAATTCTCGATCTCTCTTCACTCCTCTCCCTCGATTTCTTCTTCTTCCATTTTCAATTCCCGTTTCTGTTCCTTCCGGTTGTGTTCCTTCCTCCGGTAAGCCACTGTTGCCTTGTTTTTCCGATGAAATCACCGCCCCTGCTCCCCTTCTTTTTCTGATTGTTTATTCAGCTTCTTCCTGTGTGCTTCGTGTGTGTACATCCGTATGTGTGCGTGTGTTATGTGTGTATGTCAGTTGCTTTGGATTATTGTGTGGCTGTGTGACTGTGTTGCCGTTTCTTTTCCGGTGACTATCACCGCCACCCGCGCGTGTGGCGCGTGTTGGTGGCGGAGTGATTTCTGGGTGTTGCCGTGTATCCGTGGTTGCCTTGCCCTGTTTCCTGTTGATGGAATCATATTCTGCTGGGATTACTTCTTTGATTTCCTGCTGAAATTAATTGATTAAGATTCGTGAAATAAAACTCATTTTTGTGTGGGAAAATAATGTTATTCCTAATGGACTAACAATGAGATTTACAGAAGGGGGGTTGAATGTAAATCTCAAAACTTTTTCAAGTTTTGAGCAGTTTTAAAGGCTATGTGTTTAAGATAAACAAGTGTATGAATTGCTTTAAGCTAATACAGACAGATATATATTCAAACACTAATGTAAAGAACACAACAGACCTTAAAAACTTTTCTGGTGGATTGTTGTTCCACCAGAGATGGTATTTCAGAAAATCTGTGATTCAAGAAGTTGATCACAGCTGCGTCCTAGTACAAACTAGATAATTTTTCTCTCAAGATTTTTCTAAACAGCTCTGGAAAAATTCTTATCTAATTACTAGCTGCTGCTTGGTTTATGTATCACCAAGCTTACAAGTGAAGACAAAGATAAAAAGTACAATAATAAAATAAGTTCTCCACTTGTTTCTTCTCCATTTTACTCCAGTGCATTGTTGACTATTGCCTCTTTATACTAGAGTAGAACGGCTGCTTTTTCTGATGTTCCTGAAATAGGCTACCACATCTCAGTTGTCTCTGTCAACCCATGTGCCTCTGTTTGTAGGTACAACTACCACTTGTCAACTGCTATTTAACAGAACATCCATTGAAGCCTTCATCCGTTGATGGCTTAATCCGTTGATGTGTTAGCAGTTGAAGCTCTATCCGTTGATGCACTCATCCGTTGATGCACTCATCCGTTGAAGCTTTAGAGACATCCGTTGAAGCTTTGTTTCTCATCCGTTGAAGGTCTTTAAGTTATCCGTTGACACCATTTCATTTATACAAAATTACAAGGCATGAAATATTTACAATTGGCCTTCCTATCTGCATATCCTCTAGTAGTCAACATGACTTATAATTTCCCTCAACATTTAAGAATTATATCTCAAATTCAGAGACCGAAATGTGCTACAACACTAGACTTATTTCTAAGTAAAGCTACACCATCAACGGATAGCCAAAATGGTCTTATCCGTTGAGGCTACAAACACTAGATTTCTACTTAATTGTTTTGTTAGACATATCATCAAACTAATGCACATATATTCCTAACAATCTCCCCCTATTTATGTCTATAAGAATTGTAGACATAAATTCAAGGTTAACTTGATGATAACAAAACACTTAACAAATATATGAACTGAAACTAAGTAGAAATTTAAAAGTGCTGCAAAAGTGTATGTACTAGAAGGTAATTGAAGATTTACAGTATTTCCAAGGGTGCTCCTCTAGCCTGAGCAAATCATCTTTTTCTTCTTTGTTCCCTGGTTTTCTTTCCTAGCCCTTTGTCATTTTCCTCAATTTGGAGTTGGAGTTGTCTGAAGAATTCAGCTTCATCTTCATCACTGATATCCAACTTAGATTGCATTTCTTTGAGAGTTTCATTGTTGGCAATCTTGAGTTGGTCTTCAAGTCTGAAAAATCTTCTGACTCCTTTATCATCTCTGAATTCCATCAACCAATGAGGTGATTTGTGAATTGTAGTTCCCCTTTCTTGAATGAGTAAGGTTCTGGGCAAAGCATTGGGCTCCCTCCAAGTTTTCCTTATGTTGGCAATCTTGTTGAGAATTTCAGTCTTGGCAGTCCTGGTAAAGCCAGACTCCTTTTGTATGGCTGAAAAGACCCTGATCAAGGTAGAGTAGCCTTCATTCAGAATCCTGTAGAGTGGCCATGTTCTTTCCCCAGCTCCTTTGTATCTGAACACCAATCTCTCTGGTAGCTGTCTGTAGGCAGCAATTCCCCTTACATCCTCCAGCTCATCCAGATAGAGTCCAATGTCTGAAATTTCTTTTATGTCACAGATGTGAACATAATCATCTTTAGAAATGGGTGGCTTAGGGTTAGGTTTATGTTTTTGAGTGAATTTCTTAGAGTTTAGGGGAGGTGTAGATTTGGATTTTCTTTTCTGTTTCTTTGGTAGTGGAAGAGTGGTTAAAAAAGTAGGCAAATTGATGGTGTCCCAATCAATAGGTTCCTCTTTTGGGATGATTGGTTCATCATGGATGTTTATAGTGGGATCAGAAACAAAGGGTTCAGGTATGGAAGGTAGAGATTTAGTTTCTTCAGTGTTGTCTTCACTCCTTCTATGTGCCTTGGCCTTTCTTCTGTTTCCCTTCTGCCATTCCTCTTTTTCCTCCATACTTTCACCAAATATACTCCCAAAAACCTCATCTAAGTTTGCAATCTTATCTTCACCCCTGACTTCAATTCCTTTCTCATTTTCAACTAGACTTGACTTTAGCTTTTGTTCAAGCTTTGCTTGTGCTCTTTTGTCAGCCTTGAGTTTTTCAGCTTCTTTCTTTAACCTTTTGGTTTCTTCCCTCTTGGCTATTGAGAATTTGGGATGTCCTTGCATCACACAAATGCTCTTTCCCTCTCTAAAGATAATAGCCATGTTTCTCCTTACTGCCTCATCCATGGTCTCCTTGTGTTTCATGATGCTAGCACCCAAAACTTTGTCTTCATCAGGCTTTGGAAGAGGAAAGTCCACTTCTTTCATCTGAGCAAAGTCTAGAGGGTTCTTTGTGGAGTCCTTGCTGGATCTAGTGTTGGGCTTGAGAACCATAGGTTTTAGATTCTTGAAAGAAGTCTCTCCAACCTTATTTCTCCTTTCTGGCTTGTGCTCCATATTGATTGGTTTAACCTTTGTGCTATGTTTCACAGATATTGATTTATCTTGTGTAGAGCCAAACAACTGTTGCACCCTTTCATCAATTCTCCTCCTTTGCTCTTTCACTTGAATTTCAGCTGCTGCTAGCTGGATTAAATCAATTCCATCAGGCTTTCCTTTGATTTGAATGATTGGAGAAGTAGTGATGGCAGGAACTAGCACTTTAGATATTTGGATTTTTGTAGATGGCTCTCCTTCCCCTTCCCTTTTACTCTCCCCCTTTTTGTTATCATCAAGGAGAGGGGTCAAGCCCTGTGCTTTTGCCAGCTGCATAAGTAGATTTGTTTGAGATTGTTGGTTGTGAAGAATGGTGGCCACAGAATCTTCAATAACTTGAACTCTGTCTTCCAATTTGGCCAGCCTCTTTTCAGTATGAGAGTCCTTTTTCAATCTCAACAAAATGTCCTGCATTGTACCATAGGGCATGACTGAATCCAATTTTTCAGAATTGTAGGATTTCAAGTCAACAATATCCTTTCTGAGTTCATCCACACTCAGATTCTGTCTTACTTGCTGCAACTTCATGAGATGCAGTGAGTCCAAGTGAGCTGTAAGGATAGCCTTTGTACCAGCATGAGAAGTTTTCTGAATGGCCTTTTGGATAGTACTGATTTGTTTGACTAAGGAGACATTGAATTGCCCTGTTGTAGACTCCTTTGTTAAGGCCCATTCAGGTAGATTTGGAATAGAACTAGGGCCTTCATCTCCCCCTAAGTTCATGCTCCCATCAGAAGAAACAAAGTCATCATCATCAGAATTTACTCCAAATTCTTCAGATGACTCACCAGCTGTTGAAGGCATCTTGTTAATAACAGCTTTGTCCCTTTGAAGAGATGATGTTGTATGTACTAGATGTAGTGTCTTTTCTGCCTCCACATTGCCCTGTGCAGCCAATAATTGATAGGCTGAAACAGGATGAGTAAAAGTGTCAGCATCCAAGGAAATGTTATCAATTACAGCTTTGTAATGTTGCTGAAATTGTCTTTCCTTTTCAGCATCATTCACAATCATTGACTCATTAGCAATGGCTGGATCCATCCTTATATCTGCTGTACCTGCCTTTCTCTCATTTTCTCTATGTTCTTGTATCAGGGGCTCCCCCTGGTTCACACAACTCACTCCCTCACCTTCACCTACTAAGGTGGTACTCCTCTCACTTACTTTTGCCATGCTGGAAGAAATAGCATGCATATTTGAGCTCTCAATCTCTCCTTTTGCCTGGGAGCAACCCAGCCTCTCACTCAAATTGTCACTCCCTTCCCTCAATCCTAGAAGTGATTGTACAGTGATCAAGTCTTCTACACTTGGAATTGTTTCAGTTGTGTGTGTAGAGACTATCAACGGATGCGGAATAGCCGTTGAAGGTGAAACTGATGGTATCAACGGATAACTGCTGTTAAGCTTATCCGTTGAAGAACAACCACTTGTCAACGGATGAGTGATATCCGTTGAAGAAGGAAAAGAAGTAGAAATTGAAAGTGATATAACTGTTGAATCTGTGTAGATTGATATGAGTTTTGGTGACACAGATCCTTCAATTACATCTGAAAGAATTTGCGGGTGATCCAACAAATCATCTAAAAGATGATGATCACCTGTATTTGAGTGGGGCTCCTCCCTGAGTTGTAAAGAGGGAGAATCAGGAATTGATGGGAATAACATATCCACATCTAGAGATGGTGATGAAGTGTGTGGTGATTGATGTGTGTTAATTGTGAGAGAATGGGGCTGTGACTCCACATTTGTTGGAGCCACATCAAACTGAGTTTGAGAAGGCATAGATACAGATGAATGTATCTATGCAGTGTGTGCACCCTGTGTAGAAGATTGGGTTCTGGCTCTCTTTCTTCTAATAAAGGCTTTTGTTGGTGAGTGTTTGGCTTTATTGTCCCTCCCTCGTTTGTTCTGTGTTCCTGGTTGGGAACTATTTTCAATAGT
This sequence comes from Apium graveolens, assembly GCF_009905375.1. Lineage (NCBI taxonomy): Eukaryota > Viridiplantae > Streptophyta > Magnoliopsida > Apiales > Apiaceae > Apium > Apium graveolens. The sequence continues at coordinate 66,747,186 of NC_133657.1, forward strand.
TACATCCTTTTGGGAGGATGCAGCTAGGGATATGCTAGTAATCCTTTCAACCACCACAACTTTTTGAGAAACTATGGCTTGGCTAGCTTGGGAAGCACTTTTCTCTCCTTCCTTATCCTGGGGGTTTCTTTGATGTTCACCCCTCCCCTCACCACTCACACCCTGTTCACTCCCCTCAGGGTTAATGGTAGATGTTACAACTGTTGTCTTTTGAGAAACAACAGAGGTGGTTTTCTTTGTCTTTGATTTTGAAAGTTTAGTTTTGGTGACCTTGGTAGGAATCTGTTGGGGCATTGTCACAGATTCCATGGCCACACTAGAAGATAAAGAAATAGAGGGGTTGGAAGAAGTAGGAGTTGTAGAAGCAATTACCTTACTTACCTGAGGTGCATTCATGATTGGTAAATATACCAACGGCACACTGCTGTTGAGATCCATTCTCAATAAATCTGCAAGAACTCTTTTCTCTTGTGCCCAACACTTGAGTTTATTATTCTCATTGGTTATGACCAAACCTTCTGCAACATGGTTAGCCAATAACATAAAGAATCTAGCATAATAGATGTTATTAGATCTAATAGCTTTGTTACCTAATCTAGTACCCAATTCTAGCATAACATAGTTGCTAAAATTAAAATACCTATCAGAAACAAGCATATAGAGCATATTAACAAGAGATGAAGTTATGGCATCAAAATTGCTAATTTTCCCAGAGAAAACCTTGATAAAGGCATCCCCAAGAAAACTCCATTCTTTCCTAAGGCCTTTTCTTTTAATACTCCCTAAACTAGCAGAGTTAAGAGAATAACCTATGGAATCTAACATGCTGGATACATCATTATCAGTGTGTGGTGTCATGGCATTGTTCTCAGGTAATTTAAAACATGCTAGTAAATCATCACAGTTAACACAGTGATTTTTACCTTTGAGGGTGAAGGAGATAGTCATATCTATTGAGTTGAACTCAGCAGTTGTCCAAATCTCCTCAACTACTTCACAGTAAATTGTTGGGGCTTCCAGCATTGCATAGCTAAGTTTACAGTTTTTGATGAAGTCCATCATTTTGTGATAATCGGAGTGGGCTTCATTCTTTTCTACCAAAGCTATGAAATTTTTCTTCTCATAGATGAATCCAGATTGAGACATAATCTTTACTACTGGTGCCATTGTTGTGAGTAGAAATTGCAGAGAATAACTTGAAAGTTTTGCAAAGAGAAAATGGTAAAAGCTTTGAAATTTCAAGAAAGCGTAAAGTAAAAATGAAAAATCAGAAGGGCTTATATACTTTCTCAAATTAAAAAGCATAAATAAAAGATTAAACAATAAATATATGTAAGTGAATTTCAGCCGTTTAAGAATAAACTGTAAGTATTCTAAAAACTACCTTTAAAACAAATACATACAGCTGTATGTATGAGTATCAACGGTTAAGACAATAGAATCAACGGCTGTGAAACACCTGAATCGACTGATGTGATATTTCAACGGAGAAAGTAAACTGTCATCCGTTGAAGAGCACTTCAGTTTTATCCGTTGACGGATAATAAGAAAAATTTCAGAAATGTATATGTCTTTCAACGGATAATGAACATCCGTTGACAGAACAATTTTGACTTTCAACGGATAGGGAATATCCGTTGATGGAATAATCTGTGTTAAAAATCAAATTTGTTCTAGCAGCTAATACATTTCAGGCTTCAAATTAAATTGCAATAAGGACATGAATTTTAAGAGTAATTAAGCATACCTAGCTCACTTACCAATCTTGTGAATGTTGATTCATCAAGTGGCTTGGTAAATATGTCTGCAATTTGTTGTTCACTTGGAACAAAATGGAGTTCCACTGTACCTTTCATCACATGTTCCCTAATGAAGTGGTACTTGATATCAATGTGCTTGGTTCTTGAGTGCTGTACGAGATTTTCAGTAATGGCAATGGCACTTGTGTTGTCACAAAATATTGGAATTTTGTCAACAGTCATACCATAGTCAAATAACTGGTTCCTCATCCATAGTATTTGTGCACAGCAACTACCAGCTGCAATGTACTCAGCTTCAGCTGTTGATGTGGAAACAGAATTCTGCTTCTTGCTGAACCATGATACAAGCTTGTTCCCTAGAAATTGACAGGTGCCTGTTGTGCTTTTCCTGTCTATTTTGCAACCTGCATAATCTGCATCTGAGTAGCCAATTAGATCAAAACCAGACTCTCTAGGGTACCAAATTCCTAGATTTGGAGTCCCCTTGAGATATCTGAAAATTCTTTTAATAGCCACTAAGTGAGATTCTTTAGGGTCAGCTTGAAATCTAGCACAGAGACATGTAGAAAACATTATATCAGGTCTACTAGCAGTTAAATATAAAAGTGAGCCAACCATGCCTCTATAACTTGTAATATCCACAGACTTTTCAGCCTTGTTTAATTCAAGTTTAGTGGCAGTGGCCATGGGAGTTTTTGCAGGTGAACAATCCATTAAGTCAAACTTCTTTAATAGATCATAAATATATTTAGTTTGACTAATGAAAATTCCACCACTAACTTGTTTAACTTGTAACCCAAGAAAGTAAGTTAGCTCTCCCATCATGCTCATTTCATATTTACTTTGCATTAATTTAGCAAACTTTTTACAAAGCTTATCATCTGTAGATCCAAATATAATATCATCTACATAAATTTGTACAAGTATCTTAGAGCCATTAACATTTCTAAAGAAGAGAGTTTTGTCAACAGTACCTCTTGTGAAATGATTATCTAGAAGGAACTTTGACAAAGTCTCATACTAGGCTCTAGGTGCTTGCTTTAGTCCATAGAGTGCTTTCAACAGATAATACACATGGTCTGGAAAATTTTGATCTTCAAAACCTGGAGGTTGGCTTACATAAACTTCTTCCTCCAATTCCTCATTTAGAAATGCACTCTTGACATCCATCTGATAGACTTTGAAATTGGCATTAGCTGCATAGGCTAGAAAGATTCTGATGGCTTCAAGTCTTGCAACTGGAGCAAATGTTTCATCAAAATCTATTCCCTCTTGTTGAGAATAACCTTTAGCAACCAATCTGGCTTTATTCCTTATGACAATGCCATTTTCATCCATCTTGTTTCTGAATACCCATTTTGTGTCAATGGAACTCTTGTTCTTTGGCTTGGGTACCAGCTTCCAAACTTTGTTTCTCTCAAATTGGTTTAGCTCTTCCTGCATAGCTAATATCCAATCTGGATCCATTAAGGCTTCTTCCACTTTCTTAGGTTCCTCCGGAGATAGAAAACTACTATACAGACATTCATTTTGAGTAGCTCTTCTTGTTTGCACTTTAGATGATGCATCACCAATGATCAGTTCAAAGGGATGATTCTTGGTCCATTTCCTTTGAGGTGGAAGATGTGCTCTAGATGAGGTGGCCTCAGTATTGTCGTGATGTGAGACAGAGTGTTGATCAGTTGAAACTCCCCCTGAGTTGTTGGTCCTTTGCAGGGAACTTGGAGTTCTATCAACTGATGATGTAAATCGATTATCCGTTGATGAACTATGATCAACGGATGCTTCATTATGTACTTCAACGGATGATGCACTATGTCTTTCAACGGATACTGCATTGCCTCTTTCAACGGATGCAGAAATCTGACTTTCAACGGATGCAGTATTTTGTGCATTATCCAAGGGCATATCTTGAATCCCTTTTGAAGTGTCATCTCCATCAATCTCCTCTTCACTATCATCATAATATATCTCAATGTTGTCAAATTTGAGTCTTTCATGGTGTCCCTCATCTGTTAGTCCATCAATCTTTTTATCATCAAACACAACATGCACAGATTCCATAACAATGTTGGTTCTTAGATTGTAGACCCTATAAGATTTTCCAGCTGAGTAACCAACAAATATCCCTTCATCAGCCTTTGCATCAAACTTCCCTTTATGGTCAGATTGATTTCTCAGTATAAAGCATTTACATCCAAAGACATGAAGAAAGTTTATAGTTGGTTTTCGCTCTTGAACAACTGATAAGGAGTCATGCCTTTAGCTTGATTGATCAAACAAATATTCTGAGTGTAGCAGGCACAATTAACAGCTTCAGCCCAGAAATATGTTGGTAACTTTGATTCTTCAAGCATTGTTCTGGCAGCCTCAATTAAAGATCTGTTCTTTCTTTCAACCACCCGATTTTGTTGAGGTGTTCTTGGAGCTGAGAACTCATGCATGATTCCATTTTCTTCACAGAACAGCCTCATTGCCAAATTCTTGAACTCAGTTCCATTGTCACTCCTGATATTCCTAACCTTCAAGTCAGGATGATTATTGACTTGCCTGATGTGATTGATAATGATTTCACTTGCTTCATCCTTTGATCCAAGAAAATAGACCCATGAAAACTTTGAGAAATCATCTACAATCACCAAGCAATATCTTTTTCTTGCAATTGACAATACATTGACTGGTCCAAACAAATCCATATGTAGCAGCTGTATTGGTTCATCAATTGTTGTTTCAAGCTTCTTTTTGAATGATGCTTTCCTTTGTTTTCCTTTCTGACAAGCATCACACAAACCATCCCTTGAGAATTCAACAAGAGGAATTCCTTTAACTAAGTCCTTTTTGACTAGATCATTCATTGTCTTGAAATTCAAATGGGATAGCTTCTTGTGCCATAGCCAACTTTCAACTGAACTTGCTTTGCTGAAGAGACAAGTAATAGATTCTGCATCTGTAGAGTTGAAGTCAGCTAAGTACACATTTCCTTTTCTAACTCCAGTTAGAACCACTTTGTTGTCTTTCTTACTGGTGACAACACAGGCTTCTGAATTGAAGGAAATTGTATTCCCTCTATCACATAGTTGACTGATGCTCAGTAAGTTGTGCTTGAGACCATCAACTAATGCAACTTCATCAATTATGACATTCCTTGTTGAAATCAAGCCATATCCCATAGTAAACCATTTGCTGTCATCTCCAAAGGTTATGCTAGGGCCAGCTCTCTCCTTAAACTCTGTGAGCAGGGAGAAATCTCCTGTCATGTGTCTTGAACAGCCACTGTCCAAGTACCATAGATTTCTTCTTTTTCCCTGCACACCATAAAATCAATCAAGTTGATTTTGGTACCCAAGTTTCCTTGGGTCCATTCTTGTTAGCCTTTCTCCTAGACTTCATTCCTCCTGCATCTTTAGACTTAGGTAACTTTGAGTCAACCTTGATCTTAGATGTAGTTGGTTGAGGTGTAGGGTTAGTCACAGAATCATTTAGCACATTTGGAATTTGATAAGGCATGGATTGTGCAAACATGTTATTCCACATAGACATATTGTTATATTTGTTAACCCCTACCTTCCCATTTCTATTAGATTTCCTTTTAGTTTCCTTTTTATCCTCAACCACTTTGAGCCTATTCTTTAACTGTTCTAAGGTCATGTGCCCTATATTCACCTTACTGACATCTTTGGATGTGCTTGCTTCTCCTTTGACAAAGTTCTTGGAAGTTGAACCAAACTTTTTGTTGAGTTTCTTTAGATTTTCACTTTTAGAAACATCTGCCTGTTTTAATTAAGGAACCTTCAACGGATGCTCCTTTTCTTCCTTCAACGGATAATTTTCATCATCCGTTGATTCCACATCCGTTGACAGCCCATCAATTAATTCCAGTTTCTTTTTGTTTTTATCCCAGGCAGTCTCACAGAATGATTCAATTCCTTGGACCTTGGCAATTTGAGCACTAACATCCCTAGATGTCTTCCAGGCTTTAATCACCTCTTGCTCTCTCTCTAATTGATTAGAAAGTATTTCTACTTTCTTAACAGATTCAGCTAGTTCATTTTCAACAGATATACAATGTAGCTTAGTTTTCTCTAGGTCAATCAACTTATCTTCTAACACAACATTTCTATCACTTAAAAACAAATTGTTCTCTTTAATCCTACTATTTTCTTTAGCAAGAGATTTAAGAGACACACGCAAATGATACAGTTCAGTAGACATGTCATTAAAAGCATCATTGCACTCTTCTTTAGTAAGCTGTGTTAAATCAGTAGTGATTACCTGGTTGCTTGATGAACTAACTTCATTTTCCTCAGAATCAGCCATGAGAGCCAAGTTGACATATTCCACATCTTCATCCTCTTCTTCTCCATCAGCTGCCCAGTCTTTTTCTTGAGTAATGAAAGCCCTCTCCTTTTGCTTGAGCAGATCCAAATATTTCTTTTTGTAATCTACTTGGTCAAATTTCTTCTTTTCAGAAGTTGGCTTTCTGCACTTACTTGCAAAGTGTCCACTTGTACCACAATTGTAACACTTGAACTTGGATTTGTCCACCATGTTCTTATGAGGTTTAGTGGCTCTAGTGTTTTTCCTAAATTTCATCTTTGCAAATCTCCTGGACAGAAATGCAAGATGCTCATCAATACCATCAGAGTCATCTTGGCTGGAGTTGTCTTCATTCTCAGCAACTTGCTCTTTACCCTTGCTTGATTCTGATTTGCTTGTGCCAATTTTGAGACTTGGCATTGTCTTCTCCTCATTCCTGGTTTCCATCTTCTCACTATCAGCTACAAGAGCAACTGTTCCTCCTTTTCTCTTTCCCTTTTCCAACAGCTCATCCTGCTCCATTTCAAGTTCATAAGTCTTCAAAATTCCATATAATCTTTCAAGAGTGAAGTTCTTATAATCTTGAGAATTTCTCAAAGAAACAATCATGGGCTTCCATTCCTTTGGCAGAGACCTAAGAAATTTTAAGTTGGAATCCTTGACTTGGTATACTCTACCATACAGCTTCAGTCCATTCAACAGCTTTTGGAATCTATTGAATGTGTCATTTAAAGATTCATTTTCTTCAAAATGAAAATACTCATACTGTTGAATGAGAAGCTGCATTTTGTTCTCTCTGACCTGCTCAGTTCCTTCACAGATAATTTGTACAGTATCCCAAACTTCCTTTGCAGTTTGGCAATTGATGACATTGTCAAACATATCTTGATCTAAGCCATTAAACAAAATGTTCATGGCTCTCTTATCCTTGCGGATTTCTTCCATGTCTTCAATAGTCCATTCTGCTTTTGGCTTGGGAATGGACTGTCCAACAGCAACTGTTGCAGTAGCAGCTGTGGCTACTTTATGAGGGATGTGAGGACCATTTTCAATACAGTTGATGTAGCTTTCATCTTGAGAAAGAAGATGTAAATGCATCTTTACTTTCCAGTGATGATAGTTATCCTTTTCCAGGACTGGGATCTTTACACCAATATCCTTCCTATTCATAATGGTAACAGGAGGATTCTTCTGTGCACTCATCTTTGTTAGTTTCCAAGATCTTTAAACTCTTTGTGTGTCAAGAGCTTGCTCTGATACCAATTGTTATTCCTAGTGGACTAACAATGAGATTTACAGAAGGGGGTTGAATGTAAATCTCAAAACTTTTTCAAGTTTTGAGCAGTTTCAAAGGCTATGTGTTTAAGATAAACAAGTGTATGAATTGCTTTAAGCTAATACAGACAGATCTATATTCAAACACTAATGTAAAGAACACAACAGACCTTAAAAACTTTTCTGGTGGATTGTTGTTCCACCAGAGATGGTATTTCAGAAAATCTGTGATTCAAGAAGTTGATCACAGCTGCGTCCTAGTACAAACTAGATAATTTTTCTCTCAAGATTTTTCTAAACAGCTCTGGAAAAATTCTTATCTAATTACTAGCCGCTGCTTGGTTTATATATCACCAAGCTTACAAGTGAAGACAAAGATAAAAAGTACAATAATAAAATAAGTTCTCCACTTGTTTCTTCTCCATTTTACTCCAGTGCATTGTTGACTATTGCCTCTTTATACTAGAGTAAAACGGCTGCTTTTTCTGATGTTCCTGAAATAGGCTACCACATCTCAGTTTCTCTGTCAACCCATGTGCCTCTGTTTGTAGGTACAACTACCACTTGTCAACTGCTATTTAACAGAACATCCGTTGAAGCCTTCATCCGTTGATGGCTTTATCCGTTGATGTGTTAGCAGTTGAAGCTCTATCCGTTGATGCACTCATCCGTTGATGCACTCATCCGTTGAAGCTTTAGAGACATCCGTTGAAGCTTTGTTTCTCATCCGTTGAAGGTCTTTAAGTTATCCGTTGACACCATTTCATTTATACAAAATTACAAGGCATGAAATATTTATAATTGGCCTTCCTATCTGCATATCCTCTAGTAGTCAACATGACTTATAATTTCCCTCAACATTTAAGAATTATATCTCAAATTCAGAGACTGAAATGTGCTACAACACTAGACTTATTTCTAAGTAAAGCTACACCATCAACGGATAGCCAAAATGGTCTTATCCGTTGAGGCTACAAACACTAGATTTCTACTTAAGTGTTTTGTTAGACATATCATCAAACTAATGCACATATATTCCAAACAAATAATTATTCTAATCGGTGGAATTCGTGTCGGAGACCCGAATAAATCGGGTACCTGCGAATTTTACCGCCGTCGACGATGAGCCGACGGTGGGCGATGATGATTTTATCCGAGTCCTACATTTATTAATTAAATAAATCAGTTCGTGATAATAATTATGAAACGAAAATGAATAAATTATAAATAAATAAAATTAGTGTGTAAAATAAATTTCAAAATGAATAAAAATAGTTAATAACTGAATTGTATCGGTGATTGGGATTGGTGTATGGATTGTGAATTGGATGATTGGTTGTTGTTGTGTTGTGATTGACGTCGATTGGATTTCGACGGGTAGGCCGATAAACAAAGGAGACGCTACCCGATTGTCGGGAAATTAATTTCGAAAATACGGGAACGTAACCTTTAATTATCAGAGACGTCGAATAACCATATATGTTTATATTATACGAACTTAATTACGATTGAGACAAAACAATTTATAAATAAATAATTGATTACCCGTTTTTCCAAAATGACGAGTATACGTATTTTCCGAAAACGAACACCGAACCAAATTTCGAAGATGTGAACCATAATTGCTATGTGTATTTCGATAATACATATAAATATGAATTCGGTGATGAAATCGTATGGGTAGAATAGGATAACGATTTGATGTTAAGCTTAAACGGTTATCTGAATTAGGGTATTTCAACCCTGTAGGTTTTAGACGGCAGACCGAGACGTGACATCAGACTAGGAACGATCTAGTGATTAGACGTCGAGATCAACGAATTTCCAACCAAAGGGTCTGAATGTTGGGATCGTATCCAGAATATGATAGTAGTTTGACGATAAAGCCGAACGATCAAAGTCAAACCAAAGTTAATAGCGGTTAAAGCTTACTGAGGCAAGTATTCCAGAACATTCTTTTAAATACTTCAAGTATTCTTGATTTTTCTTTTAAATACTGCAAGTATTCTTGATTTTTCTTTTAAATATTCAAGTATTCCCGAACTTTCTTTTAAATACTGCAAGTATTCCTGATTTTTCTTTTAAAATACTGCAAATATTTATTCGCTCCTATAATAAGTTCAGAATAGTTAAATGCTTTACATTTCACTACAATTACTCATATTATGCATGTTCTTTTTATTCTTGTTCCTGTAATTTGATTGCTCTCTTGAGCAAATACCCATTCTTTCGGGTTATTTGCGAACCCTGAATTGGGATGTTTTCAATTCAAAAGGATTTGACAGCAAAATACTCCATGGGCTGGATAATGATGATGTTTTGGGGATTAAGTGTGTCTTAATCCTGAGGACCGGGATATGACTGGTGCCTCGAAATGGGCCATAGTGCCTAGGTACCTGAATGGACCTATACAATTGGGTATAGATCCGCACTATATCCTAACTGATCAGCAGGATATAGTGCATATGTTGGTTTTAGTGTCCAGTCTAATTTGTTGTTGATCGCCATTAACGGCATTCTCTCTCGAATGGTTTTATGATTCCAAAACCGGACAAAACCCTGATTCAGGAGATGAATCGGGGAATCGCTTGTCATTTTTGGATTTTAGTTAAAGGCTGGTGACAGCCAACGTTTATTCGCTCACTCACTCAAAATAAATAGAATTTTTTAAAATTGTTTTAAGATTTTGTCCGGAAGTTTTTATTTTGATACTAATGCTTGAAACTCAAATTATATACTTGCTGGGAATTTTTGGCTCACTCTTGCTTTGTAAATTCTTATTTCTGCCAGAAACAGATAAGGATAAAAGTGAATAGTTTTGATGGACAGCAGAATTTAGAGAAATTTCCGCTGCGAGAGGTTGAAGGTGTTAGAAGAATGTGACAAGAGCATTGTTTCAAAGGTATTTACACTTGTATTCTAGTTATGGTGAGTTGTAGAAGGTTCGATTCTCGTTTCATACCATAACCTGTAAATGATCCGGATTCAAGGGGTTAATTGAATATTCTTTTATTTTATGTAAAGATTTTTTCGTGACACCAAATCTTGACCCCAGATTTGGGTTGTTACAAGAAACATCACTATAGATTACAATTTTCCTTGATCATCTGGAAGTGACAAAACAGGTGCCGTGATCAATTTCTTCTTTAATTCCTGAAAACTTTCTTCACACTTCTCGTTCCATATAAATTCTCACTTTTTTTGGTAAGCTTCGTTAAAGGCGTCGCAATCTTTGAAAAATCTTGAACAAATCTTCGATAATATCCCGCTAATTCCAAGAAACTTCTCACTTCTGTTGGTGTTCTTGGCATTTCCCAATTCATAACAGCTTCAATCTTCACTGGGTCCACTTTAATTCCTTCATTACTTACCATGTGTCCTTAGGGGTGAGTAACGGTTCAGAACCGGACCGAACCGAATCGGAACCGAAAGAACCGAGAACCGAAATAGGAATATTTCAAGAACCGAATCGGACCCGTTTATATGTAAGAACCGAATCGGAACCGAACCGTAAATTTTGGTTCGGTTCGGTTCCAAACCGAAAGAACCGAATTTATATTTTATTTCATATTTATTTATTTTTGATGTTATTTTCTATTCTAACTTTTAAATTTTGACTAGTTTTGATTATTTATTAAGGGTAACTTAGTAAAAAAAGATTTTTATTAATGTTCTATCATTTTGAATTCAAATACTTTCTAATATTTAAGAAGAAAGATAATTTATAAAAATATTCAAAACTCCATATATATTTAAAGAAATGAGTAATATTATAAATATCATATTTTTCTTAAAATTTATTAGAAAATTATAAATAATAAAATATAATACGTAATATATACATATATTTATATATATATTTGTATTTATTTGTTTATATACGATTCGGTTATTACGGTTCTAGTATGTTAAGAACCGAACCGAACCGAGAACCGAAATATCTAAAAAAACAAGAACCAAACCGGACCCGAATTAGTTAAGAACCGAACCGGAACCGTAATTTTTGATCAGTTCGGTTCTCGGTTCTGAACCGGAAAATGCTCACTCCTACGTGTCCTAAGAATGGAACTTCTTGTAACCAAAATTCACACTTTGAAGACTTGGCATACAATTTCTTTTGTCTTAAAATTTCCAAAGATATCTTAGATGCTTCGCATGATCTTCCATTGACTTTGAGTAGATTAAGATATCATCGATAAATACAATTACAAACTTGTCCAAATATTCCTTAAAAATTCCGTTCATCAAGTCCATAAATGTTGCTGGGGCATTGGTCAATCCAAAAGACATCACTAAAAATTCATAATAACCATACCTTGTTCTGAAAGCTGTCTTTGGTATATCTTCGGGCTTAATCTTCAATTGGTGAAATCCTGATCTCAAATCAATGTTAGAGAAATACTTAGCTCCTTTTAGTTGATCAAACAAATCTTCGATTCGAGGTAACGGATACTTGTTCTTGATTCTAAGCTTATTAAGTTTTCGATAGTTGATGCATAACCTCATGCTTCCATTTTTATTCTTAACAAATAATACCGGTGTACCCCATGGGGATACACTGGGTCGAATCACTCCTTTTTCCAATAGTTCTTGCAATTGCTTTGCCAATTCCTTCATTTTAACTTGCGCCACTCTGTATGGGGCTTTAGATACTGGTTCCGTTCCAGGTGCTAAGTCAATCGCAAACTCAATTTCTCTATTTGGAGGAAGTCCTGATAATTTTTGTAGAAAAGTGTCTGGAAATTCCTTTACCACAGGAATATCTTCCAGTTTTGCTGGCTCCTGACTTCTGTCTATTACGTAAGCAATGAAATGCTTGCATCCTTGTCGTAGTAGTTTCTTAGCTTGAATCCTCGTCAAGAACTTATTTGCTTCCTTCTGACCTTTAAACGTTACTGTTTCTCATCTGATGTCTTCAAAATTACCTTCTTGTTACGATAGTCTATCTGAGCATCATGCTTAGATAGCCAGTCCATTCCTAAAATAACGTCAAATTCTCCTAACTTAAACGGTATTAAGTCAGCGTCAAACTTATTGCTAGAAATCTCAATCTCACAATTCTTACACACATGGTTCATAGATACACGCTCTTGATTTGCTAATTCTACCATCATAATTTCACTTAACAATTCAACTGGGCATTTCAACTTATCAATAAAATCTTGCGAAATAAATGATCGAGTTGCTCCCGAATCTACTAGCACTTTAGCACATAAGAATTCATAGTAAGCATACCTGCCACAACATCAGTGTCCATGATAGCATCTTTCACAGACATGTCATAAACTCTAGCTCTGGGAGGTTCATTCTATAACGACCCATATATTTTTATTATTATTTAAATGTGTAATTATGGAATAAATAATTAAATAAAATATTTGTGTGGGTTCAGTCAATGGGTTATTACTCTGTCACTATGTTTATGTGATTACTAGTGTATGGAATTGAATTGCGTGGTTAATTAATGAATTGTATGATTTTCTATCGTTGTTAAAAATGGTATTATTGCAGTTTTATTTCCATAAATACTTGGATTGTCTCTAAAATTGTTTTTATGACTTTATAATTTCAATAATTATTTTTAGGACTTTATAAAATTGAGAAATCAATATTTCATTAATTATTTATTTTTAAATGATTTTCTGAGTGTGTTTAATGGTAAAATCCATATTTAATTATGGAAATCTTCAAAAATTATGAAACTTATATTTTATCAAGTTCGTATTATTCTAAGAATTTTAAAATTATTTTGGGAATTTTCGGAGTTAGTTTCACCCGCGCGTCGATTCGTTTAATTGATAAAAGCGAGTATGAATTGTGTTTCAGAAATTATTTTAAAATTTCAACAAATTATGTTTTTATAAATTTCGAGATATTTGTAACATTTTAAGACTATTTACGTGATTTTCTGAATTTGTTTTAAGTATAGCTTGGTTCGCTAATTGGGAAACGCGGATGCGAGTTGTATTTCAAAAATGCTTTAAAAATTATAAAAAAATTATTTTGTTAGTTTCGGGATTTTCAGAAAATTTTAAGACTATTCTCGTAATTTTCTGAATTCGTTTCAAGTGCAATTTAATTCGTTAAATTGCAAATTTCGAGTTAGAAAAACTGAACTTTCAGGAAGGAGAGGACACGTGTCAGGTTTGTGGCTAATTACCAGGGACGTGTCATGTGCTGATTTCTTAATAATAATAATATATAATAAATATTAGTTTTCTCCTTCCTGATGAATACTCCAGATCACTCTTACTCTCTTTCTTCGTTGCTCTCGGCGAAGGCTTGTCACCGAATTTCGGTTCCTTTTCCTTCGATTTCCACTTGAATTCGAACGGTTCTAAGATTCCGGTATATAATTCCTCCTATCTTGTTCTTATGGCTGCATTTTTGTGCGATTTTCTGTAAAACCCACTTCGGGGTTTGAGGTTAATTGTTCTGATGCTGCCTATTTTTCCCTCGGCCGCCGGCTGTCGTCGACTTCTTTCCGGCACGGTGGCCTGGGTGGTGTGATATGTGGTAGTTGTGTGCGTAGATAAATATATATATCTGTACATGATGTAATTGCTGTGAACCCACTTCTGATTCTTGCTGTTTCTTTTATTTTTCCGGCGACTTTCGCCGCTGCTCCATTACTGCTGCGTGTTTGCACGCGCGTGTTGCGGTTTAGTTGTGCGTAAATTATTGGCCTTGTAACCACTGGTTTCTGTAGATAGTGTGATGAAAATTTGTGATAATTGTTTGGGATTATTCGAAATTATTTTGTATTACTTTTCGATGATTCCGAAAATTTTATCGGTGAAATTCGTGCTGGAAAACCGACGAATTTTGCCGCCGTCGACGATGAACTTCGGTGAGTCGACGGTGGACGGTGATAACGATGTTCTGAGTCCTAAATTTTATAAATAAATAAAATGATTATATAAAATATTTTTGGACTTAAATAATTAATTTTGATTCGTGGTTGTGATTTGACGTCGAATTGGTTCGACGGGTAGTCCGATAAACAAAAGAGACGCTGCCGGATTTCCGGGAACTTGAACTACGGAAATACGGGAGCGTATCCGATGATTATCTAGGACGTTGCGTGGATATATATACATATGTGTGTGTTTTATACGAAACTTGATTGTACAATGTGATGAAATATTTTGCCATATCGATAACCCTGATTTTGTAAAAATTACGAATATATGTATTTTCTGGAAACGAACACCGAACCGATTTTTCGAGAAGGTGAACCCTGATTATTGTGTGTGTTATCATATGATAATAGTACATATAAGTGCGAGTCGGGATTGTTATCGTTTGGGTAGAATTTGTATCGAGGATATGTCAAGCATACCTAGACGTCTAACATAGGGTATTTTGGCTCTGTAGGTTCTGGTTGAAGGAATCATGAATTGATATCGAATTAAGATAATCTAGTGATCAGTCAGCAAGTGCCTCGAGGTTCCCAAGCAAAGAACCCTGAGAGTCCTGGATACTATCTTGAGATAGATTGCTGCGAAGCAGGGATGTCTTCTAATGAGACAGTCATTTTTCCATGAGAGCCCGAACATTCAAGTCTATCAAAATCAGTCAGTGATAGTTGTAAAGCTCTGCAAGGCAAGTACCCTGACCATTCTTTTATGGTTCAGTATATGTGAATAACTAAATGTTTTACTTTCGTAATGGAACAGAAACGTTTTAAGTTACGTATCCCCCGTATTTGAAAATGTTGTTTAAACTTATGTTTTGGGGAAAAGTAACTTCTGAAAACACCTATCTCTAAATGTGATTAAAATGAAAAGAGGATTTGAATAGTATGCTGTGACAGAATTGGTTTTGAAAAGAGATAGGTAAAAATGATTTTGAAAACTGGATAAAACAATCAGATATGGGATACGTTAGGGCCAGAGTGGGCCTATTGAGGTGGTGTAAGAGGCTAATTCGGTTACACGCACTGTATAACTGATTAGTCCAGCAGGTCAGAGACCTAGCTAGTCTCTGAGTTCCGGAACAGGTGAATGAGATGGAAGTTGGAGCCTTCTGGTGTTGATAGCCTGATCAGCTGTCTTCACATATCCGCTACGTATCTGATTTGGATTTGTGATGTCCGTAATGGAATGAGTAGTTGATATAGCGGATTTGGAAATGAAAATGGCATGCTATAATTATTCTCTGGTATTTATGCACATCACACTACTAATGTTGTTGTTTTACAGAGCATGTTAGTTTTGATATCCAGTTTATACTTGTTTTACACGTTTCTGGCAAGATATGAATTATGTTCCTATAACTACTTTACTTTAAACTATTTTACTTGTTATTCATATAGTGGTGCTGCTGAGCAAGCAATTGCTCACCTTTGCAGAAAATTTTATATGTATTGCAGATGTCTAAGAGATTCTTGCGCGGTAGTCAGGGCAGAGTTCCAGCTCCTTTCATGTCAGGCTCCTCTGAGGTAGTTGTGCTCAGACCAGATGAGGTCTGTTGAGTTGCTGCATTAAATTAGTGGTCAGGATTGTGTAAGGTAATTCGGGTTGTGTTAGTTGAGTAACCTAAGTCATTATTAAAACTTGGAAAAGGTCTTGGTAAAGGGGTCGTAGTTATGTATTATTAATGAGTTGAACTGATTTATGATTGTTATTATTGTTGTTGGTGACGTCAACTCCTGACCCCGGGGTTGAGGCCGTCACAGTTGGTATCAGAGCTAAAGGTTTGAGTCCCTGATTTAGGTTATTGGTAGAGTCAAAAGAGTGAAGAAAGGTTTGTAGATAGATGTAAGTCAGCAACTCAATCAGAGGAGTGAGTCTATGAGTTTAGTCAAGGGTTTCGGAGACGTAACCCTGACGTTTATTAAGGATTGACTGGAACTGCCCTAACCTAGAGTACGTCTCCTTTGTATATGTATTATTAATAACGTTTGATAGAGATTTCTAGTTTTCCCTCGAGAAGACGAGTCTGATTGCGAGGCCTCAGCATTGAGCGGCTCTTGTTGTGCCAGCTGAGAAGACGCCAAAGTTATTTCTAGATATCGTTTTTTTTTGTGTTAAGGAATGTTATTGGACTGATTGTGTGACCTTGGTGAGTTCGGATAGCGTGATAATAGTTGAGGGCTATTATGACGACTAAGTTTGATAGTGAATGTGGATTTGAGCAGGAGGTTATATCTTTGAACTCTCTTATTTCCTTCCTTGAAATGTATTTTATCTCCAGAGTAATTGTTTCTTATTCTATAAGTTATTTATCTTTCCTGTGAGAAAGTTGTGAACCCGAGGTAAGCTACTTAGGGTTCTGTTGATCTCCTTACAAATCAGATTCTTTCCTTTCTATTTGTGAATTTCTTATCTAGAATATTGTTTCTTTCCTCGGTGATTTTTTCGGGTGATTGGGGCAAACAATTCATATGAATTGACCATTTGTCTATGTGACAAAAGGGTCTGGTGGGACGCCACCGAATTATGTGTTGTGACCGTATGGTACTAAGACTGGCCATCTTATGTACTTGTATGGTTGCTCTCAGTCATACCTATATCTTCTTCATAGTTTCTTCTTATTTGATTCCCTTGAGTTGAAATTTCTTTTGATATTCTATGATAATGAATCTCTGCGATTAGATGGTCCTCGTTATTGAAAGCAAGTCAGAGTAACTGTCAGGAAGAAGGAAAGCTTTATACCAGGATGTTATTGGAGATGTAATGGTAACCGTGAGAGTTCAGGACCTAAGGATGGAATTATAGTCTCGGGAAAGGTAATTCAATGATTGATGAATCACTTGAGGGTGATGATAAATCAACCCTAAAGGAAAGTTTGGTTGAAATTTAGACTATGGTGCCTGGAAGAGTTTAGCGTTCCTTTAGTTGATCTAATTTATCAATATGGGTGGTTGTTATAGCCAGCCAAGTCTTGTAGTATATTAAAGTTAATGTGGTAATTGAGTAGTGACGGGAGTTATTTAGTTGTTGTTATATTGAAGAGCCGTGCTACGGTGTTAGTTCTATGTATTTTAAATCTCTTGAACTGTTGTTGATTCTGTTACTGTTATTGTTGCTATGATTTCTAGTGCTATTAATCTAGATTTCTTTTGTAAATGGACCCGATATTAAAGACTTGGGTACTGTGATTGGGTAGCATTTTCCTGATATGAGTGCATCGTTTAAACGGTGATACCTTCTGTCTAACATTTTATCATGTTTAAAATAAAACTCATTTATAAATTCCAGGAAGATGCCACCTAAGAAAGCTACCCAGTTTAAAGAAAATAGTAGTAGTATTGCGGAGGGTCTAACTATAAATGAAATTCTAGATTTGTTGCGCCAGCAGCAGCAACAATAGTTGCAGTTAATCCAACAGGTTCAGCAGCAGTATCTATGGTTGCAGCAGCAATAGTAAGAAGTGAATTGAAGTGCTAGTTTTAAATCTTTCTAGAGTATTAAACCTCCTGAGTCTAAAGGTGAACCTAATCCAGTAGTTGTTGGAGCATGGTTATAAGAAATGGAGGAAGATTTCAACTTCGTTTAAGTAAGTGATAACCTTAAGACCGATTATGTGAGCTATTTCTTGAAAAATAAAGCAAATTATTGGTGGGAGTCAACCAAAGCGTTGGAAGGAGAAGGCCCTGTTCCATGGGCTAGGTTTACAGAATTATTCTCGGGAAAGTATTTTTCCGATGGTTTAAGGAATCAGTTGGAAGTCGAGTTTCTAGAGCTGA
Organism: Apium graveolens; assembly: GCF_009905375.1. Taxonomy (NCBI): domain Eukaryota; kingdom Viridiplantae; phylum Streptophyta; class Magnoliopsida; order Apiales; family Apiaceae; genus Apium; species Apium graveolens. The sequence goes on from NC_133657.1 coordinate 66,765,231, forward strand.
AACAAGGTGAGAGAAGTGTGTTGGAGTATGAGACCAAGTTTACAGAATTGGCCCGATTAGTTCCTGAGTATGTAAGTATGGAGATTCAGAAAGTAAGAAGGTTCCAACAAGGGTGAAGCCTGAAATTCGCAGAGGAGTTGTGGCAATTGCTACCCAAGACATACCCCTCTATGGTTCAGGCCGCCCTGGTAATGGAAAATGAGCAGAAGTTGACTGTTAGGGATGAAAGGGATAAGAAAAGGAAGTCGGAAGGTGTTAAGGATAAAGCAAACCAAGGAGAATCCACTTAGGGATTTGAGAATTGAGTTGGCCGGAGTAGGAGTAAGAGATTCTGAAGATAGAGTTTATTTCAGGATAGATTTGGTGCTACTTCAGTTACTTCCATTCCAGCTCATTCAGTCAAGTCAGCAGCAAATATAAGTCCTGTGACAGGAGACACAATGGTTCGTATAAAAAAATGTGCAATATTTTAAGTGTGGACATAAGGGTCATTATGCCTCGGAATGTAATCCATAAAATTCAGGAGTTACGTGTTATAATTGTGGAAAAGTTGGGCATATTGCAAGGAATTGTAGAACGGTTATTCAAGGTACTACACCCCTAGGGCCAACATCCAGCTCAGCTAGAGGCAGAACTTCTAAAAGGACCAAGAAATCGAGCATTTAGAACTTGGACGTAGTTGCATCTGATTTGCCACCCTTCGAACTAGAAGAGTTCGATATGGGTGTAAGATCGGGTTAGTTGTCCTGTAGTAAGATAAAGAGCGATTTTTTTAGAAGGAGTGAAGTATAATTTGTACAGAAGCAATAAAAGGAATTCTTCCAATCATGCGAGAAAAGAAGTGGTAAGCTAAGGACATAAGTTAGATCCACCATCTGTAAAGATATGAAAAAGAGAGTACGTAAGCTGGAGGAATTTTGAATAATAAATAAATGCCCTGGAATTTTTAGAAGTCAGTGGAACAAAATAATTAGTGCGATAATTGTGAAGGTGATTGAAAGGGAAGTGAGTATAATAGATAGAGATCCCTGAAATGCACCAGTGATGTTGTTTGAAAGAGGAATGAAATTATGAGATTGTGTACTAATTATCGAGAGTGTAACAAAATGATAAATAAGGATAGGTAACCTCTATAAAGAATTGGTTACTTATATGACCTAATTTAAGGAGTGTGTGATTTCTATGGGAATGACTTAAGATACAGCCTGAGGACATGTCAAAGATCACGATCATAATGAGTTATGAGCATTGTACTTTCTGGTGGTATTATGTGGAATAATAAGTGTATTAGTTATCTATATGTAATCAAGGAAGATGGTGCATAAGGAGTAGTTGGATAAGTAAATTATATTTATTGATAACATCCTCAGCTATTTAAAGATTAAGAAAGTCTGTGTTGAACGCTCAAGGATTTCCCTACGTTAATTTTTTCCAGAATGGTTTCTAGCTGAGATAAACAAGGGTTCCGATCGTTTTGTCCAAGATCATCTAAGCAAAGTCGGTATAGTAACACATATCCCGTACAGAAGGAAATGATTGAATGTAATTAAGATCACTGGAGAGTTAACAAAAGAATGGTAAAAAGTGGAATGTGAAGTTCAAATACCTGAAGATGAGAAAAAGTGAAGATATGAGTTTACCTTCCAGCCTAGGTTGATGGAAATGAGTAAAGAGTGTTCAAATGTTGGAAATTAAATTGAAAATTAGTACTACTTATCATCCTTAGACAGAGGGTCAAAGTGAGAAGATGATTCAGACAACATAAGATAGATGGAGAATATATAGATGATGGGTTTAAAAAAAAAGAAAAAAAAGAAGGAAGTGAACAGCGATAATCACCTACCATGGATTGAGTTTTTATGATAATAATTACCATGTTAGTAGTAGAATGCTACTTTGCGAAGTGTTGTATGGACATAAGTGTGGGTCCTCACCCTAGTGAGGGAAAGTGGAAGTAGAGATATTGTTAAATCTTGAATTAATTTAGTACATCAAGAGTGTGGTGGTGTTGACTCGGAAAAGAGTTAAACAGCCCAGGATAGAAAAAGAGAGAAAGCGGAATTGCATCGAAAGAACAGGGATATAGAACTAGGATCGTTGGTGCGGGTAAATGTTTCATCTTGAAAGAGATTGGTTAAGTTTGAATAGAAGGGACAAGTAGAGTCTTAAATATGTTGAACCGTTAGAGGTATAAATAAATATAGGCAAGTTGTCTATGAGTTGATGGTGTCACCGCAATTGCAATGTGTATATATATATATAATGTGTTCCACGTGTCAATATTAAGGTAATATGTATTTGGTTCGGAATTAAGCCATTAATTGGGAGTCAATGGGCTCTCATCCAAATTTGTTCTGCGTGGAATAATCGATCCAAATCCTAGATCATTAAGAGCGAGTCCTTAGTAATGAAATTATGTCTATAGTGAGTACGAGATGAATAAATCCCTGAGTAGAAGAGTCTACCTGGAGGTTAGAGTCAGATATGCTTGACAAATATCCTCACTTATTTAGTTAAATCAGATTCTGAGGGCAGAATCTTTTTAAGGGGGGAAGGATATAACGACCCGTATATTTTTATTATTATTTAAATGTGTAATTATGGAATAAACAATTAAATAAAATATTTATGTGGGTTCAGTCAATGGGTTATTACTCTGTCACTATGTGTATGTGATTACTAGTGTATGGAATTGAATTGCGTGGTTAATTAATGAATTCTATGATTTTGTGTCGTTCTTAAAAATGGTATTATTACAGTTTTATTTCCATAAATACTTGGATTATCTCTAAAATTGTTTTTATGACTTTATAATTTCAATAATTATTTTTAGGACTTTATAAAATTGAGAAATCAATATTTCATTAATTATTTATTTTTAAATGATTTTCTGAGTGTGTTTAATGGTAAAATCCATATTTAATTATGGAAATCTTCAAAAATTATGAAACTTATATTTTATCAAGTTCGTATTATTCTAAGAATTTTAAAATTATTTTGGGAATTTTCGGAGTTAGTTTCACCCGCGCGTCGATTCTTTTAATTGATAAAAGCGGGTATGAATTGTGTTTCAAAAATTATTTTAAAATTTCAACAAATTATGTTTTTATAAACTTCAAGATATTTGTAACATTTTAAGACTATTTACGTGATTTTCTGAATTTGTTTTAAGTGTAGCTTGGTTCGCTAATTGGGAAACGCGGATGCGAGTTGTATTTCAAAAATGCTTTAAAAATTATAAAAAATTTATTTTGTTAGTTTCGGGATTTTTAGAAAATTTTAAGACTATTCTCGTAATTTTCTGAATTCGTTTCAAGTGCAATTTAATTCGTTAAATTACAAATTTCGAGTTAGAAAAGCCGAACTTTCAGGAAGGACGGGACACGTGTCAGGTTTGTGGCTAATTACCAGGGACGTGTCATGTGCTGATTTCTTAATAATAATAATAATAATAATAATAATATATAATAAATATTAGTTTTCTCCTTCCTGGTGAATACTCCAGATCACTCTTACTCTCTTTCTTCGTTGCCCTCGGCGAAGGCTTGTCACCGAATTTCGGTTCCTTTTCCTTCGATTTCCACTTGAATTCGAACGGTTCTAAGGTTCCGGTATATAATTCCTCCTATCTTGTTCTTATGGCTGCGTTTTTGTGCGATTTTCTCTAAAACCCACTTCGGGGTTTGAGGTTAATTGTTCTAATGCTGCCTGTTTTTCCCTCGGCCGCCGGCTGCCGTCGGCTTCTTTCCGGCAAGGTGGCATGGGTGGTGTGATATGTGGTAGTTGTGTGCGTATATAAATATATATATATATATATATATTTACATGATGTAATTGTTATGAACCCACTTCTGATTCTTTCTGTTTCTTTTATTTTTCCGGCAACTTTCGTCGCTGCTCCGTTACTGCTGCGTGTTTGCACGCGCGTGTTGCGGTTTAGTTGTGCGTAAATTGTTAGCCTTGTAACCACTGGCTGTAGATAGTGTGATGAAAATTTGTGATAATTGTTTGGGATTATTCGAAATTAATTTGTATTACTTTTCGATGATTCCGAAAATTTTATCGGTGAAATTCGTGCTGGAAAACCGAATTAATCGGGTACCCGCGAATTTCGCCACCGTCGATGATGAACTTCGGTGAGTCGACGGTGGACAGTGATGACGATATTCTGAGTCCTAAATTTTATAAATAAATAAAATGATTATGTAAAATATTTTCGGACTTAAATAATTAATTTTGATTGGTGTTTGTGATTTGACGTCGAATTGGTTCGACGGGTAGTCCGATAAACAAAGGAGGCGCTGCCCGATTTCCGGTAAATTGAACTACGGAAATACGGGAGCGTATTCGATGATTATCTAGGACGTTGAGTGGTTATATATACATATGTGTGTGTTTTATATGAAACTTGATTGTACAATGTGATGAAATATTTTGCCGTATCGAATACCCTGACTTTGTAAAAATTTCGAATATATGTATTTTCTGAAAACGAACACTGAACCGATTTTTCTAGAACGTGAACCCTGATATTGTGTGTGTTATCATATTATAATAGTACATATAAGTGCGAGTCGGGATTGTTATCGTTTGGGTAGAATTTGTATCGAGGATATGTCAAGCATACATAGACGTCTAACATAGGGTATTTCGGCTCTGTAGGTTCTGGTTGAAGGACTCGGGAATTGATATCGAATTAAGATAATCTAGTGATCAGTCGGCAAGTGCCTCGAGATTCCCAAGCAAAGAACCCTGAGAGTCCTGGATACTATCTTGAGATAGATTGCTGCGAAGCAGGGATGTCTTCTAATGAGACAGTCATTTTTCCATGAGAGCCCGAACGTTCAAGTCTATCAAAATCAGTCAGTGATAGTTGTAAAGCTCTGCAAGGCAAGTACCCTGACCATTTTTTTATGGTTCAGTATATGTGAATAACTAAATGTTGTACTTTCGTAATGGAACAGAAACATTTTAAGTTTCGTATCCCCCGTATTTGAAAATGTTGTTTAAAATTATGTTTTGGGGAAAAGTAACTTCTGAAAACACCTATCTCTAAATGTGATTAAAATGAAAAGAGGATTTGAATAGTGTGCTGTGACAGAATTGGTTTTGAAAAGAGATAGGTAAAAGTGATTTTGAATACTGGATAAAATGATCAGATATGGGATATGTTGGGGCCAGAGTGGGCCTATTGAGGTGGCGTAAGAGGCTAATTCGGTTGCACGCACTGTATAACCGATTAGTCCAGCAGGTCAGAGACCTAGCTAGTCTCTGAGTTCCGGAACAGGTGAATGAGATGGCAGTTGGAGCCGTCTGGTGTTGATAGCCTGATCAGTTGTCTTCACATATCCGCTACGTATCTGCTTTGGATTTGTGATGCCGGTAATGGCATGAGTAGTTGATATAGTGAATTTGGAAATGAAAATGGCATGCTAGAATTATTCTCTGGTATTTATGCACAGCACACTACTGATGTTGTTATTTTACAGAACATGCTAGTTTTGATACCCAGTTTATACTTGTTTTACACGCTTCTGGCAAGATATGAATTCTATTCCTATAACTGCTTTACTTTAAACTGTTTTACTTATTATTCATATAGTGGTGCTACTGAGCAAGCAATTGCTCACTTTTGCAGAAAATTTTATATGTATTGCAAATGTCTAAAAGATTCTTGCGTGGTAGTCAGGGCAGAGTTCCAGCTCCTTTCATGTCAGGCTCCTCTGAGGTAGTTGTGCTCAGACCAGATGAGGTATGTTGAGTTGCTGCGTTAAATTAGTGGTCACGATTGTGTAAGGTAATTCGGGTTGTGTTAGTTGAGTAACCTAAGTCATACTTAAACCTGGAAAAGGTCTTGGTAAAGGGGTCGTAGTTATGTATTATTAATGAGTTGGACTGATTTATGATTGTTATTATTGTTGTTGGTGACGTCAACTCCTGACCCCGGGGTTGAGGCCGTCACACATTCACTGTTGGAGTACTCCTATAATTCGAAGTGTATTATTGACTGGAATTGGTGCCTTGCAATCCCTTGCTATGTGTCCTGGATTTCCGCACTTTAAAAAGGTATACCCAATAGCTAGAACTTTGCCTGCCTGATTCCTGGTAGGCTGATCCTTGTTGACTGGCTCCCTGGCTGGCTGATTACGGCATTCCCTTGAATAGTGCCCCCTCTGATTGCATCAGTAGCAGACCACATTCAACTTGTTACAAACTCTTCCATGTTTATTTCCATAGACTTGACAATCTGGTATAGCTGGCCTCTACTGGGTTGGCTGGTTCCCAGTGGCTGGACGGTTACCTTGTCCTCCATTGCTTGTATTCTGCCTATTGAAATTCCTTCCGGGCTGGAACTTGCCTTCCCTCTGATTGAAATTTGGAAACTTCCCTGCCTGGGACTGTCCTTCATTCCCTTCAAACTTCCTTTTCTTACTTTCCTTCTCTTTCGGAGATATTTCACTTGCTGTCTCCGCAATCATAGCCTTCTGCACAACTCCCACATATGTGTCTAATTCAAATATAGCCACCTTTGCACGAATCCATGACTTGAGTCCTTGTTGAAACCTCTTGGCCTTCTTTCTATCAGTGTCCACATATGATGGCACAAACCTAGACAATTCCTCAAACTTACTTTCATAATCTGCCACTGACATATTCCCCTGTTTGAGCTCCGGAAATTTCAATTTCATTTGATCCTGAACAAACTGAGGGAAGTACTTCTCCAAAAATAACTCCTTGAATCTATCCCACGTAACATCATCTGTACCTTCTAATGTCTTAACAATTTCCCACCAGTAGGTGGCTTCATTCTTCAGATAGAAACTTGCAAACTCAGTCTTCTGTTCCTCTTTCACCTTAACTAAGGCAAATGCCTTCTCAATTTCCTTCAACCAGACTCTTGCCTCGATAGGATCTACAGAACCCTTAAACTCCGGTGGATTCACCGCCTGAAAAGTCTTAAAGGTTACCTGAGGGTTAGTCTGCCTCTGCTGTTGTTGAGTTAGGTGAACTATCTGTTGAGCCAAGATCTGAAGAATATGGGCTACAGTTGGGTCTATCGGACCTGAATTCACATTCTGGTTATTGCTGTCTTGGGTATTATTGTTGTTGTTGGTAGTGGTTTCTTCATTTTGGTTGGTGGAACGACTGTTTCTTCTTGGAGGCATTTTCTGTAAAGAGTCAAACAATTCATTTAGCTTTTAAATCAAATCCCTTTTTATGAAAAGTTTTCTTGTAAAACAAAATATCTCTTTTTGAAACCATTTTTAATCGTTGAACTAAGTAAATTGCATGCTTCTTTACAAAATATAACAGTTAGGGGAAAAAGGTACATGTTATCATAAGAGTTTATAAAACAGGTATAGTAAAGTAAATGATAATGCTGGAAAGGAAAGGTACTGGTATATATGTCAAAGTTTGGTGGTACAAGCGCAAAACGTTTTATTAAAGGAAAAGGTACAATAGGCTTAACCATTATTCAGCAAGTCTTGTTTATTTATATATCCACCAAAAGTCTGATAGTACAAATTACACACTATTATACATATATCAGCCGTCACATCATTCCCGTCATCTAGCTTCAAGGAAACTCTGGTCCACCAAGCCTCTCCAAATCCTCCAATACCTCTCTGGCCCACCTCAAAAGAGCATCTAGAGCTGCATACTCACCAGTAGCTCCATGAAGTCTGGCCTCAAGTACTCTTCAGGTCACCTGAATTTCATTCCAAAGTCCCTCACATTCCTGTCAACATCTATAGTCCTTATGATATGTTGTAACTCCTGGATCTGTGCCAATAGGGCTTCTCGTTCCAATAGAAGAGCCTCATACCTCTGGTTTCACAGGGTGTGAAGTAAACTGAAAAGATGCACCCGCCACTGAATGTCCATCGGAGTCAGAATCAGCAGGTGGAGGTCCTCGAATATGTGGTCTCACACTAGGAAGTGGAATAGCTTGCAGTGGTGCAGCCGTCACAACCTGTATTATAGCTGACACCGGTGGAAGAGCATAACGTGGATCAGATGACGGTCTTCCGACTAAAGGCTCTGAATGATCAGATGATATCGAGATAAAGGAATCTTCCATTGCTTGTAATATCCCATATTTTCAAATATTATTATTATAATTATTTGGAATTATTTATGTGAATTTTATGTGAATTTTAGGGAATTATCTGGTAATTGGAATTGATGTTTGGGTGTTTATATGTGATATTATTTGAGTATTTGAATTATTATATGTTCAAAATAAAATTTAGATAATTGTGATATTTTTTGGTAATTTTTGGACTGTTATATGATTTTATAACGATTTATGTATTTATTAATTCTTTTCTGAATAATTACAAAACTATTTTATAAAGCCAGGAATCGTCCAACTTCAATTGTTTTTGCATTTTTATAACCTGAACCGAAAACTCCTTCCTAACCTAATCTGGTAATTCCAGACATTTTCCGTGTTTTAACTTTTTCAATCCGGGTTACGGTTTGACCCGTACACGTTCCGTCGTACAATTTTCGATACGATAAACGTTTTGATGAATCAACAAAACCCGTATTTTCGAAAGGCGGGATATTATTACATTATTTTCGTATAAAGTATTTTATAAGAAGCCCAGTTTTGATAATTATCCAATTCTGGTACTAAATTGTATCATTTCTATAGTTACTTAGCGGCTAATTAATCTATTTTCGGATCTGATATGTAAATGTAATTATCGAGTTATTAAATGGAAAAAATATGTGATGGTTCTGTCAGCTATGTGTTGTTGTATTATTAATTTTGTGATTTGTTGGGTGCGTAGATTAATTTGATAATTAATTATTGAGCTGTATGACATTATTTGGTTTTAAAATGATTTTATTGAATATTCTTTTTTTATATATGCTAAAATTATTTCAAAAATTATTTTGGTTGCTTTATAATTTTATTTATATTTTTAGGAGTTTATACAATTTAGAAATCAACATTTTATTGATTATTTATCGTTAAATGATTTTCTGATTTTATTTAATTAAAAAGTCAGTATTTAATTCTAGAATTATTCAAAAAAATTTGAAATTTATATTTTATTAAGTTTGGAATATTTCGGGAGTTTTAAAATTATTTTGGAGATTTTAGGATTTAGTTCGACCTGCATGCTATTTTATTTGATTGATAAATTCAGATATGAATTACATTTTAAAAATAATTTTAAATTATGGAAAAATTATGTTTAAATAACTTTTAATTATTTGTGATATGTTATAAAATATTTTATTAATGTTCGGGTTTTAATTACCCGTGAATTGTTCGATAAATAGTTAAAGTGCGGGTCAGATAGTATATTAGTTGCGGGGATTATTCAATAAAACAAACAAAATAAAAGATCAAAAGGGGGGACAACCCAATCGGGTTTTCACCCGTTCTTTTCTTCCTCAATTCATTGTCTCTCCTGAATCTCTCTCTTCCTCCTCTCTCGAATCCCTCTCCTCTATCTCGTCTCTTTCGTCTCTATACTTCTTTGTTTTTCCATTCTTCTTCTGCTCGGCTCCCTCCTGTGTGTGTGGTAAGTCCGGTGCTATTTTTTTTCTTTCTTTTTCCGACCGCCCTCTTTCTCCGGCCACTACTCTGTTTGTTCGATTCAATTACTCCCGTGTTTTCCTGATTGTGTGATGTGCATCTGTTATTGTTGTGTTCTTCATTTTATTTCGGTTGCCGCCGTGTTTTCCGGCGTGGCGGCCGGCTGGGTCCTGTGCACGTGAGTTGCACATTTCGGCGTGTGTGCCTGCGTTGTGCTTGTTTATATTGCTGTTATTTGCTGGGTTTAACTGCTGTGAAAATTTTTATTTTATTAATTGATTTTATTAATTTTTTGCAGAAATTCATTGATTGTGTTTCGTGAAAAAAAAAATTTTTGGTTCGAGGATTATATTATTAATCGATGGAATTTACGTAGGATGCCCGGAGTTACGGGAACCTGTAAATTTTATCGCCGTCGGCGATGAACTTCAGCGAGCCGAAGGTGGACTATGATGATGCGATCTGAGTCCTACGATTTAAAACATAAAATACGAATAAAAATTGTAAAATACGGATTAAAATATAAAAATATGGATGATAACGATTAATAATTGTATTTAATTGGTATTGGTGAATTTGCGAATTGACATTGTTGACTGAAGTTGGTGATTGGATTTTGGATTGCGACTGATTGTGTTGTGATTGATTTGATGTCGGGATGTTTGACGGGTAGGCCGATAAACAAAGGAGACGCTGCTCGATTTTCGGGAAATTAATTCCGAAAATACGGGAACAGAACCTATAATTATCAGAGACGTCGAACGAGGATATGTAATTAAATTTTACAAAACCTAATATGTGTTGGGACAAGATATTTTGTAAATAAACCGTTCGTCCGTTTAATACAAAATGAACGCCTCTATACTCAGAAAAATATTCCGATTTCAATAAAAAATACTTTTGAGACCAAATTTCTTTTTTTTTTTTGAAAGGCCGTTTGATTTTTGAATCTTTCTGAGTCGATTTTTGATCAATAAATACTGTTATTGACCCGATTTCAGTTTTAAATGTACCTATTCGAACCTTTTGACGAACCGAGTCATATGTGATATGAATTATGTGATACATGAGTTATGTGTTTATGTGCCATGTGAATTACATGTGTACGTGGGTCAAGAGTCATGTGTTTGTCTATTATATTTATGTGTAGGCTATCGTATGGGTAGACGATAGGCTTTTGACGCGCAGTTCATCGAGTGATTATCGTTTAGGCGATTGAAGTTATATCTTTTAATTATAGATGTGGATCTCTCGAGTTGATCGGGACAAGACGTTGGATAAAGAATGAGATGGAATGGTATTGGATATCTGGCTTCTAGCAATCGCAGAAGCAGCATATCAGTAAAGTGTTGAAAAGCAGGACGGTGATGCTTTGAGACAGAATGTCAGAATAGATGCGTCTTTGCGAGTGTGACTAACTACTAAAACCCAAAGGCAAGTATTTCTATCATCACCTATTGTTCAAGTGATATTTATCTTGAATCCTATTATGCAAATTTTGATTTCCCTATTCTCAGCTCAAAATAGATAAATGTTTTACATATCACTGAATTAAATAATTATGTTTATGCAAATACTCATCTGTTATTCTATGTTCAGAGTAGTCAAGTAATTTTACTTATCCAATTATCGGATTTATAAATGTTTTGGATTTTGAGAAAAGTGATTTGGTTGCGAATATTCCTACCCAAGAATTGGGGGAATAAAATTATTTTGGGTGTCGATTATTATGACCCCATTTCAATAAAAGGTTTTAAGATTGGATCATAATTGCGTACGTGACCGGGACGGACGGTCCAGCGAAGGGCTATTTCTAAGTGTCATATGGAATATTATGACACAATTTTTACCACAGGCAGGTATATTGCCTTTTGTTTGAGTACTCGTGTTTTTGGGGTCACGTTTCTACGAATCATGACCTTGTGTTATCACACGGGCTGATCAGCATGTGATAGTACGTCTGTCGGAGAATGATCATAATCTAAATTATCATATCATTTTTGATATTCATAGAATAAATGATTTATCAACTGTTTCTGTTTTGGAATAATAGTGAAATGCAGTTTTGATTCAGTTTCTGAGTTATGCTGATACTTATGTTGTTGTTAAATATCAAAGGTGGTATTAGTATAGATGATTGATGTTGACTTCAGTATGGGTGTTGTGAGCATCAAAGTTCGTATTGATATCTAATTTGATATGACAGCAAAATAAGTATTAATTTCAAGAGTTCAATTTTGAATAAAGTTTATGATTCAATCCATAATCATTGTTTCTTGTTATTGTTGTTTACGATATTTCCGTAAACACTATTTTACGAGTTTGATTCTCGTCAAGATTCAAAGTATTGTTGAAGCATTTCGCTTGAAAATATAAAAAGGGTTTTTAATACAATTAAGGAATCAATTCTGGGGTTCCTCAACTAAAATTTTCTGTTTCAGCAATTATTATTTTAAAATGTTCTGCGCTATTACAGATGTCGGTTTTATATCAAAATGACCCGATATTTCCTATAATGAACTTGTTGAGCATTTCTTCCGCTCATACTTGCCTATTTTTAAATTTAACCTCCAGTGAGGATTAGCTTGCGCTGTTTAGCTGCGTAATTCAAGGAAGCAAAGAAGAAGCTTTTGGAAGGTGGTTGGTCCAGGGTTTGCGGCCTAGTGTAAGTTTTATTGTATAAAGTTGTTTATATTATATTATATTATAGTTGTGTATTTTAGTTGGGCCTAGTATACTTCTTTTCGAAGTTATACTAGGGGGTTTAGCTTTGAGTTGAGAACTGTTGAAAAGAGTTTCAAAAGAAAGTGAAAAATTATTTATGGAATTTGGATATCTTGTTTCTAGAACTGTAACCTTAAAGATCTTGGATTAGTTTGGGGTCATTTATGATAAATATCTTACGCTGGTATACATTTATTGATTAAACAGGTTGATTTGGATTGAAGTTTTATAGTGACGACCAAATCCTCTGACCCCGGATTTGGGGGCGTTACATGGCTGCTATCTAAAAATTACATCGCTAGATAAGAATCTCGAATCTCTTCATAAATCATACTTTTAAATCTAATCTTAACCCTCTACCCATTTCCGACAATCTAAGCTTGTGGTAGTGACTTTAAACCGTAGCTCTGATGCCAAACCTGTGACGCCCTCCAAACCCGGGTCAGAAGTTTGTGATCCACAACACATACACACACACACACACACACACCATATTTAAACCTGTTTATGAATATAATAATATATATGCAATGACCCTACTTACCATATTCCACGGATCGACGCAGTTTAAAGTATGTCCACAAGCCACAACCTTATTTAATTGTATTTTACAGTTTTGTCTTCACTTGTAAACTTGGTGATATATAAACCAAGTAGCAGCTAGTAATTAGATAAGAATTTTCTAGAGCTGTTTAGAAATATCCAGAGAGAAAATCATCTAGTTTGTACTAGGAAGCAGCTGTGATTTAATTCTTTGAATCACAGATTTTCTGAAATAACACAACTCTGGTGGAACAACAAATCCACCAGAAAAGTTTTTAAGTTCTTTGTGTTCTTTACATTTGTGTTTGAATATATATCTGTCTATATTAGCTTCAAGCAATTCACACACTTGTTCTCAAAAACACTTAGCCTTAGAAACTGCTCAAAACTTGAAAAGTTTTGAGATTTACATTCAACCCCCCTTCTGTAAATCTCATTGTTAGTCCACTGGGAATAACAATTGGTATCAGAGCAAGCTCTTAACATTCAAAGAGTTTAAAGATCTATTCTGCTAACATCATGAGTAAGAAGGATATTGGTGTAAAGATTCCAATCCTGGAAAGAGATAACTATCATCACTGGAAAGTGAAGATGCATTTACATCTTCTCTCTCAAGATGAAAGCTACATCAACTGCATTGAAAATGGTCCTCACATCCCACACAAGGTGGCCACAACTGCTACTGCTACAGTTGCTGTTGGACAGTCTATTCCCAAGCCAAAGGCAGAATGGACTGTTGAAGATATTGAAGAGGTCCACAAGGACAAGAAAGCCATGAGCATTCTATTTAATGGTATGGACCAAGATATGTTTGACAATGTCATCAACAGCCAAACTGCTAAGGAAATTTGCGATACTGTGCAGCTTATCTGTGAAGGCACTGAGCAAGTTAGAGAAAACAAAATGCAGCTTCTCATTCAACAGTATGAATATTTTCACTTTGAAGAAGGAGAATCATTGAATGATACCTTCAACAGATTTCAGAAACTATTGAATGGATTAAAGCTGTATGGGAGAGTGTACCAAGTCAAGGACTCCAATTTAAAATTTCTAAGGTCTCTACCAAAGGAATGGAAGCCTATGACTGTTTCTCTAAGAAATTCTCAAGATTATAAGGACTTCACACTTGAAAGATTATATGGAATTTTGAAGACTTATGAACTTGAGATGGAGCAAGATGAGCTATTGGAAAAGGGAAAGAGAAAAGGAGGATCAGTTGCACTTGTAGCTGACAGTGAAAAAGTTGAAGCCAGGAATGAGGAAAAGACAATGCCAAGTCTCAAAATTGGCACAAGCAAATCAGAATCAAGCAAGGGTAAAGAGCAAGTTGCTGAGGATGAAGATATTTCCAGTCAGGATGAATCTGATGATATTGATGAACATCTGGCCTTTCTGTCCAGGAGGTTTGCAAAGATGAAGTTCAGGAAAAATACAAAATTCACTAAGCCAAACAAAAACATGGTGGACAAATCAAAGTTCAAATGTTACAACTGTGGCATTAGTGGACACTTTGCAAGTGAGTGTAGGAAGCCAACTTCTGATAAAAAGAAATTTGAGCAAGTTGATTACAAAAAGAAGTACTTTGATTTGCTCAAACAAAAGGAAAGAGATTTTCTCACTCAAGATGATTGTGCAGCAGATGGGGTCAATGAAGATGATGATGTGGAATATGTCAACCTAGCCCTGATGGCTAATTCTGATGAAAATGAAACTAGTTTATCAAGCAACCAGGTAATTACTACTGATCTCTCTCAGCTTTCTAAACATGAATGCAATGAAGCCATAAATGATATGTCCAATGAATTATATCATTTGCGTGTTTCCCTTAAATCACTAGCTAAAGAAAACACTAGGATCAAAGAGAATAATGTGTTTTTAAGTGATAGGAATGTTGTGTTAGAGAATCAGGTAATTGAGCTTGAAAAGATTAAACTTAAATGCTTGACTGTTGAGAGTGAACTAGAAGAAGCTGTTAAGAAAGTAGAAATTCTTTCTAAACAGTTAGAAAGTGAGCAAGAGGTAATCATGGCCTGGAAAACATCTTGAGATGTTAGTGTTCAAATTGCCAAGGTTCAGGGAATTGAATCATTCTATGAGGATGCCTGGAAGAAAAACAAAAAGGAGTAAGAATTAATTGATGGATTGTCAACGGATGTGGAATCAACGGATGATGAAAGCTATCCGTTGAAGGAAGAAAAGGAGTATTCGTTGAAGGCTCATCAATTAAAACAGGCAAGTAATTTTAAAAATAAAAACCTTAATTAGAAGAATGATTCAACTCTCAAGAACTTTGTCAAAGAAGGAGCTAGCACATCCAAAGATGCCAGTAAGGTGAATATAGGACACATGACTTTAGATCAGCTGAGAAATAGGCTTAAGTTGGTTGAGGATAAGAAGGAAACTAAAAGAAAATCTAAAAGAAATGGGAAGGTAGGGATTAATAAACATAACAATTACACACCTGATAGGTATGCTCCTAGAAAAAGTTGTGTGCATTGTAAAAGTGTTAATCACCTATCTGATAATTGCAAATCTGTTAAAAATACTCCCATGCCTTCAAATCCCTCCATGCCTAACATGTCTATGTCACCTCAGCATGCCATGCCTGTTATGTCTCATCAGAATCCCCATGCACATTTTGCAAACATGCCATATATTAATAATCCTTATTTTACTGCATTTAGTATGCCTCAAATGCCATACAATATGCCTATGTGGAATAACATGTTTGCACAATCTATGCCTTATCAATCAAATGTGCTAAATGATTCTGTGACTAACCCTACACTTTAACCAACCACATCTGAGATCAAGGTTGACCCAAAGTTACCTAAGTCAAAAGATGCAGGAGGAATGAAGTCTAGGAAAAAGACTAACAAGGCTGGACCCAAGGAAACTTGGGTACCAAAATCAACTTGATTGATTTTGTTGTGTGCAGGGACAAAGAAGGAATCTATGGTACTTGGACAGTGGCTGTTCAAGACACATGACAGGAGATTTCACCCTGCTCACAGAATTTAAGGAGAGAGCTGGCCCTAGCATAACCTTTGGAGATGATAGCAAAGGATTCACTATGGGATATGGCTTGATTTCAAAAGGAAATGTCATCATTGATGAAGTTGCATTGGTTGATGGTCTCAAACACAACTTATTGAGCATCAGTCAACTATGTGACAGAGGGAATACTGTTTCCTTCAATTCTGAAGCTTGTATTGTCACAAGTAAAAAGGACAATAAAGTGGTTCTAACTGGAGTTAGAAAAGGAAATGTGTACCTAGCTGACTTCAACTCTACAGATGCAGAATCCATTACTTGTCTTTTCAGCAAGGCAAGTGCAGTTGAAAGTTGGCTATGGCACAAGAAGCTATCCCATTTGAATTTCAAGACAATGAATGACCTAGTCAAAAAGGACTTAGTTAGAGGAATGCCTCTAGTGGAATTCACAAGGGATGGGCTGTGTGATGATTGTCATAAAGGAAAGCAAAAGAAAGTATCATTCAGTAAGAAGCTTGAATCTGCAATTGATGAACCATTACAACTGCTACACATGGACCTTTTTGGACCAGTCAATGTATTGTCAATTTCAAGGAAAAGATATTGCCTAGTGATTGTTGATGATTTCTCTAAGTTCTCATGGGTCTATTTTCTTGGATCAAAGGATAAAGATAGTGAAATCATTATCAATCATATCAAGCAAGTCAACAATCATCCTGATTTCAAAGTAAGGAATATTAGGAGTGACAATGGAACTGAGTTCAAGAATTTAACCATGAAGTTGTTATGTGAAGAAAATGGGATCATGCATGAGTTCTCAGCTCCAAAGACTCCACAACAAAATGGTGTGGTGGAAAGGAAGAACAGATCACTAATTGAGGCTGCAAGGACAATGCTTGAAGAGTCAAAACTCCCAACTTACTTTTGGGCTGAGGCTGTTAACTGTGCATGTTACACTCAGAATATTTCTCTAATCAATCAGGAAAAAGGCATGACTCCCTATCAATTATTCAAGAGAAGAAAACCAACTTTAAACTTTCTGCATGTCTTTGGTTGCAAATGTTACGTCTTAAGGAATCAATTTGATCACAAAGGGAAGTTTGATGCAAAGGCTGATGAAGGAATATTTGTTGGTTATTCTGCTGGAAAATCTTATAGAGTCTACAATCTAAGAACCAACATTGTCATGGAATCTGTGCATGTTGTGTTTGATGATAAAAAGATTGATGGACTAACAGATGAGGGACATCATGAAGGACTCAAATTTGACAACATTGAGATATATTATGATGATAGTGAAGATGAGAATGATGAAGAAGGCATCTCAAGAAGAATTCAGAATCTGCCTTTGGATAATGTACAGAATGCTGCATCCGTTGAAAGTCATAATTCAGCTTCCGTTGAAAGGAGCAATGCAATATCCGTTAAAGTTCATAATGAAGCATCCGTTGATCACAGTCTGTCAACGGATAATCAATTCACTTCATCAGTTGATAGAGCTCCCAATTCCTTTCAAAGGATCAGCAACTCAGGGGGAGTTTCAACCAATCAACATTCTATCTCACATCATGATAATACTGAGGCAACCTCATCTAGAGCTAATCTACCACCTCAAAGGAAATGGACCAAGAATCACCCTTTTGAACTGATCATTGGTGATGCTACATCTAAAGTGCAAACTAGAAGGGCTACTCAAGATGAATGTCTGTATAGTAGCTTTCTATCACAGGAGGAACCTAAGAGAGTGGAAGAAGCTCTATTGGATCCAGATTGGATTTTAGCAATGCAAGAGGAGCTAAACCAATTTGAAAGGAACAAAGTATGGAAGCTGGTACCCAAGCCAAAGAACAAGAGTTCTATTGACACAAAATGGGTATTCAGAAACAAGATGGATGAAAATGGCATTGTCATAAGGAATAAAGCCAGATTGGTTGCTAAAGGCTATTCTCAACAAGAAGGAATAGATTTTGATGAAATATTTGATGCAGTTACCAGACTTGAGGCCATCAGAATCTTTCTAGCCTATGCAGCTCATGCCAATTTCAAAGTCTATCAAATGGATGTCAAGAGTGCATTTCTTAATGGGGAATTGGAGGAAGAAGTTTATGTAAGCCAACCTCCAGGATTTGAAGATCCAAACTTTCCAGACTATGTGTATTATCTGTTGAAAGCACTCTATGGACTAAAGCAAGCACCTAGAGCCTGGTATGAGACTTTGTCAAAATTCCTTCTAGATAATCACTTCACAAGAGGTACTGTTGACAAAACTCTCTTCTTTAGAAATGTTAATGGCTCTAAAATACTTGTTCAAATTTAAGTAGATGATATTATATTTGGATCTACTAATGATAAGCTTTGTAAAAAATTTGCTAAGTTAATGCAAAGTAAATATGAAATGAGCATGATGGGAGAGCTAACCTATTTTCTTGGTTTACAAGTTAAACAAGTTAGTGATAGAATTTTCATTAGTCAAACTAAATATATTTATGATCTTTTAAAGAAGTTTGACTTAATGGATAGTTCATCTGCAAAAACTCCCATGGCCACTGCCACCAAGCTTGAATTAAACAAGGCTGAAAAGTTTGTGAATATTTCAAGTTATAGAGGCATGGTTGGCTCACTTTTATATTTAACTGCTAGTAGACCTGATATAATGTTTTCTATATGTCTCTGTGCTAGATTTCAAGCTGACCCTAAAGAATCTCACTTAGTGGCTATTAAAAGAATCTTCAGATATCTCAAAGGGACTCCAAATCTAGGAATTTGGTACCCTAGAGAGTCTGGTTTTGATCTAATTGGCTACTCAGATGCAGATTATGCAGGCTGTAAAATAGACAAGAAAAGAACAACTGGCACCTGTCAATTTCTAGGGAACAAGCTTGTGTCATGGTTCAGCAAGAAGCAAAATTCTGTTTCTACATCAACAGCTGAAGCTGAGTACATTGTTGCTGGTAGTTGCTGTGCACAGATACTATGGATGAGGAATCAACTATTTGACTATGGTATGACTGTTGACAAAATTCCAATATTCTGTGACAACACAAGTGCCATTGCCATTACTGAAAATCCAGTGCAGCACTCAAGAACCAAGCACATTGACATCAAGTACCATTTCATTAGGGAACATGTGATGAAAGGTACAGTGGAACTTCATTTTGTTCCAAGTGAAAAGCAGATTGCAGACATATTTACCAAGCCACTTGATGAATCAACATTCACAAGATTAGTAAGTTAGCTAGGTATGCTTAATTATTCATAATTCATGTTCTCTATATAATCTGTCTTGAAGCCTGAAATGAATTTGCTGCAAGAACAAAGTTGGCTTTAAGTAAGACTTGTCCTATCAACGGATATTCCCTATCCGTTGAAAGCCAAAATTGTTCTATCAACGGATGTTCATTATCCGTTGAAAGACAAATACATTTCTGGTAATTTTATCCTTCAACGGATAAAATGGTATTGATCATCAACGGATAACTATTTACCTTATCTGTTGAAGTGTCACATCAGTTACTATAAGTGAGTCACAGCCGTTGATTCTTTTACTCAACCGTTGATACAGATATACACTGTTGTATGTATTTGTGTTAAAGGCAGTTTTCAGAATTTCTACAGTTTTCTTTCCTCTTAAACGGCTGTAATTTATTTAAAAGTATCATTTAATCATTTTATTTTCATTTTAATTCAAGAAAGTATAAAAGCCCAATTGAACTCTTATTTTCACTTTACGCTTTCTTGCAATTCTTATTCTCCTTCTCTCCCAAAATTATCAAGTTTTTCTCTGCAACCTCTACTCACAACAATGGCACCAGTAGTCAAAATTATGTCTCAAACAGGATTTGTTTATGAAAAGAATAATTTTGTAGCCTTGGTTGAAAAGAATGAAACCCATTCTGATTATCACAAGATGATGGACTTCATCAAAAACTGCAAACTAAGCTATGCAATGCTGGAAGCCCCAACCATCTACTGTGAGGTAATTGAGGAGATTTGGACAACTGCAGAGTTCAACTCCACAGATATGACTATTGCCTTCTCTCTCAAAGGTAAGGATTATTGCATTAACTGTGATGATATACAGTCTTGCTTTAAGTTGCCTGAGAATAATGCCATAACACCACACACTGATAAAGATGTATCTGCTATCTTAGATTCCATAGGCTATGCTTTTGATTCTGCTAGTTTAGGTAGCATTAGAAGGAAAGGCCTTAGGAAAGAATGGAGTTTTCTTGGAGATGCCTTTATTAAGGTTTTCTCTCGGAAGATTAGCAATTTTGATGTCATAACTTCATCTCTTGTTAATATGCTTTATATGCTAGTTTCTGATAGGTACTTTAATTTTAGCAAATGTGTCATGCTAGAATTAGGTTCCAGATTAGGTAACAAAGCTAATAGACCACATAACATCTACTATGCTAGATTCTTTATGTTATTGGCTAACCATGTTGCTGAAGGATTGGTTATATCAAATGAGAATAATAAACTCAAATGCTGGGCACAAGAGAAAAGGGTCCTTGCAGACCTTTTGAGAATGAACCTCAACAGCCAGGTGCTATTGGTATATTTGCCAATCATGAATGCACCACAGGTAAGTGAGGTAAACACTTCTATAACTCCTACTATCTCCAACCCCATTGTTTCTTTGTCTTCCAGTGTGGTAATGGGATCTGTGTCTTTGCCCAAACAGGTTCCTACCAAAGCCACCAAAACTAAAGTTTCAAAACTCAAGTCAAAGAAAACTACCTCTGTTATTTCTCAAAAGACAACAGTTGTAACAACTATCATAAACCCTGAAGGGAGTGAACAGGGTGTGAGTGGTGAGGAGAGGGGTGAACATCAAGAAACCCCCCAGGATAAGGTGGGAGAGGTGAGTGGTACCCAAGCCAGCCAAGTCACAGTCTCTCAAAAGACTGTGGTGGTTCAAAAGGAGTCTAACACATCCCTAGTTGCATCCTCCCAAAAGGGTGCAACTATTGAAAATAGTCCCCAACCAGGGACACAGACCAAAAGAGGGAGGGACACTGAAGCCACACATTCACCAATTAAAGCCTTTTCAAGGAAGAAGAAGGTCAAGACCCTAGTTTCCACACAAGGGGCACACACAGCGCAGATACATCCACCTGTATCTGTGCCTTCACAAATTCAGCTTGATGTGATTCCAGCAAATGTGGAGTCACAGCCCCATTCTCTCATAATAGAAACACACCAATCATCAAACTCTCCATCACCCTCTCTGGATGTGGATATGATATTCACATCAATTCCTGATTCTCCCTCATTAAAACTCAGGGAGGAGCCCCACTCAAAACCTGATGATCATCATCTTTTAGATGATTTGTTGGATCATCAGCCAATTCTTTCAGATTTAGTTGAAGAATCTGTGTTACCTCACTCAAAATCAATTCACACAGACTCAACAATTATGTCACTTTCTATATCTACATCTTTTCCCTCTTCAACAGATATCTCTCATCCGTTGACAAGTGGTTGTTCTTCAACGGATAAGCTTAATAGCAGTTATCCGTTGATACCATCAGTTTCCACTTCAACGGATACTCCCTATCCGTTGATGGTCTCTACACCCATAACAGAAATAATTCCAACTGTAGAGGACATGGCTACTGTACAATCACTTTTAGGTTTGAGGAAAGGGAGTGATCTTTTGAGTGAGAGGCTGGGTTGCTCCCAGGCAAAAGGAGAGGTTGAGAGTCACCATATGCATGCTATTTCTTCCAGCATGGCAAAAGTGAGTGAGGGGAGTGCCACCTTAAAAGGTGAGGGTGAGGGTGTGAGGGTGTGTGTGAGCCAGGGGGAGCCCCTGATGCAAGAAAATAGAGAAAAAGAGAGAAAGGCAGGTACAGAAGCTATAAGGGTGGATCCAGCCATTGCTAGTGAGTCAATGCAAGTGGATGATGCAGAAAAGGAAAGACAATTTCAGCAACATTACAAAGCTGTCATTGATAACATTTCCTTGGATGCTGACACTTTTACTCATCCTGTTTCAGCCTATCAATTATTGGCTGCTCGGGGCAATGTGGAGGCAGAACAGACATTAAACATTGTACACACTTCAGAATCTCTTCTCAGAGACAAAGCTGCTGTTAACAAGCTGCCTTCTCAAGCTGGTGAGCCATCTGAAGAATTTGGAGTAAATTCTAATGATGATGACTCTGATTCTTTGGATGAGAGCATGAACTTAGGGGGAGTAGCAGGCCCAAGTTCTGTTCCAGATCTTCCTGAATGGGCATGGGCAAAAGCATCAACACTAGGAGAGTTTGGTGTCACTTTGGTCAGACAAGTCATGACAATTCAGAAGGCCCTTCAGGAGACTACAGATGCTGGTACCAAGGCAATTCTTCAAACTCATCTGGAATCTCTGCATCTCCTGCAGTTGCAGCACTTCAAACAGAATCTAAGTATGGATGAGCTCAAGCAGGATATTGCTGATCTAAAATCCTACAATGCTGAGAAGTTGGATTCAGTCATACCTTATGGTACTATGCAAGATTTGTTGGGGAGACTGAGGAAAGAATCTGATGCTGACAAGAGACTGGCCAGATTGGAAACCAGAGTTCAGATCATTGAAGACTCTATGGTCACCATTCTTTAGAATCAACAAACTCAAACAAATCTACTCCTGCAGCTGGAAAATGCACAAGGCTTGACCCCTACCCTTGATGATAACAAAAAGGGGGAGAATAAAGGGGAAGGGGAAGGAGAGCCATCAACAACAGTTCAAATTTCTTAAGTGCTAGTTCCTGTCATCACCACTTCTCCAATTATTCCAATCAAAGGAAAGCTTGATGGAATTGATCTAATCCAGATAGCAGCAGTTGAATTGCAAGTCAAAGAGCAAAGGAAGAAGATTGATGAAAAGATGCAACAAATATTTGGTTCTACAACTTCTCAATCACAATCTGTGAAGTATAGTACAAAAGTGGAATCAATTATTATGGAGCTCAAGCCAGTAGGGAGGAATAAGGTTGGAGAGATTTCTTCCAAGGATCTGAAACCTATGGTTCTCAAGCCCAACAACAGATCCAATAAGGACTCTACAAAGAATCCCCTGAAAGAAGTGGATTTTCCTCTTCCAAAGGCTGATGAGGACAAGCTTTTGGGTAGAAGTATCTCAAAACTCAAAGAGACCATGGATGTGGCTGTAAGGAGGAACATGGTTATTATCTTCAGAGAGGGAAAGAGCATATGTGTGATGCAAGGACATCCCAAATTCTCAATAGCCAAGAGGGAAGAAACCAGAAGGTTGAAGGAAGAAGCCAAACAGCTAAAGGATGACAAAAGAGCACAAGCAAAGCTTGAAAAACAGCTAAAGTCAAGTCAGGCTGAAGAACAGAAAGAAATTGAAGACAAAAGTGAAGATGAAGCTATGGGGGACATGGTTGATACTGATATGGAGGAAAGGAATAAGGGAAGAGAAGAATGGCAAAAAGGGAACAGAAAGAAGGTCAATACAAAGAGAAAGATGGTAGATGAGACTGAAGAAACCCAATCAATATCCAAACCACTACCCTCTATTCCTGAACCCATTGTGCCTGACCCCTTCATGAACATTCATGGTGAAACAATCATTCCCAAGGAGGAACCAATTGATTGGGACACCATCAAATTGCCCACCTTCCTAACCTCTTCTCCACCATCAAAGAAGTAGAAAAGAAGAATCAAATCAATACCCTCTAAAGCCTCAATCAAATTCACACAGAAGCCTAAGCCTAAGCCTCAAGCCTCTAAGGATGATTATGTTCACATCTGTGACATAAAAGAATTTTCAGACATTGAACTCTATCTGGATGAGCTGGAGGAAGTAAGGGGAATAGCTGCCTACAGACAGCTACCAGAAAGACTAGTGTTCAAATACAAAGGAGATGGGGAAAGAACCTGGCCTCTTTACAGAATTCTGAATGAAGGCTACTCTACCTTGATTAGAGTCTACTCAGCCATACAAAGGGATTCTGGCTTTACCAGGACTGCCAAGACTGAGATTCTCAACAAGATTGCCAACATAAGGAAAACTTGGAGGGAGCCCAATGCTTTGCCTAGAACATTACTCATTCAAGAAAGAGGAATTACAATTCATAAATCACCTCATTGGTTGATGGAGTTCAGAGACAACAAAGGAGTCAGAAGATTTTTCAGAATTGAAGATCAGCTCAAGATTGCCAGTAATGAAACTCTCAAGGATATGCAATCTAAGTTATACATCAATGAAGAAGATGAAGCTGAATTCTACAGACAACTTCAACTTCAAATAGAGGAGAATGACAGGAGGCTAGAAAAGAAAACAAGGAATCAAAGGAAAAGAAACTAATCTGCTCAGGCTAAAGGAGCACCCTTGGAAACAATGTAACTCTTCAATTCCATCTCAGCATACACATTTTTGTAGCACTTTTGAATTTCTGCTTTATTACAGTTTATATATTTGTCAAGTGTTTTGTTATCATCAAGCTAAACCCAAATTTATGCCTGCAGTTCTAGTAGACATAAATAGGGGGAGATTGTTAGGAATATTTGTATTAGTTTGATGATAAGTTAAACAAAACACTTAAGTAGAAATCTAGTGTTTGTAGCCTCAACGGATAAGACCATCTTGGCTATCCGTTGAAGGAGTAGCTTTACTTAGCAATAAGTTTAGTATTGTAGCACATTTCATTCTCTGGATTCAAGTTGTAATTCTTAGATGTTGTAGGAAATTATCAGTCATGTTGACTACTAATGATATGCAAATAGGAGGGCTAATTGTAAATATTTCATGCCTTATAATTTTGTATAAGTGAAGAAGTATCAACGGATATTGAAGACCTTCAACGGATAAGAAACAAAGCTTCAACGGATGTCTCTAATGCTTCAATGGATAAGTTCTTCAATAGATAAAGACTTTAACTGATAATGCATCAACGGATAAAAGCTTCAACGGATAAAGCCTCAACGGATAAGGCATCAACGGATGAAAGCTTCAACGGATGCTTAGTTCATTAGCAGTTGATAGTGACAATTCACAAGCTGACAGAGGCACATGGGTTGACAGAGACAAACTGGAATGTGGAAGCCTCTAGGAGGAATCAAGATAATGTAGCATTTCCATTCTGATGCAAACAAGGGAGTATTCAAAGATTCACAGATTATCCCAGATTGCATTGGATAGAGAAATGAAGAAGAAACATGTGAAAAATCTTTTTAATTGTATTTTACAGTTTTGTCTTCACTTGTAAACTTGGTGATATATAAACCAAGTAGCAGCTAGTAATTAGATAAGAATTTTCTAGAGCTGTTTAGAAATATCCAGAGAGAAAATCATCTAGTTTGTACTAGGAAGCATCTGTGATTTAATTCTTTGAATCACAGATTTTCTGAAATAACACATCTCTGGTGGAACAACAAATCCACCAGAAAAGTTTTTAAGTTCTTTGTGTTCTTTACATTTGTGTTTGAATATATATCTGTCTGTATTAGCTTCAAGCAATTCACACACTTGTTCTCAAAAACACTTAGCCTTAGAAACTGCTCAAAACTTGAAAAAGTTTTGAGATTTACATTCAACCCCCCTTTTGTAAATCTCATTGTTAGTCCACTGGGAATAACAAGTAGAAGACCAAGGGTTCAAGGGTTACAAGGATTGACCTTCTGTTATACAAAGCACAAAGGTTTGTATGTTGAACAATTCAATATCAAGAATCAGTATGTGGTATATATGTATTTGTGGGGTAGTATTGTATATGTGTGATCCGTATCTGAGAGTTCAACAATCAATGGTTTATGAAGAATAAGGTTTATGGCTCAAGATCAATAAGAATCAGGGTTTAGGGTTAAGTACTTCAAAGTACTTGCAATAGAGAACAAGAACCAATAGGAATATTTTCAATTATATTACGAGGGAGAGCAGAAACACTTGCCTTATCAATTCGCTTTCACTTTACTAGCACTTGTCAATTGGTTCCCACTCACTGACTATCTGCTTTCCTTTCTACGTCTATTTTCCTCTTTTAAACATCATATGTATTTATCAATACTCATTCTCATCTCATTATATTCGTTACAGGCTTCCATCTACCCTTCATTTCACCCAAATCCGACGTACGGATTGATAGTTATGAATAAAATAGTCAAACAATACACGTACAGTCATATTACGCATCAATCAGATCACATATAACACGTAGCAATTAAGATATTCAATTAAAATAATCATTCAAAGAAGATTTGGGGTTAAAAATGATTTTCCAGGTATTTAATACGAATTTTTGAACATTTTTCGGAATTAAAACGGGTCTCCGAATTATTTTATAATTAAATAACAGGGTTCGAACACCCGAATCTGACTTTAAAATAATTTTATAATAATCATCGAGCCTTGAAAATAATTTTAAATAATATTTTAAAGCTCGAAACTATTTTTCAAGATTTTTAAATCAAAATAAATAATTAAATTCAAATAAATAATCAATTAAAATTAATTAATAACTAATTAAATTAATTAATCAATTAATATTAGTTTTGCAAGCAAGGGGAAACTTCAGGGGCCAAATAACATTTTGTCACCCCTGTCGTCTTCCCCGGCGAGTTTGGCCGGCCGGACTCCATAGCCGCCGCCACGGAGCTTTTCCGGTGGCCGGAAAATGCCCAGAAACATGCCAAAATCACGTGGTTTTGTTCTTCTAGCTTCTAGAAACTCAATTACACGATTATTTATGTCAAAATCACGGCCAAATGGCCCCAACTCCGTTTTGAAGAAAACCGCCGCCGCCTTGAACAATTTTCCGACGAAGCCTTTCCGGCTATCGTCCGTTCACTACCCATACATCAATCAATTCATTTTTCAATGATCTACAAGATGGTGGAATCAATTTAAATTAATAACCCCTAACAAAGAAACGCTCAATTTCTAATTAAGAACATTCAAACCTATAAACACTGGTTTTATTAATTCGAGAATCAAACATCAATTTCTATATGTTATTGAACTCCAAATTAGTCATATAATATACCATAATGACCAAGAAGAAAAGATCTACATGATTCTAGCATCAAATCATATCAACAACATCATGAACAAATTTTCATAATTTAATCTTTAAATAATTCGAAATTAAACAATTAAATAAGAAAAATACCTTGATTTCTGCACTAAAGTAGTTGATTGATTCAGAAAGAGTTTTTCGAGAGTTTCGATTTGATATATAGCACGCTTAAATTGGAGTTCGATAACGCCTTCATTCGTGCGTTTGATTTTCAAGAACGTAACGTTTTTAGGGTTTTTCTCTGTAAATCAATAGTTTTAATTGGTTGTTTATGATTATACGAATAAAATGGAATAATAAAAGGGCTATATATATTTACGGAAATTGGATCATGTTAGATCGCATTGGATCAATAAATTAGTTACTTAGCCGCTAAGTAACTGCAAAACGATCCGTTTTGATACCCGTATTGGATATTATCCAAACCGGACTTCTTATAAAACACTTTATATGAAAATAATGTAATAATATCCCGTATTTTGAGAATACGAGTTTTGTTGATATATCGAAATGATTATCGTATCGAAAATTGTACGCCAGGACACGTACGGCCCAAACCGTAATCCGGATTGAAAAAGTTAAAAACACGGAAAATATTCAGAACATCCAGATTTGGTTAGGAAGGAGTTTTCCGAAGAGTTTCGGGTTGTAAAAACGTAAAAACGATTGAGGTTGGACGATTTTCGGTTTTATGAAAATAGTTTTGTAATTATTCTGAAAATAATTGTTAAATCTGTAAATCATTATAAAATCAAATAACGATCCAAAAATTACCAGAAAAATATCACACTCATCTATATTTTATTCTGTACATAATAAAATTAACATACTCACATTTAATCACATATATACATCTATTTATCAATATCAATTAACTGATAATTCACCAAAAATCACATAATAATCATTTATTGACAAAATAATTACACGCAATATCCTGGATATTACAATATGTTGGTGTATGACTTTACTTATTTGTAGAAATCAATAGTTGGATATGTATAATATTCATGTACATCATATCAACTAGATTAAGTGCAATATATAAGCACATATTAGGTTAACACTATAAGTGTCGATTACTATTTTATCATTTTGTGTAATCTAGCAGCTCTTAAGCATATATGTTCAGTTAGTGTTTGTGCCCTAGAGACAGCACTATTATATTTTGTTTATGATATTTTGATTATTAATATTTATGTTCTATCGATTATTCTTTTAAATAATTTATTAAGTCTTAATGTACAGCGATATAAATATTAGATTAATAAATGTCCTTGGAATATGATATGAATTCTATATCTCTAAGTATGTGACTTAGAAATGAGATTATGTGAATAGTATCGATATTCCCAAATATCCCTAGTCGAGTATTATTATTAAGGGACAATAATAATGCATTAAGACTAGTGTGTTTGTTGACTGATGATCACATCTCATTGATCACAGCTATAGTGATACTAAAGTCGAAAACACAGGCAGATGCAAATATACATGGTGCTGGATAGACCCAATGTGAGATTCTACATGTCTGTTGTGTCATAAGTAATTCTCACAGTGATAATGATGTAATGGTCCTTCGACTTGAAATCAATATATTTCTATACGATGATTAATATACTTTGATTTCATCAAAAAGTTGCCTTTGACCGGGTAATGATAAAAGTGGACTTCGAGTATATTAAGAATCGTGTGAGAAATATGAAAGATCTAGAAAGGAT
The DNA here is from genome assembly GCF_009905375.1 of Apium graveolens. NCBI lineage: Eukaryota > Viridiplantae > Streptophyta > Magnoliopsida > Apiales > Apiaceae > Apium > Apium graveolens. The sequence goes on from NC_133657.1 coordinate 66,793,802, forward strand.
TTAACCCTCATAATTATTGGAGAGATATTATTGGCCTCTTGTGTGAGCTAGACTAGTCGCGCTCAAATGTTGATTTGAAATGATAGTCTATTCATTGATCAAGAAAACCTGTATTAAACCATGAAGAGGATGACACATAACATGCCTCGAGTTTAATCTATAATATTTGGTTAAAGTGATTTTATTACTTTATACATTATTCACGAAAGGTTTAATCGATCACCGATTTAATTATTATTACCTGGGTAGCAATGATGTATTATCAGATGCCATTCATTGTTTATAATTTCAATATGAGATATTTAAATTATTGCTAACGTAATAATAACCTATAGGGTCGCACAAAGAAAGCATGGAGGAATATTTAATTCAAATTCGGTTTTGAATTAAAAAGAAAATTTGAATTATTTATTATTAATTAAGTTGGACTTAAGTAATGGGATAAATGAATTTCGAACTTGTATATTATTAAATCCAAAATACAGTTGTTATTTAATAATTGAGTTAAACTTAACTATTAAATAAATAGAATTTCAGATTTTAATATACTCTAACGTGGATTAGGTTTAGGACTGTTTTTGGCCTCTCTATATAAACATCCTTAAGGCTAAAATTAGGGTTACATTTTTATTAGATAAAAACATAAAACCCTGGAAGCTAAAGGTGAGAGAGGGGGGTAACAAGTCCGTTCTTGGTGCTAGTACACGCCTCCTCCGTACCAGCTTTCGTGTGGATACCTCTACCGCGTAGATCGTTAAGGCGGGATATGTGGTGTTTGGTTAAATCTAGGATCTCCTTTTGACAACCATAATCGTAAAGCTCTTTAAGGTAAATATCTCATCCACGAATTAAATATTATTTTTTCGCATTGATCCTATGGTAGGTTTCATTTATTCTATTTTTCGGTTTTATTTATTATTTTCGCTGCATTTTATGCCTCGAAACCCAACATGTTCATCCTTTGAGAAAGTTTTGTAAACAGTTTTTATTCATGAATATAAAGATTGTTCTTCATATTTGAGTACTTATTTTTGATTTTATTGTTTATATTGTATTCACCCTCTCTACAGTATACTTAAAGGCCTAACAATTGATACCAGAGCTTATTGTTGATACACAAACAGTTTAAAATCCAGAATACAATCAATAATGGAAGATAAAGAAACTCAAACACAACAACCACCACCAGCCACAAACCAAATCAATAAAAATATGAGCATATATGAAACCATTAGAGTTCCAATTCTGAAATTCAATAAGTAACCAATCTGGAAGGTAAAGATAGTTATGTGTCTTGAGGATAAAGATCCCCTGATTGGTCCACACAAGCCCAAGAAATTTGCTATTGTTGTTCCTGGTGAGACTGAAAAGATGGTTGATAAAGAAAAAAAAAGGACTATACTCTTGAAGATCTAGCATCAATTCTGAAAGATGCTAAAGTGAGACATCTGCTTCATAGCAGTTTGGATAGTGTTATGTCCAATAGGGTGTTTGGATGTAAGACAGAAAAGGAGATATGGGACACTTTGGAGGTTAAGTGTCAAGGCACCACTGCTATAAAAAAGATTAGGAAAATAATTCTCAGACATGAGTATGAGCATTTTTACTTAAAAGCTGATGAATCACTGACTGAGATCTATGATAGATTTCAGAAATTGCTGAATGATTTATCACTTTTTGACAAAGGATATGATCCAGAAGATTCAAATATGATGTTTTTTCTTGCACTTCCTTAAAAGTGGGATTCGAAGGTAACATACATAAGAGATAACTATGATCTTGAGGATACATCTCTGGATGATATCTATGGAATGCTCAAGACTCATGAACTAGAGATGGAGCAAAGAAATAATAGGAAAGGATTAAGGACTAGACAGGTTGCACTCAGGGTTGAAGAGAAGCCAAGATAAAAGCCTGTGAGAAAGAGTCATTCAAGAGGAAAGGCTATGATTATAAAGTCTGATACTGAGTCATTAAATACTGATGATGACTCAAACTCTGATATCTCCTCAGACTCTGAACATGATCGTGGTGATGATGAGAAGATCTTGCAGATGGATGCTTTGATGGTGAAAAGCTTCAAGAAGATGTCTTACAAGGACTTTAAGAAAGGAAAGAGACTCAAGTTCTTCAAACTATGATACGAAGAACTACAAAAAATATGATGAAAATGAGTCAAATATGGAAAGATTGACAAGTCCAAGATCAAGTGTTACAACTGTGATGGAGTTGGACATTTTGTAGTTGACTGCGTGAAGCCAAAAGATGAAAGGAGGCAAGTCTTGATTACTCATGAGAAGAAGAACTGGGATGATACATCAGAATCTGATGAGGGTGTCAACTATGCTATCATGGTAAATGTTGATGGTATATATGAGGTTCCTAGATTAAGATACCTCAAACAATACTAACTTTTGATACTGATGTTATCTGTGAGTTAATGTTATTTCTTAAAACCTTGCATGTTAGCTATAGGGATCAAAATCTTGAAAATGCTAGGATCGAAATTAAAAATATGTTAGTCTATTTTAGTACAATCTCTTTAAACTGTGCATGTTGTTCTATAAAGCATCTCACAAGTCTTTTGTTCCAGAAGTAACTAAATTGTCTAGATTTTCTTGTATTCTCTGAAGTAAAAGCTAAGTTCTTTAATATCAGGAAATTGGATTTGTAGCACAACCCAATTAATTTTGAATAAAGATCAAGTGAGTTTTGATAAAAAAATCCTGTGTTTTTTTATAGTTAATAGATTATCACTACAAGTACTCGAGATAAAAGAGTTCAAGCAAGCCTAAACACTAAAATTGATTTCTTGAAAACAATTCATAAAGTTTTTAAGTAAAAATCAAAAAACGCACATTCACCCCTTCTCTGTATGCATTTCATACCTAATAGAAAATATACTTGAAGTACCGATTGACGAAAGACCTATTGATGATAAAACATACATGTCGAGATATTGCTGAAACTAAACTCAAACTAAATCAGAAACAAAGTCGAATCCAAATTCAACACAAAATTTAAACTGTATCCAAATTTAATTGCCAAACTTTATCAAATCCAATCAAGAAACCAAACTTAAAATAAAATCCAAACTCAAAATAACCAATTCCAATCCAAAATCAAATCAGAAAGCAGATCTAAAACCAATTTCAATTCCGATTACAAATTCAAAACTAATATCAAATCTCAAGTAGATAAACCAATTACTACAACAGTAATATCCCAATATTTGAGTACTATAAAAGCCAATAAATCAAGTAACCCAAATTAATAGTTTAACAATCATAAAAATAATGAACTACGAGTAAACAAGAAACTGTTGGAACCATCAAAAAGTCGATTTCTGGAGCTCCAAAATACGATCTCCACCATTCAAAATTTAGAAATTGACGCAAAGAAGATGTGGTTAAAATTCAGGATGATCTAACAGTTGAAACTCCAGGAATCGTAAAAATAATTTGGCTGATCTGGGTAGAAAATTTCCTACAAATTTTCACGGAAATGTTATTATTATAACGTAACTCTATCTCTTTAATGATTCAACTAAACTTCCATGAGCATCCCTAAATTTGATACCCAAATCACTCGAAACCTAACTCTTGATCCCATGATAGCTTTAGAGATATAATGTGAAAGTAAAACTTTGTTATAATTAACATAGAGTTTATAATATATGTCTGAACTTATATAGAAAATTATTATAATATAACTACCAATAATACCCTAATATATACAATATAATATTAATATAAAGATATATTATAACAATTTTCAAATCTATATATTTGCTTTGCATCTTCTAAATTTGTTCTTCAGACTAACCACTATGATGTGTTTGTTGTAAACACTTATAACATCCGTTGAAAACGTGCACCTCTTTGATCACGCATGTTCAATGATCATTGCATTGCTTTCCAGTTATCCGTTCTTCTCGATGTTGAAATATATTACAATTCACTTCCAAAATTTTGAAATGTTGTGATCATTTTCGGCAATGGCATCCTTAGATGTATAAGCTATGCACTAATCAAAACTACATTTGCTTCCTTAATCCAATTGTGTTATATTTTTAAATTAACTCCTCTTTATCCATGATAATATTTTTCACCCATTCAGCATAATCCACGTGTTGAGTTTCAGATACAGAAGTAGAAGGTGACCTAGGAATAATAGTCAGAATTATGAAAATTTAGGTTAAACGGGCAATAATTAAAATTCATTTTTTTGACTAAATGGATAAATTGAAAATTTGGATTTTGAGGGTTGGTATTTGGAAAATTTCTATTAAATTTAGAATATTTAGAATTTGAATTTTTAGGATTGATATTGAAGAATTCAATTAAATTGAGAATTTTAAAATTTTGGATTTGAGAACTAGCATATGGATTAAATTGGAAATATTGAAAATTTGGTTTTTCAGGGTTAAAATTTGGAGAGTTTTGAGAATCCCTGTGATATTTAGTATATGTTTAGTAATATGGAAAATAAGTATAATAGACAGTATTAATATATATATATAATTAATCGTTGGTGTACACAACGATTACCAACTGTTTCATTTTGCAGTGCTCCAGATAAAAAGGGAGCGTCAAAATAATTTGGGTAATGTTTTGATTAAAGTAATATTGAACAATTTAAAACAACCATTTTCGACTTGGAAAACTTTCGATAACAACTTTCCAAACAACCAACCGCTTAATGCTAAACCACATCGCCCAGTCAGCAAACAACCCCCGTAGGTGCTATTATGTCAACCTTAATAGTGTCTGATATCTGCTGAAATGTATGGTATATGTTGTGCAAGATATGCATGTACATCACAAGACTAAGTCACTTTGACAACCCTAAGGATAAGTTGTATGATATTCTAATTTTATATTTTATAATTTTATCCCTTGAGTCCATAAAAGTGTTAAGTAGATTAGACTGGAGGATATTTCTATGAACAACCTTCAAGCTAAAGGAATAAACTCTGGAAGAAGATCAATTCTTGATCATGCCTCTAGAAAAGTTTAGCAGCTTGGATTTGAATAATACTGTTTTAGGAAAAATGTTCTAAGTTAGATATCGACAAGTCACGGATAAAGGGATATCGAGAAGTCTGTCCAAAATGACTTATAGAGAAGTCCCAAGAGATATCGATAAGTCAAAATACAAGTAGAGATGTCAGATATTTACGAGTCAAAAAGTCTATGTAGAGAACTAGAGAAATCGACAAGTCATTTCTTCATGTAAAGATCTAGAGATATCGACAAGCGAAATATTCATGTAGAGAACTGGAGATATCGACAAGTCAAAAGCCTATGTAGAGAACTGGAGATATCGACAAGCTATTCCACATGTAGAGAAATAGAGACCTCGACAAGTCAAAGACACGTGTAGAGAACTCAAGATATCAATAAGTCATTATACTTATCGATATTAGAGATTTCTATAAAACAAAAGAGATCTCAAAAAGCTATCTCAAAATTCAGTAAGTTCAAGATTCAAGATTATCATTCAACAAACAATTCATTCACTGAATTGGAAAGTCTACAAAAGCAGCTTGAATAATACAAGATCAAGGGCCAAGATTCATTGGACAAATGATGGTCACAGACCTACAAGATTCTGCATAAATTTTCTAACACCAGATGTGAAAATATACAAGATAGCTTTAGAAAATTGTTAGTACATTTTAGTTCAAGTTTTGTAAACCCATGTTGTTGATCTATAAAGCATGCACGAGTCCTTAGTTTAGAAGTTAACAGAAACATATCTAGAAAATCTTGTATTCTCTCTCAAGATTTATAGACGAGTTCTTATTTTTAAGAACATAGATTTGTAGCAAAACAAATTTGATTAAAACAATCAAGTGAGTTTTTGATATTGTGTTTGTGTGCTTATAGTTAAACAATTTATCTCTACAAGTTCATACTTGCTTTGTTCATTTCCAAGCCAAATATTTTAAAAGCAAATTAAAATCCAAAGAAACATATTCACTCCCTATATGTGTTACATTTCACTGCACTCAATATTTAACAAGTGATATCAGAGCAAAATCTAAAAGTAAACAGATAAAGATCTTGGAAGAATGAGTGCTCAAAAAATAAGCAGTATCAAGATACCTGTCTTTAAAAAGATCAACTACACATTATGGAAGAAGAAAATGATGTTGTTCATAAAGATGGCCAAGCCTATTTACATTCAGATTCTCAAAAATGGACCTTTCATTCCGATGTAAAGTGTTCCTTAATCATTAGATTGAGACATGGCCATACATGCACATTTTGCACCTAAAGATCTCTCAACTTACACAGAGCCTGAAAAAGAAAAGTTCTCACTAGATAGCAGCTTACAACTCATATTGATTGAGTCCATTAATAATCTAATGTACAATAATATTATTAACTGTGAGTCAGCTAAACAGATCTGGGAGATAATAGAAATACTGTGTGAGGGAACATAAGAGGTAAGATCTAATCAAAGAAGGATCTTGGTTTCACAATATGAGGGTTTATGGCCAAACCAAAGGAAAGTGTCGTGGGAAACTTTCAGATCTTACCCAGCACCGAACCGGCCAACTGAAGTCTCTGTCACCGACCAGCAACATTGGTGATCGGCATCGTTCAGAGTCGCTTCTCAGGATTCCACGAAGCGATAGTAAAGGCCCCCACGGATTTTCCCTCGAGTTGACCTAGAAACTTTAAATCATTATTCCTTTACTATCGATGGCCCGATGTAAAATGTCCCTAGATAGGGAGGTAGCATTTGCACACGTGTAGCCGGACGGTGAAACCAAGCGTGCTTGCTTCATTTTTTAGAACATCTAGATTCTTTTCGGTTCTGAACAAACATGACTGGTTAGGCGGGGTTAGTATTATGATGCAATTGTTTGGGCCTCAGTATGCCAAGCTTGAAGCCTCTCGTGGACCTTCGACTACCGGTGGCTAAATGGTGCGGTTGAAAGGGTCATGAACTTTGTTGAGTGCTTTCTCTTTATTTGTTCAAAACATGAGTCCCTGGTTCTTGGAAGTAAAGTGTAACGTGTTCCTTGGTCGTGGTTTCCCTATATAGAGAATGAATCGGCCTTTGCCCGTGGATATCCGGATGGTGAAACCAATCATGCTTGTTTTATTTTCCATAACATTTAAATTCTTTTCGGTTTTGAACAAAGATGGCTGGTTAGGCGGGGCTAGTATTTTGATGCAATTTTTGGGGCCTCAGTATGCCAAGCTTGAAGCTTCTCGGTGGCATTCGGTTATCGGTGGCTGGATGGTGAGGTTGAAAGGGTCGTGAGCATTGCTGTTGAAGTTTGTGAAAGGTTCAATAAGTTGATAAATGATATGCAGCTTCAGGAGAAATACTATAAAGTTGAAGAGGTCAATCTTAAATTCTTGCTCACCCTTCTTGATTACCTGGAACAAAAGATATCTTCAATTAGAGAAGGAAGAGATTTAAGCAGAATGACCTTGGAGGTCTTATATGGTATTTTGAAGACCTATGAGCTTGAGATGTTACTGAGAAAGACATTGAAAGCTAGTCAGGGGCATGTTATTGATGGATCAAGTGTCTTGGTAGCAAATGACAACAAAATGTCTGGAGATGAACTGGAACCCCAGACTCAAGTTGTTCAAGCTGTTGAGTAGAAAAACAAGGAGCCATAAAAGCAAGTCATTTTAGAGATGGAAGAGGTTGGGTTTTATACTCTTGATGAACTGGATAAAATGGATCAGTCAATGGCTTATTGTTAGGAAAATGTTGTGGGATTGATGATAATTCACCAATATACCTTAGTAGATTTAAGTAAGTGTTTTTGTAACTATCAATGAATAACCACACTTGTTCATCCGTTGATAGAGTATCTTATATATCAATAAGTTTGTATCATATTTATGTATACTTCAATTACTTAGAGGTTTAGAAGTTGTTGGAAATTCTAAGTCATGTTGACTACTAGCAAGATATGCAAAAAAGGTTGGCTAAAGGTAAATAGGATATGCTTTTTAATTTTGCATAAGTGAAAGAGTATCAACTGCTAAGGAAACACTTTCAACGGATAAACTACAAAGCCTCGACGGATGACTCAAAAAACTTTCAACGGATAATCCATTAGAGACTCAATGGATAACTCAAGTTAAGTATTGATGGATAATACTGAAGTCTTGATGGATAACAAATTCAAATACCAGTTGAAAGTGACTTGACAGTCACATGGGTTGATTGTATACAAAAGGAATGTGGCAGCTTGTTTGAAGAATTTAGAGAATAAAGAAGCATTTCTATTTCCATGCTTAACTGAAGATATTCAAAGATGTTCGATAGAGAAATGAAGTAACATGTGAATAGACTTAGTTTCTTATTTTTACTATTTATCTTATTCATATGTAAGTTGGTAGTATATAAACCAAGAGTAACAAGTAGTTAATTAAGTGATTTGAACTGAGAAATAGAAAAAGCTACATCTCTTAGGAATTCTATTTGTTCATCTTTGAAAAACACTTGTAAGCTGCTGTGTGTATTTTTGCATCACAGAGTTCTCTAATCTTTATATATATCTCTGGTGGAAAGTTCGATCCACCAGAAATTTTTTAAACAGACTTGTTTATTTACTATGTGTTTGAATACTTGAATTCTTTTAATCCACACTATTGTATATTCATTTACAGTTATAAATAATTAAAAAAGTTTTTAAATTTCCAAAATAATCCAGAATTTCATTCAACCCCCCTTCTATAATTCTGTTGTTAGATTGTTAGGGAATAATAATTGGTATCAGAGAAAGCTTTTAACACACTAAGAGTTTAAAGATCAAAACAAACTAGCAACATGGGTAGAAAGGATATTGGAGTGAAGATCCCAATTCTGGACAAAGACAACTATCATCACTGGAAAGTGAAGATGCACCTTCATCTACTCTCTTAAGATGAAAGATATATTGACTGAATAGAGAGAGAGGACCTCATGTTCCTCACAGGGTTGCATCAGATGTTGAATGAGCTGTTGGAAATGAGCAAATAGTCCCAAACCAAGGTCAAAATGGACAGATGAAGATATTGAACAAGTTCATAAAGACAAAAAGGCCATGAATATTCTGTCCAATGGTCTTGATGGAGATATGTTTGACAATGTTATTAACTGTAATACTGCTAAGGAAATTTGGGACCAAATTCAAGTGTTATGTGAGAGAACTGAGCAAGTCAGAGAAAACAAGATGCAACTCCTCATACAACAATATGAACATTTCCATTTTGAAGATGGTGAGTCACAGTGACATTTTCAGTAGATTTTAAAAACTACTGAATGGTTTAAAGTTGTATAGGAGGATCTAGCAAACTAAATATTCAAATATGAAATTCCTGAGGTCTCTACCAAAAGAATGGAAGCCAATGGCAGTCTCTCTTGGAAATTCTCAAGAGTATAAAGAATTTACTCTAGAGAGACTGTATGGTATCTTAAAAACCTATGAGCTCGAAATGGAGCATGATGAGCTGTTCGAGAAAGGAAGAAAGAAAGGTGGATTTGTTGCATTAGTAGCTAAATAATAGAGAGCAATAGAGTTGAAGGTTGAAGATGTGGAATCTGCACCAAACTCAAGGGTTTGTGAAGGAAAAGGAAAAGGGCCAATGGCTGAAAAGGAAAAGGGCCAGTCAGGATGAAATGGAGGATATAGATGAGCATCTGGGTTTTCTATCAAGTAGATTTGCCAAGCTAAAAGTCAAAAAGAGTTTTGGAGCAACTAAGCCAAACAGAAACATGGTGGACAAGTCAAAATTCAGATGTTTCATGTGTGGTTTGAGTGGTCATTTTGCCAATGAATGCAGAAAGCCTAACTCTGAGAAAATGAGGTTTAAGCCAGTGGATTATAAAAAAATACATTGAATTGCTCAAACAAAAGAAAAAGGCTTTCTTGACTCAGGAAAATGACTGGAAAGCAGATGGGGAATATAAAGATGAAGAAACAATCTATGACAACCTAGCTCTAATGTTCAAATCAGATGAATCAGATGTCAGTTCCTCAAGCAATCAGGTAATCACTACAAAACTAGCACACCTTTATGAAGATGAGTGTAATGATGCCATAAATGATTTGTGAAAGGCATATATCATAGCCTACTCGTTTATTCGAGTATTTAACTCAACTCAAATAAGAATGTAATAAGTAAATAGTGGATCAATCATCAGAGAGATCTCACAATGTAACATCTGTCAAAGAATAAAGAAACATTGTTCATCTGCAGACTTGAAGATTCACTGGAAGAAGTTCAAGAATTTGATCATGCCTCAGTGATATAAATCAAGATCGTGGATTTAATCAAGTGACAGAGATCTCGTCAAGGTATCATTTATTACAAGGATTTAATCAGAACATCAAAGTCAAGACATGAAGAAACGTCACGAAAGTTAGTCACTCATGAACCAGACAGTACATCGAGTGTCAGCATTGAAGTGGCGGAATTGATTCATAAGTCTCAGTGACTTTCAGAAGATTGTCAGAAGAATGGATGCTGCTCAGGGTTAGTATTAATTCTCTATTAATTAATTAAGTCATATAATTTAGTTATGAAAATAAATTATATCTGCAAAGATTAATTTATTTGATTAATTAAATTAATTGATTAATTAATTCTGAATTAAATATTAAGGTTTTTCAGAATTTTAATTGGTTAAAATCTGTTTTAATTCTAAAAAGACAACTAATTGTACTAGTATGACAATCGGTATGACAATTGATAGTCATACCGAATGTCATGCTAATTCAGTTGATTGTCTTGATAGAATTATTATTTAGATTAAAATCACTTATTTATTCAGTAAAACAATTTCATTTGAAATAATATGACAATCGGTATGACAATCAATAGTCATACCGAAAGTCTTGCTAGTTCATTTTAATTGTCTTGCTAGCTCTAATAGATTGTCACACCGAAAGTATTATTGGACAAAGGATTGTCATACCAGTTCATTGATCTCGGCTGTGTTGATTAAAAAGAAGCAGAAGCATCCAATTTACTTACTCACACACAAAAGCAATCAAACAGAAGCCAAGAACAAAACAGAGAACAAGCAGCCAAATATTTCATCTTATCTGCTAATTCAAGATCACAATTTCTAGCTTGTAAAGTTAAATCCAATCAACTAGAAATCACTCTCTTGTTCTTGTGTAACAATCTAGCGGATCAAAATCCCTAGAACTTAATCTCAAATCGCATTTAGCATTTGATCTTTTAATTACAAAAATAGAAAAAGTTCATGTCGAATTTATTCTAGATTTGTAATAATTGATTTGAGATTAATCCCTTGTAACCGATACCGTAGTTGTAACACCTTTCAAGTTTAATAAAAGTTTTATTTAACTTGAATTTTGTTTCACAATTTTATTCCGCATTTTATTCGACTAAACGGTATTGTTTGCATTCAACCCCCCCTTCTACAAACAAATTGGGACCTAACAATTGGTATCAGAGCCTTCTGATTAACGTACAAATCTAGATCCTAGACTTTTGTGTTTCTTTCACTTCTTGAATTTTTTATTCACTCAAAAAATTCATAATGACTACACAAAAAGTTGGAACCGTTAAAATTCCACTTTTCGATAAAGAAAATTATGTTATGTGGAAGAAGAAGATGCTACTGTTTTTACAGGTTGCTAATCCCAAATATTTGCAAGTGTTGAAGAAGGGTCCAAAAATTCCTATGGTTATGGAACCAGAGGTAATAGAAAATGATGTGGTAATCACCAAAGCGAGAACTTATGTGAAGGATCCTGAGGACTTCTCTCCTGCTGAAATAGAAGAAGCTTCCCTGGATGCTAGCCTTCAATTAATCTTAGTAGATTCCCTTAATCCCCTGATGAATAGACATGTGATGAATTGTAAAGATTCCAAACATATCTGGGAAACTATTGAGATTATTAATGAAGGCACAGAGGAAGTTAGGGAGAACAAACTAGAAATCCTAACCTCTGAGTATGAATACTTTAAATCCAATCCAGGAGAAGGAATCACTCAAGTGTTTGAGAGGTACAATGCATTGATCAACAACCTGAACATTAATGGTAAATACTATTCCATCAGGGAGGTCAACAAAAAGTTCCTTTTAACACTGCCAACTCATCTCGAACATAGAATCACTGCCATAAGAGAAGCAAGAGATCTGAGTGAGATTTCTTTGGAAAGGCTCTATGGTGTGTTAAAGACTTATGAGTTGGAGCAGATTCAGCAGAAGGAAGTTTACGGGAAAGGAAGAGTGGTCAGCACGTCTACTGCTCTAGTAGCTGATGAACAACAACAACAACCACAATATCAACAACAATCTCAACATTCAGAAAGAATGGTACAGTCTTCCAAGGTTGAAGATAATGTGATAGTAGCAGAATTTGATTCTCCTACTACAAATCAATCAGGAGATGATTATTATTCCTTGGAAGAACTGGAGCAATTGGAGGATGAGTCAATGGCCCTGATTGTCAAGAGATTCTCAAATGTCAGATTCAAAAGGAATCCCAAGTTCAAGTACAAGTCCAACTACAACAGATTCCAGAAAGGTGGATCTTCATCCTCTAACACCAGCAGTGGTGGGTATAAAACAGGGATGGTTGATCGAAGCACCATTCGATGCTTCAACTGTAATGAGTTGGGACACTTTGCCACAGAATGCAGGAAGCCAAAACAAGCTAGGAAGAACTCTTACGATTCTAATCAGAAGAGTAAATCTGAAAGGGCGTACCTGGCAAAGGGAAGAAGCTGGGATGATACTGACAGTGAAGATGAAGAAGTTGGGAATCTTGCTCTCATGGCTAGTAATGCAAGCACCTCATCGTCAAGAAAAGAGGTAAAACTTTCTGATGCTGAAATGGTTTATCATCTAAGAGGTAACTTAGATTGTGCTCGTCGTGATAATGAATTGTTAAATCAACAAATCAAAGACCTTGAGAAAGAGGTCAATGAATTAAGACTTGTGCACATTAATCAAGATAAACTAAAAGAACAAGTATCTTTTCTAGAGAATAGAGTTGACTGTTATAGACAACTCGAAACTATTCTCAAAGACAAGATCACCGGTCTTGAGGCTAAGGTTAAAGCTTACTTTAATTCTTGTTCGAAGTCCAAAGAGTTTTACAATAAGCAAGCTGTTAATCAAACGCATGGAATAGGTTATGATTACAATGCTGCTATTGGAAAATTAGGCATAAACTCCCCTCCTCATGTATGTGCTAAAGGCAGGGAAGTACCACATGTGCTTAAGGGTGTTGATGAACCCCTCTATAAAGAATCAATTGCTGAACCTTTTGATGAGACCTCTTTTATTATTCAAGAAGAAATCCGTGCTGAAGATAATGCTAATGGGAAAGCTGTCTCCAAGTCAAGTGTGTCAAAAGTTCCAGTCAAGGTTGTGAAAGCAACTGAGACTAACTCAGACACACATGAGTTGGATAACACAAATGCCATGTCTACCATGCATAAGTTGCCTATTGTTAATCCTTCTCATAAAGCATGTGGTGTTCCTGATTGTATGTCTTGTGCTTTTAATCTGTTGTTTGCTTATTTTAATGGTAAGCATGTTTCTAATGATAAGACTACTCCTCGTCAGCATGTGAATAATAGAAAGCATGATAGGTCTAAGACTGCTAGTCCTCCTAAAGCTAGAAAGGAGACATTTATGCCTAAGCCTAAACAGAAATTTGATAAGGCTGTTTTAAAGGTCAAATGTTCAGTCATTGAGAATGTTGAGAATAGTGAAATTAAGAATGTTGTTTTGCCTGATAAAGGCCAATTTTACAAGTATGCCGGACCCAGCCAAGCTTGGGTTCCGAAGAAGTTCTAATCCATTTGTATTGCAGGGCATTAAACAGGTACAACCGGTAGTGTGGATTCTTGACAGCGGATCGTCAAGGCATATGACCGGAGATAGAGCCCTGCTATCAAATGTGGTTGAGAAAGCTGGCCCAGTGGTTACCTTTGGAGATAACAGCAAAGGTTTAACGGAGGGATATGGCTGTTTGCAAGCTGGAAATGTTATCATTGAAAATGTATATGTTGTGCAAGGACTTGAACACAATCTGCTTAGCATTAGTCAGTTCTGTGACAACGGCTACAATGTTTTATTCGATAAGCTGAAGTGTCAGATTCTGCACAAGAAAAGTGAAAAACCCTCCTTAATGGGAATCCGGAAAGGAAATCTGTTCGTAGCTGACATGAACTCTGGAAGCAATCTTGAAGTCAATTGTTTCTATGCAAAGGCATCGTCAGATGAGAGTTGGCTATGGCACAAGAGACTTTCCCATCTCAATTTCAAAACAATGAATTCTCTTGTCAAAAGAGAATTGGTAAGAGGTCTGCCTCAGCTGGAATTCTCTCCAGAAGGACTATGTGAGGCTTGCCAGAAAGGAAAGTCAAAGAAAGCAAGTCACAAAGGCACTGACACATCTTCCATAACTGGTGTTCTGCAATTATTGCACATGGATTTATTTGGTCCAGTTAATATCCTTTCTATGTCAAAGAAGTGTTACTGTCTTGTGATAGTTGATGACTATTCCAAGTATACGTGGGTTTTATTTCTTCACTCTAAGGATGAAACACCACAAGTTGTGATTGATCATATCAAGATGATTGAGTTAGATTCTAACGTCCCTGTTAGAGCAATAAGGTCAGATAATGGGACAGAATTCAAGAATATACTTCTCAATGGATTCTGTACAGACAAAGGGATTACCAGACAATTTTCAGCTCCTAGAACCCCTCAGCAAAATGGAGTGGTAGAAAGGAAGAATCGTACATTGATTGAAGCTGCAAGAACGATGTTAAATGAATCAGGTCTTCCAATGTACTTTTGGGCTGAAGCTGTCAATACTGCATGTTATACTCAGAATCGAACTCTAATCAACAAAGACTTCATGAAAACTCCTTATGAGATTTTGAATGAACAGAAACCTTCTATCAAATACTTTCATGTATTTGGTGCCAGATGCTTCGTGCTCAAGGATGGAGATGATCGTCGTGGTAAGTTCGAGGCAAAGGCATATGAGGGTAATTTTGTTGGATATGGAAGAAGATCATATAGAGTGTATATCATTGATCAACACAAAGTAACTGAAAGTGTCAATGTTACATTTGATGACACTAAACTCCCTAGTATCCAAACTGAAGATCCTTCTGAGAAACTGAAGTTTGATGATACGTCAGATTCAGAATCAGAACATGGTCAAGAACCTGAGGTTGTTGCTGGTGAAGAACCTGTTAATCCTGATGATACTCAAGGTAATAGTGATGGAAACTTTGGCAACAATGGAGATACCACTGCTACTGACGGAGAATCTTCAAGTCAACATGGCAACAACTCAGGGGGAGATGCTGAAGGATCATCTAGTAGGACACAACATCACAATGAATTTCAAGGCGAATCATCAAGATCAAATCTTCCAAGACAGATTGTCTGGAATAAAGCTCACCCTTTTGAGTTGATTATTGGTGATCCAGATGTTGGAGTCAGAACTAGACGTGCTACTCAAAATGAGTGTCTGTTCTCAGGATTTCTTTCTGAGATGGAACCTAAGAAAATTGAAGAAGCACTGTCTGATCCAGATTGGGTGATTGCTATGCAAGATGAACTCAATCAGTTTGAAAGTCAACAAGTCTGGAAACTGGTACCTAGGCCTGTACACAAGAAAGCTGTTGGTACTAGGTGGGTATTCAGGAATAAACTAGATGAAGATGGTGTGGTTACAAGAAACAAGGCAAGACTGGTAGCTAAAGGGTATTCTCAAGCTGAAGGCATTGATTATGATGAAACCTATGCTCCAGTGGCTAGACTTGAGGCCATCAGAATATTTCTAGCATTCGCAGCATTTTCAAACTTTAAAGTTTATCAAATGGATGTCAAGAGCGCCTTTCTGAATGGAAAGCTGGATGAAGAGGTATATGTAGAGCAACCTCCTGGTTTTGAAGATCCAGATCATTTGGATTTTGTCTTCTTTCTTTTCAAGGCTATCTATGGGCTAAAACAGTCTCCAAGAAAATGGTATGACACTCTCTCTGAATTTCTTATTGAAAATAGCTTTATTAGAGGTGTCATAGACAAAACTCTCTTTTCTAAAAAACATAAGAATGATACTATATTAGTCCAAGTCTATGTGGATGATATAATATTTGGGTCTACGAATGATAATCTCTGTAAGAGATTTGCTAAGTTAATGCACAGCAAGTTTGAAATGAGCATGATGGGAGAGCTGAAGTTCTTTCTTGGATTACAAGTAAATCAAAGGTTAGATGGAACATTTATTTGTCAATCCAAGTATCTCAAGGAACTCCTCAAAAAGTACAATCTAGAGGATTCTGCATCAGCAAGGACTCCATCAACTACAGCTGTCAAGCTTGGACCATGTGAAAACTCCATTAAGGTAGATGTCACAAGCTACAGAGGTATGATTGGCTCGTTACTCTATCTTACTGCAAGTAGACCAGATATTATGTATGCTACATGTTTATGTGCAAGGTTCCAAGCGGATCCTAGAGATATTCATCTCGTTGCTGTTAAACGAATCTTAAGATATCTTAAGGGAACACCAAATCTAGGTATTTGGTACCCTAAAGAATCTGGTTTTAACCTTGTCGGATATACAGATTCAGATTATGCAGGAAGTGTTGTTGATAGGAAAAGCACCTCAGGAAGTTGTCAATTCCTAGGAAGCAGGCTAGTCTCATGGTACGGCAAGAAACAGCAAACAGTTTCCAACTCAACGGCCGAGGCTGAATATATTACTGCTGGAAGCTGCTGTGCTCAGATCTTGTGGATTAGGAACCAACTACGAGACTATGGCTCTGTATTGAACAAGATTCCTATTTTATGTGACAACACAAGTGCAATAGCCATCACCAACAACCCTGTGCAGCACTCGAGGACAAAGCACATTGACATCAGGTATCATTTTATTAGAGAGCACGTCATGAATGGTACTGTTGAACTATTTTTTGTTCCAACAGAAGAACAAATAGCAGATATTTTCACTAAACCACTTGACGAATCCACATTTACCGGATTAGTTGGTAAATTGGGCATGTTGAATAGTTTTAGTGATTAATTTAGTTAATATTTGGGATCTGTTCTTGAATGAATTTACAAATGAATTTTTCATAAATGAAAAATTCATTTGCAAATTTATTTTATCATTTTATCATATTTCTTGCTTATTTCTATGTAATATATATTATCTTATCTATTTTTATTTTCCCTACTTGTTAATTTAAAATACATCAGAATATTTTATTTCCTCTAAAAATATTTTTCTATGAATTTTATTTGCTAAAATTCAATAGAAATCTATTTTTGGAATAAAAATAATAAATTCTGATATATTGTCTTTGTTTCTGTAAAAATTATAAGTTTTTATTTCAGGTTTACTATTTTGTAATATAGTTTCAGTACATATTTAATTAGAGTCTGTACATATTTGATTGTCTTTATACTGAAATGACAATCGGCAAGACAATTGAAATTGTCTTGCTGAAAATCATTTCAGTACTTATATATATATATATACTTATTTTCATATTAATTCTGTGTGAAATCCTTTTATTTCCAGAATGACAATCGGCAAGACAATTGAAATTGTCTTGCTGAAAGTCATTTGCGAATATAATTGTCATTTCAGTGTTTTTCAGTATAGTTTTATACTGGCAAGACAATCGGTATGACTATTGATTGTCTTGCCAGTTATAAACATTATATATATCTATTTTATTTTATTTTGCCTGGTATGACAATCGGTATGACTATCAGATTGTCATACCAGTTATAATTTTACTATTTATTCTTTTATTTGTTTTCTTTCTTTTTGCCTGGTATGACAATCGGTATGACAATCCCGGATTGTCATACCAGCTGTAATATAAAAGCGTGTGTGTGTATTGTTTTAAACCATTTCAACAGTTAATCACTTTTAAAAAAAATCGAACAGTTTTTCTCTCTTAACTTTCTCTCTTCTCTCTCTTCGAACCAAATCAATAGAACTGCTCTTTCCTTGCTCGAGTTTTTACTCAGCAAACTGATTCATCACTTTGTGATATATACATACAAGTATATATATACAGAGGTGCTGTTGAATTTTTATTAAAAAAAAATTATTATAAAAAACGCAAAATCAAATAAAATTCAGTTTGCCCCTTCAAATTCAATTTGTGTTTGTTGATTTTGAACTTTCTTATTTTTAATTTTAATTTCTGATTTGTGTCTTTTGGCTTTTCAAAACTGTGTTTGTGAGTTAAGAATTCTAACGAGATACATTTCTGTCCAAATTTTTCGATTATAATTAATTTAATTCGAATTATTAAATTAGTTTAATTAATTCGAATTTTCTTAATATTATTCTTAAAATTCTGAAAAGCGTGTGTCTTATTATTATTTTAAATGGCTCTCAATTTCCAAATTGTCGCGCATAATCAGGTTGGTTATTTTAATCCGGAAAAATGTGATGTTGAAAAATTTAAGCCTTGGATTAGATTTTTAAATGACCATTCGATTGTTAGCTCTGCTATTAAATCAAATGTGATTTTAAACGTCGATCTACTTAGACTGATTTGCACAACCTCTACTGTGGCCGATGATTCAAAATCTTTTTCATTCACCGTCGCAAACACACAGTATGTAGTTGATGAAACAGTCGTCAATCGTGCATTAAATTTTCCACTAGACAATTTCTGTAATTTACCCTCTGAAAATGATATCACAAATTTTTTTCAATGCTATTCACTATCAGGGGGTGATCAATTTAACCAAACTTTCTAAATCAAATTTGGTGTCTGAATGGGATATTTTCTTCGATACACTTTCCAAAGTGTTTGCCAACTGCACAAAATCCAATTTTCATAACATCACTTCCACTCTGCAGTATATTGGTCTTGCGGTTGTTTTCAATCAAAGGATCAATTTTGGCAAACTACTTTTTCCCATTCTCTTGAGATGTCTAACTTCTGCTTTACGTGATCATTCTACAAATCGTAGGGTATCATGTTACTATGCTCGTTTTCTCATGCTTATAGCAGATCATCTACTCACCCCTGAACACAAAACCCTTTTTGCTAACTCTGCTGTAACCGAACCCCCACCAGTTAGCAAAAAGATTTACACTCGCCAAGACACAACCTTCAAATTTATGCAAGTTCCAGTACTTGTATCTGCTTTCATGGCCAATTATATTCCCTTACCTATTTTCAATCTTCCCGGCCATGAACAGCAACCTCAACCTCCAGTGGTTCAAGCCACCCAGGCTCTTCCATTACAGGTAGTAATTCCTCACTCTCACTCTCTTCCTACTTCTGTTGAAAGACCCCCAATGGTTGATAGGGCTGACCATGAGGTTGTAGAACCACAGCTTCAATCCCAGGTCATAGAGCCAAACACAGAGTCTCATTCTATCTCAACCTCTCCCCCACTGTCTAAAATGTTACCCAGGAGATTACTAGGAAGTAGTACATTGTTAAATATGAGTGAACCCTCAGCTCTGCCTCCTCCTAAGAAAAGAAGAACATATTCTGAGGCATCTGAAAGCCCATCCTTGTCCTCCCAACAGGACATGGACTTTGAAATGGCCAATGAACAGTTACCAGATGCATTCTCTCAACAGGATGCATCTATTGAAATTCGCCATAGGGCCATGGCATCTTGTACTGAGTCAAGCACAATTCCATTACTCACAATGGAACCATACACTTCCCCAGATCATACTCAGGACACACAGCGAGGAGTGCACGTAGAGTCGGTTACAGTGCCTGCCATAGTTATGGCAGAAGAGCAGTCACATGCTTCAGAGGGAAAATCTGACTCTCCGCCATCTTTAATAGAGTCATTTTCTCCCCTCCCAGATCCAACACCTCTG
This sequence comes from Apium graveolens, assembly GCF_009905375.1. Taxonomy (NCBI): domain Eukaryota; kingdom Viridiplantae; phylum Streptophyta; class Magnoliopsida; order Apiales; family Apiaceae; genus Apium; species Apium graveolens. Next base: position 66,813,657 of record NC_133657.1, read on the forward strand.
GCTCCCTTATGGGATTCTCCACTCGCAGATTTATCTGGAGAAAGTGGAGGGCAACTCGGTCAATCTATCCCTGAAGCAATTCAGACATCTATTCCAAAAGATTTGATAGGTTTGACTGAGGATCGGGACTCGCGAATTCCCATTGCACCACCACTGACCTCTCTTGAAGAGGCTAGGGTGATTTTTAATGCAGGTACAAAAGAACAGCAACTGGAAGACTCCTCACGAGCAATTATATTGAGTGAAACACATGCACGTGAGATGAGTGAACCAAACACGAGTGAAATTCAGGTGAGAGCACACACAGACACTGATACTGTAAACCTGTTAGCTCAGATTGCTGCCCTAAAAGAAGAACTTGCTAAAAGCCAAGCTGAAGCTCAAGCATTCAAAGCACAAGTGGTTGAACGGTCTTCTTCTTCCACCTCTGTCAACAATCAGCTTGCAATCATAAGAAATAACATCTCAGATCTAAAGACCACTGTAATACCAAAGCTCAATTCTATTCAGGACACTCCAAATTTATCAGCTGATGACATATCCAACTTCTGCTCTCTACACACAAGAATGACTTCTCTTGAAGACCTCGTTGAGATGAATCATTCACTGGACTCCTCAAGATTTCTAAAGATAGAGACGGGCATGGAACATCTCAATGAAGGGATGAAGCACCTATACTACATGATCAAGAATTCTCATTGCCCTAATGAAGAACAAAGAGCTTATTTTGAAGGACCGTCTGGTGGAGGATCAGGCTCTGGAGGTGATGGAGGTTCCAAAGGAAAGTCAGTAGAGGATCCCTCAACTAAGGGGGAGAAGAAAGGGAGTAGTGCCAAAGGGAAGGAAAAAGATACCTCTGCTGGAGATAAAGGAAAGGCTGATGATGTCTACTACAGTGGAGAACAGGATGACTTTGACATTTTTGACATTCCCACTGAACCAGTTCAGGAAGATAAAGATGGGTTATTTGAAGCTGAAGAGGAAAGTGATTTTGAAGATTGGGAAGAGGAAGATACAGTGGATCCTATGTTTGAGAAAGAATTTCAGAAAGAGCAGTCAGAGATGCTAAGAAAAGAAGCTGAACTCAAGAAGGTCTCTCAGATCATTGACAGGAGGAAAGACATACAAAGAACAGAAACTCTTCAAAAGCAACGTCTTCATGACATTAAGGCTCAAGAAAGGAGAAGAGATGTCAGACTAAAGATTGGTGAAAAATGGGATGAAGCTAGGAGAGTACTCGATATGCCTCAGCTGAGCACTAACAATGATAGGCAGTTCTTACATCTTCTTGACAAGCTGGAAATCTCAAATCCTAACAATGACATGTACATGAATGCTATCAAGACTGAAGTCTCAAGGATCACAGCTGCTTTTGATAGATCCCTAAATGAGATGAGCCTTTTTGTATATTGTCAGAGTGAAGGATCATTCAAGGTGTCACTTCATCTATTTGAGAATCGTTCTTTGTCAGAGATTTGGGTTCTTTTAAACAAAGTCAAAAGAAGCTCAGAATTGAATGAAGTTCTTCGAGAAAGGCTTAAAGAGTTTGCCAGCAGGGCTAGTCCTCAAGTGGTCAACAATCCTCATCAGGTGAGATTCTTTAAGTCTGATTGTCTTCAAATCTGTCAGCTAGATGTACAATCTCTTAAAGACTACTCAGCTAAGCATCTGGTCTGGATGGAACATCATTTGAGAACTGCTGGATATTCATCCATGTTGAAGACTCAAGCTGCTGACTTGATTCAAGCTTATTGTGAAAAGAATGTTAAAAGGTACAATCAACTCAAGAATAAGCTGAAGTCAGTTAGAGTTCAACCAGTCAGACCAGCAAGCTTCACTTCAGAAAAGGATCGTGTCTTTGACAAGGAATTGCTTCAAGATTTAGAAGAAGGTGAAGTCAGAAGAGAAGACAACTGAAGTCAATTAGCTCAAAACTCAATGTAATATGATTAGAGCTTTATGAATCAAGATAGACTAATGTAGTTATATGTTCAGGCTAGAGGAACATCTATCTTGTATTCACTTGTAAATTTCATTTGGAATCTGGAAAATGTTAAATATAATCCAGAACTTTTCTGCTATTTACTTTACATTACTGTTTATATCTTTTTCTTATTTGTTAGTTGAGTTATCCTCTAGGTATTTGTTGTTATTGTCTAACAAGCAAATAGGGGGAGATTGAAAGGCATATGTCATAGCCTACTCGTTTATTCGAGTATTTAACTCAACTCAAATAAGAATGTAATAAGTAAATAGTGGATCAATCATCAGAGAGATCTCACAATGTAACATCTGTCAAAGAATAAAGAAACATTGTTCATCTGCAGACTTGAAGATTCACTGGAAGAATTTCAAGAATTTGATCATGCCTCAGTGATATAAATCAAGATCGTGGATTTAATCAAGTGACAGAGATCTCGTCAAGGTATCATTTATTACAAGGATTTAATCAGAACATCAAAGTCAAGACATGAAGAAACGTCACGAAAGTTAGTCACTCATGAACCAGACAGTACATCGAGTGTCAGCATTGAAGTGGCAGAATTGATTCATAAGTCTCAGTGACTTTCAGAAGATTGTCAGAAGAATGGATGCTGCTCAGGGTTAGTATTAATTCTCTATTAATTAATTAAGTCATATAATTTAGTTATGAAAATAAATTATATCTGCAAAGATTAATTTATTTGATTAATTAAATTAATTGATTAATTAATTCTGAATTAAATATTAAGGTTTTTCAGAATTTTAATTGGTTAAAATCTGTTTTAATTCTAAAAAGACAACTGATTGTACTAGTATGACAATCGGTATGACAATTGATAGTCATACCGAATGTCATGCTAATTCAGTTGATTGTCTTGATAGAATTATTATTTAGATTAAAATCACTTATTTATTCAGTAAAACAATTTCATTTGAACTAATATGACAATCGGTATGACAATCAATAGTCATACCGAAAGTCTTGCTAGTTCATTTTAATTGTCTTGCTAGCTCTAATAGATTGTCACACCGAAAGTATTATTGGACAAAGGATTGTCATACCAGTTCATTGATCTCGGCTGTGTTGATTAAAAAGAAGCAGAAGCATCCAATTTACTTACTCACACACAAAAGCAATCAAACAGAAGCCAAGAACAAAACAGAGAACAAGCAGCCAAATATTTCATCTTATCTGCTAATTCAAGATCATAATTTCTAGCTTGTAAAGTTAAATCCAATCAACTAGAAATCACTCTCTTGTTCTTGTGTAACAATCTAGCGGATCAAAATCCCTAGAACTTAATCTCAAATCGCATTTAGCATTTGATCTTTTAATTACAAAAATAGAAAAAGTTCATGTCGAATTTATTCTAGATTTGTAATAATTGATTTGAGATTAATCCCTTGTAACCGATACCGTAGTTGTAACACCTTTCAAGTTTAATAAAAGTTTTATTTAACTTGAATTTTGTTTCACAATTTTATTCCGCATTTTATTCGACTAAACGGTATTGTTTGCATTCAACCCCCCCTTCTACAAACAAATTGGGACCTAACAATTTGTCCATAGAATTATATCACTTGCGTGTTATACTTAAATCACTCACTAAAGAAAATACAAGAAAGATAATAATCTATTTTTAAGTGAGAGAAATGTTGTGTCAGAAACTCAATTTTTTGAGTTTAAGAAACTAAAATATATTGCAAGATTGCAAAAGATGAACTGCCTGAATCTTTGAAGAAAGAGGAAATTTTAAAAAGCAGCTTGAATGTGAGCAAGCGATGATCAAGGCTTGGAAATCATCGAGGAATGTAAGTGCTCAAATTTCCAAAGTTCAAGGATTGAGTCTTTCTGTGAAGAAGCCTAGAAAAAGGACAGGAAGAAACTGGACCCCATTTTGGTTGATGGTTTATCAACGAATGTGGAATCAATGGATGATGAAGCTTATCCATCGAAAGCTGAAAGTAAATATCCGTTGAATGACAAGGATGCACATCCGTTGATAGTAAAGAAGCCAATTAGCAAAGCCAAGCTAGCTAAGATGAATGAGAAATATGGTTCAGTAACCAAGCACTTTATTCGAGGAGAATCAAGCAAAGTCAAAGATGCAAGCAAAGTGAATGTAGGGCATCTATCAATGAAGCAGTTGAGTGACAAATTGGAGAAGTTTGAGGTCAAGGCAGATTCAAAAAGGAAAAATAATAGGAATGGGAAAGTAGGGATTAACAAATACAATAACTACACACCTGATAAGTATGCACCTAGAAAGACATGTGTTAAGTATGGTAGTGTTAATCATTTATCTACTAATTGCAAGTCAGTGATACATGCACCCATGTCTGCACTTCCATCTTTGCCTAACATGCCCATATCACACATGCATGCTTTTCCTGTTATGCCTGCACAAAATTTATCAGCATATTATGCTAATATGCTGATAAGTGGATTTTATATCCACTTGGAATGCTTTATTACAAGCTTAAATTGGTGTTTTGGACTCAAGTTATTGGTATTTTAATATGTTTTTTGTGTTATTGCATTTCAGGTATCAGTTATATGAAAAAATGAGCTTTTAAAGGAAATATGATAAAAAGTCATCAGAATTAGAATCCTAGGCCATTTTCAAGTTGTAGAGAATCTCTTTAGCTTCGCGTGGACAGTTGAATCGCCTAATTCTGACGACTAGAACTCAAGTTATGGGCAAAATAAGATTCATCAGAATTTTCCAGAAGGACAGCAGGCGGCCGCGCGCCAGGAGCAGGCGACCGCGTGCTAGCAGGCGCCCGCCTGCTGGTGTCAGAAGGCCATGTGCTGACGCGCGGCTGACTTCGCTGATTTCGCTGAAAAACCCTATTTGAGTGGAATTTGACGATTTTAAGGGTTCAGGTCTAGTATGGGCTTATATATACTTAAAAAAAGGGTTTTCAACATCCGGGAAGATTGGGATACCAAGGAGAAGACCTAGAAGCACAAAACAACTCCGAAAAAGAAGATCTTGTTTTCAACTTGTGATTCTTTGAATTAGTTGTAACTTTGGATGCTCATTTTCGTTCTTGTTGAACCTAGATCTCGTTTATTCGTATTTTGATTATTATTCAGTTTATTAAGACCTTGTTTTATACCATGCTTTCATTGGAACCCAAGGTGATGATGAGTTCAGTTATGAACTAATCGTTATCGTGGGATTCTAGCGGATTTACTTATGGATTTCAATAATTAATTTGTTTCAATATCTTGGTGTGTGGTGATTGATTGATATCCTAGTATTGGTTGTGCTTATTCGTCTTATGTGTGTAACTAACATATAAGATAGCTTGTTAATCTTTATTGAAGTGATAGTGAATATAGAGGTTTAGAACTTGACATGTAGCATAGGTTCATGTATTTGTTATGCATGATTCGTAGGTAATTTTAACCATCTTACTTGCCCTATATAATCACGATAGATAACTTGTTCATTAAACCTTTATTATGTCAAATTCTATAGACATATATGGTCTCAACATAATTCATGTCTATTCAGCTTCTATCTCTTTTGTGGATGTCTAGTAGTAGGGTATTCATGCAATGAAAGTTGGCGTTTACTAGTTTCGTGTTATCTGATTAGTTTTCATCACCATTGCATGCTAAGGATAAGAACAATGACTTTGAATGAAGTAGTAATGAAGTTAGAATCCCATGTTTGTCATATATAGTAATTCGACCTTAATTCTCTTAGTTAATGTTATTTAGTATAATCTCTTAGTTAAATCAAAACCCAATTTATTATTTGTCTTAGCATTGAACGATAGCCAAACATTGTTGTATAGGTGCATAAATTGAACTTAACCTAAACCAGTCTCTGGGGGAACGAATCTGATTTATATCTTATACTACTTGCGAATCCGTATATTTGCATGAATTTTAGCGTGTGTTTTCGCTCTAACAAGTTTTTGGCGCCGCTTCTGGAGACTCGGTGTTAATTTTTAGTTTATTTGCTTGTCATCAGTGGTCGTTAAAGTTCAGTGACTCGGATTCTTTTACTCTCAAGGTTTACTTGTTGTGTTTCAGGTACTCATTAAAATGGGAGATCCAGCAGCATGAACGAGAGCCTTGATGGATTTTTCTCAACCCAAGATCAATGACATTTAATCTAGCATTGTTAGGCCAGCTATCACAGCTAATACCTTTGAGATCAAGCCTGGCATAATTCAATTGGTACAAAATTCAGTCCAGTTTGGGGTTTCTCCAACGGAAGATCCCAATACGCACATTAGGGATTTCATAGAGATCTGCGACACCTTCAGGTTCAATGGTGTTTCTGAAGATGATATTAAGCTGAGACTTTTCCCATTCTCTCTGAGGGACAAGGCTAAGAGCTGGTTACACTCTCTACCAGCTAGTTCGATTGCTACTTGGGAAGATCTTGCTCAAAAGTTTCTCACTAAATTCTTCCCTATGGCGAAGATAGCTGTATTCAGAAACGCTATTACTCAATTTGCGCAGCAAATAGGAGAATCTTTGTATGAAGCTTGGGAGCGCTACAAGGGGATACTTAGGAAGTGTCCTCATCATGGAATGCCTGATTGGATGATCATCAATTGCTTCTATAACGGGTTGAGAGCACAGTCAAGACCCATGCTCGACGCAGCATCAGGTGGAGCATTATGGGCAAAGAGCTATGAGGAAGCTTATGATCTAATTGAACTGATGGCTGCTAATGAATATCAGTATCCAACCCAGAGATTACCACATGGCAAGGTAACAGGAGTTCTTGAAGTGGATACAGTTATGGCTATCACTGCTCAACTAAAGGCGTTGCCTATGAAGATCGATTCTCTGGCTAACTATGGTGTTAATCAGATAACTAGTGTTTGTGAGCTATGTGCAGGTTCACATGAGACGGAGCAATGCGCTATATCTAGTAAATCAACTCAGTTTGTGAGCAACTTTCAGAGATTGCAGCAACCAGTTCCAGACACTTATTATCCCGACAACTGGAATCATCCTAACTTCAGCTGGAGCAATAATCAGAATGCGATACAACAGCCATTCCAGCAGTTTGGAAATAAGCTATTCAACCCTCCTGGTTTTCAGCAACAAATTACACCAAAACAAAAAACTCATGGTGCATGTCTATCTTCGAATGAAAAATCTGAATTGGAGGAGTTGCGGCTTATGTGCAAAAACCAGGCTCTTATATGCCAAAGCCAGGCTGTTTCTATCAAGACTCTAGAGAACCAAATAGGGCAAATTGCTAATGCCATATTGAATCGACCACCAGGAACGCTTTTTAGTGATACAGAAACAAATCCAGGCAAGAGGGAAGTTGAAGAACAGGTGAACGCCATCACCTTAAGGTCTGGAAAGGTCGCAAGCCCCCAAATTCAGCAAGACGAAGAGCCTGAAAAATCTCAAGTTTTAGAAAATGCAGTTGTGGCTGAAGAAGAAGTGTAGAAGAAAGCAGAGGTGGAACCAAGGAAGACTACTGTGGAACACACTCCTCCTGAGGGTAATATAAGGGAGAAACAAAACTATCCTCCACCTCCTTTTCCTAAGAGGCCGCAGAAGAAAAAGTTGGATAAGCAGTTTGAGAAGTTTTTGGAGGTGTTCAAGAAACTTCATATCAACATACCTTTCGCTGAAGCTCTTGAACAGATGCCTAGCTATGCGAGGTTTATGAAAGGTATTCTCTCTCGGAAAGTGAAGCTCGATGACTTAGAGACCGTTGCTTTAACGGAGGAATGCAGTGATGTGCTGCAACAGAAGTTGCCTCCGAAGCTTAAAGATCCCGGAAGCTTCACTATTCCTTGCACCATCGAAAACTTGTCATTCGACAAGTGTTTATGTGATTTAGGAGGTAGCATCAATCCGATGCCCTTGTCTATCTTCAAAAAGCTTGATCTGCCTGATCCGAAACCAACATACATGTCATTGCAACTAGCTAATCATTCCATCGCTTATCCACGAGGTATAGTGGAGGATGTCTTGGTCAAGGTGGATAAACTCTTCTTCCCTGCTGACTTTGTAATTCTTGATTTTGAGGAAGATAAGAAGATTCCCATCATCTTGGGAAGACCATTCTTGGATAAGGCCGAACTATGATTGATGTACAGAAAGGAGAGCTCACGATGAAGGTTCATGATCAGAAGGTCACTTTTAATGTGTTCAAGGCAATAAAGTTGCCCACAGCTAAAGAGGAGTGCTTTAGAGTAGAGTGGGTAGACTCTGTCGTGAATTCGGATCTTGAGCAATTGCCAAAGTCAGATACCTTAGAGAGATCCTTAATAGGGGAATCGATTATTGAAGATGAAGAAGGAGCAGAGTACCTGCAGGTTTTGGATGCACTCCGTGGAAGAAGAAGCTGGATATGCCATTCGATTCTATTGGGTTAACATCGCTGAAAATTTCTCAGGAGCGTCTCGAGCCGTCTATTGAAGATGCTCCCACACTTGAGCTCAACCCACTACCAGATCACTTGAGGCGATTGACTAGGCGTATGGAGGCCATGCACGACATTCACTATCATTGTGCTGCGGATTTGACACACGCTCTCGGTAATATTTCCCGAGACACTGGTGGAGAAGTTGATTGGCCACCTGATCCCCCACCCGAGGAGGGTGATCTTTCCAACGACTAGGTATGCCTGAAATTCTTATTATTACCTTCAATGAGGACATTGAAAATTATAAGTTTGGGGGTGATAATGTAAGGATTAGTAGTGTGTGTCCATATAGATTCATGTAGATTCATATTACATGTTAAGTTGTAGTTCATTCATATTTTTGCATGATTGTTCATTTAGGACATATTTGTTTGTTTTTATGTGATTTCATATAGTTGCATTTGCATGCATATTTAGCATGATCCCTTAAGATGAACTATGATATTTGATAAGTTGATGTTGATTTGAGTGTGGTAATGACGAATAGAGGGATGTTTAAGTCCTAATGAATTGAATTGCATGCCAGAAAAAAATATTTTCACAAAGTCTTATAGGGTTGCTTTTGATCTAGATCATGATCATACTTGTTTGTTGTTGAGATTTAATCACTTGGTTATATTTAGAATTTGTGATATTCTCGTAATGACGTAAAAACATTGATTTTTTTTATCTGGAGAAAAACTTGGATTTCATTGCTAGTTGTTGTAAGGCTAGGCATCAAATGGCTAGTAGTCGGCTCATATTTTTATGAGTAGTTTAGGGTTGAATGAGATGGAGTGAAACGCACTCATTCAGAAATTATTGAAAAAAAAAGAAAAAAGAAAAAAAAGTGTGTGTTTATGCATAATTGATCAAGAGTAATCTCTTTAATGCTCAAGTTATTACGTTCTTAGGGGACTTTGTGCCTAGTGACCTAAGGCTTTTATAGTCTGGGATCCGCTAACCTAACGCTCGCTACATGGGTATTATTGCATAAGTCTTTTGGGACCTCATTCATTGCACGTTCAAGTAGGCATCTTTGTTATGTGTTCAATAATAGCATGAATCCTTGTATAACTCTAGTAGAAAGGAGGTGTTGTGAGTCATTATGCGTTTAACGTCTATTCTAGTTATAAACTTGTGATTGTTTTGATGAAAGATAAGTAATGGTTATTGATCTAGTAGCGAGAGATATCTGTTAAACATTCCACACATGTACGTTTCTGGTTTGTGAGTTGGTTTGTAGGATTTATTCGAACTCTGTTTAAGTCATTGTATTCTTAAAGGCATTGGCTTATTCATTGGTTATGGTTATTCTGAGGGGATCGATTGCATTATCATTTAGTTGCATTCATGTAGTTGTATTCATGCATTAGGTTTGTTTTGTAGTTTTTAAATCTGTTTATGCTTGAGGACAAGCATCGATTCAAGTTTGGGGGTGTGATAAGTGGATTTTATATCCACTTGGAACGTTTTATTACAAGCTTAAATTGGTATTTTGGACTCAAGTTGTTAGTATTTTGATGTGTTTTTTGTGTTATTGCATTTCAGATATCGTTTATATGAAGAAATGAGCTTTTAAAGAAAATATGATAAAAAGTGATCAGAATTAGAAGCCTAGGCCATTGTCAAATTGTAGAGAATCTCGTTAGCTTCGCGTGGATAGTTGAATCGCCTAATTCTGACGAGTAAAACTCAAGTTATGGGCAAAATAAGATTCATCAAAATTTTCCAGAAGGGCAGCAGGCGGCCGCACGCCAGGAGCAGGCAACCGCGTGTTAGCAGGCGCCCGCCTGCTGGTGTCAGGCGGCCGCGTGCTGATGTGCGGCTGACTACGCTGATTTCGCTGAAAAACCCTATTTGAGTGGAATTTGACGATTTTAAGGGTCCAGGTCCAATATGGGCTTATATATACTTAAAAAAAGGGTTTTCATCATCCGGGAAGATTGGGATACCAAGGAGAAGACCTAGAAGCACAAAACAACTCCAAAAAAGAAGATCTTGTTTTCAACTTGTGATTATTTGAATTAGTTGTAACTTTGGATGCTCGTTTTCGTTCTTGTTGAACCTAGATCTCGTTTATTCGTATTTTGATCATTATTATTCAGTTTATTAAGACCTTGTTTTATACCATGCTTTCATTGGAACCCAAGGTGATGATCAGTTCAGTTATGAACTAATCGTTATCGTGGGATTCTAGCGGATTTACTTATGGATTTCAATAATTAATTTGTTTCAATATCTTGGTGTGTGGTGATTGATTGATATCCTAGGGTTGTGCTTATTCGTCTTATGTGCGTAGCTAACATATAAGATAACTTGTTAATCTCTATTGAAGCGACAGTGAATATAGAGGTTTAGAACTTCCCATGCTAGCATAGGTTCATGTATTTGTTATGCATGATTCATAGGTAATTTTAACCATCTTACTTGCCCTATGTAATCACGATAGATAACTTGTTCATTAAACCTTTATGTCTTCAAATTATATAGACATATAGGGTCTCAACATAATTGGTATCTATTCAGCTTCTATCTCTTTTGTGGATGTTTGGTAGTAGGGTATTCGTGCAACGAAAGTTGGCGTTTACTAGTTTTATGTTATCTGATTAGTTGTCATCACCATTGCATGCTAAGGATAAGAACAATGACTTTGAATGAAGTAGTAATGAAGTTAGAATCCCATGTTTGTCATATATAGAAATTCAACCTCAATTCTCTTAGTTAATGCTATTTAGTATAATCTCTTAGTTTAATCAAAACCCAATTTGTTATTTGTCTTAGCATTGAACGATAGCCATACATTGTTGCATAGGTGCATAAATTGAACTTAACCTCAACCAGTCTCTGTGGGAACGAATCTGATTTATATCTTATACTACTTGCGAACGCATATACTTGCATGAATTTAAGCGTGTGTTTTCTCCCTAATATATGCCCTTTGCACATAATCCTTATTATCCTGCATTTAATATGACCCAAATGCCATTTAACATGCCTTACTGGAATAACATCTTTGCACAATTTTTGCCATTTTATGTTAATCCTAACGTGCCTGATAATTGTATAACTGATCAAGGGTTTCAAAGTCCCACTTCTAAGACAAAAGTTAATTTACAGTCACCTAAGTTTAATGATGGAAAGACTAAGAAACCTAAGAAAAAGGCTAACAAGGATGGACCCAAGGAAACTTGGGTACCAAAATCAACTTGATTTGATTTTGATGTGTGCATCAGGGAAACAGAAAGAGTTTATGGTATCTAGATAGTAGATGCTTAAGGAATATGACTAGAGACTCTACCCTGTTTACTGAGTTCAAGGAAAGAGCTGGCTCAAGCATTACTTTTGGAGATGACAGCAAAGGGTATACTATGGGATATGGCTTGGTTTCAAAAGAGAATGTCATCATTAAAGAAGTTGTTCTAGTGGATGGACTCAAACATAATATTTTGAGTGTCAGCTAGCTGTGTGACATAGGAAACTCTATAACTTTCAATTCTGAAGCCTGTGTTGTTACAAAAAAGAAAAACAACAAAATGGTTCTCATTGGAGTGAGAAAAGGAAATGTGTATGTAGCTGACTTCAACTCATCTAATGCAAATTCTATTACTTATTTTTCAGCAAAGTCAAGATGAAAGTTGTCTATGGCACAAGAAGCTGTCTCATTTGAACTTCAAGACTATGAATGAATTAGTCAGGAAATACCTAGTAAGAGGCATTACTCAAGTTGATTTCTCAAAGTATGGATTGTGTGATGCTTGTCAAAAAGGGAAACAAAATAAAGCATCACTCAAAAGAAAGCTTGAATCTGCAATTGAAGAACCATTACAGCTGTTGCACATGGATTTGTTTTGACCAGTCAATGTGTTGTCAGTTTCAAAGAAGAGATATTCCTAGTGATTGTGGATGATTTCTCAAATTTTCTTGGACATATTTTCTTAAATCTAAAGATGAAGCTATTGAAATCATTATCAATCATATAAGGCAAGTCAACAATGTTAGGTCCCAATTTGTTTGTAGAAGGGGGGGTTGAATGCAAACAATACCGTTTCGTCGAATAAAATGCGGAATAAAATTGTGAAACAAAATTCAAGTTAAATAAAACTTTTATTAAACTTGAAAGGTGTTACCACTACGGTATCGGTTACAAGGGATTAATCTCAAATCAATTATTACAAATTTAGAATAAATTCGACATGAACTTTTTCTATTTTTGTAATTAAAAGATCAAATGCTAAAAGCGATTTGAGATTAAGTTCTAGGGATTTTAATCCGCTAGATAGATATACAAGAACAAGATAAGTAATTCTAGTGGTTTGGATTTAACATTAACAAACTAGAATATTTGATCTTGAATAAGCAGATGGATGATGAAATATTTTTCTTTTGTTCTCTGCTGTGTTCTCTTGTTCTGTATGATTGAATGATTGAATGAATATCATGAATTACTGCTTCTGCTTCTATTTAACAATCCAACCGAGAGGAAAAGAACTGGAATGACAATCCTTTTTAGCTTGAAAGACTTTCGGTGAGACAATCTATTAGAGCTAGCAAGACAATTAAAATGAACTAGCAAGACTTTCGGTATGACTATTGATTGTCATACCGATTGTCATATTAGTTCAAATGAAATTGTTTTACTGAATTAATAATTGATTTTAATCTAAATAATAATTCTATCAATACAATCAACTGAATTAGCATGACATTCGGTATGACTATCAATTGTCATACCGATTGTCATACTAGTACAATCAGTTGTCTTATTTAGAATTATCACAGATTTTAATCAATTAACATTTTGAAAATCCTTAATATTAATTCTAAATTAATTAATCAATTTAATTCAATTAATCAATAAATTAATCCTTGCAGATATAATTTATTTTCTTAATTAAATTATATGACTTAATTAATTAATAGAGAATTAATACTAACCCTGAGCAGCATCCATTCTTCTGACAATCTTCTGAAAGTCACTGAGACTTATGAATCAATTCCGTCACTTCAATGCTGACACTCGATGTACTGTCTGGTTCATGAGTGACTAACTTTCTTGACGTTTCTTCATGTCTTGACTTTGTTGTTCTGATTGAATCCTTGTAATAAATGATACCTTGACGAGATCTCTGTCACTTGATTAAATCCACGATCTTGATTTATATCACTGAGGCATGATCAAATTCTTGAACTTCTTCCAGTGAATCTTCAAGTCTGCAGATGAACAATGTTTCTTTATTCTTTGACAGATGTTACTTTGTGAGATCTCTCTGATGCTTGATCCACTATTTACTTATTACATTCTTATTTGAGTTGAGTTAAATACTCGAATAAACGAGTAGGCTATGACATATGCCTTTCAATCTCCCCCTATTTGCTTGTTAGACAATAACAACAAATACCTAGAGGATAACTCAACTAACAAATAAGAAAAAGATATAAACAGTAATGTAAAGTAAATAGCAGAAAAGTTCTGGATTATATTTAACATTTTCCAGATTCCAAATGAAATTTACAAGTGAATACAAGATAGATGTTCCTCTAGCCTGAACATATAACTACATTAGACTATCTTGATTCATAACGCTCTAATCATATTACATTGAGTTTTGAGCTAATTGACTTTAGTTGTCTTCTCTTCTGACTTCACCTTCTTCTAAATCTTGAAGCAATTCCTTGTCAAAAACACGATCCTTTTCTGAAGTGAAGCTTGCAGGTCTGACTGGTTGAATTCCAACTGTCTTCAACTTATTCTTGAGTTGATTGTACCTTTTAACATTCTTCTCACAATAAGCTTGAATCAAGTCAGCAGCTTGAGTCTTCAACATGGATGAATATCCAGCAGTTCTCAAATGATGTTCCATCCAGACCAGATGCTTAGCTGAGTAGTCTTTAAGAGATTGTACATCTAGCTGACAGATTTGAAGACAATCAGACTTAAAGAATCTCACTTGATGAGGATTGTTGACCACTTGAGGACTAGCCCTGCTGGCAAACTCTTTAAGCCTTTCCCGAAGAACTTCATTCAACTCTGAGCTTCTTTTCACTTTGTTTAAAAGAACCCAAATCTCTGACAACGAACGATTCTCAAATAGATGAAGTGACACCTTGAATGATCCTTCACTCTGACAATATACAAAAATGCTCATCTCATTTAGGGATCTATCAAAAGCAGCTGTGATCCTTGAGACTTCAGTCTTGATAGCATTCATGTACATGTCATTGTTAGGATTTGAGATTTCCAGCTTGTCAAGAAGATGTAAGAACTGCCTATCATTGTTAGTGCATAGCTGAGGCATATCGAGTACTCTCCTAGCTTCATCCCACTTTCCACCAATCTTCAGTCTGACATCTCTTCTCCTTTCTTGAGCTTTAATGTCATGAAGACGTTGCTTTTGAAGAGTTTCTGTTCTTTGTATGTCTTTTCTCCTATCAATGATCTGTGAGACCTTCTTGAGTTCAGCTTCTTTTCTTTGCATCTCTGACTGCTCTTTCTGAAATTCTTTCTCAAACCTAGGATCCACTGTATCTTCTTCTTCCCAATCTTCAAAATCACTTTCTTCTTCAGCTTCAAATAACCCATCTTTATCTTCCTGAACTGGTTCAGTGGGAATGTCAAAAATATCGAAGTCATCCTGTTCTCCACTGTAGTAGGCATCATCAGCCTTTCCTTTATCTCCAGCAGAAGTATCTTTTTCTTTCCCTTTGGAACTACTCCCTTTCTTCTCCCCCTTAGTTGAGGGATCCTCTGCTGACTTTCCTCTGAAACCTCCACCACTTCCAGAGCCTGATCCTCCACCAGACGGTCCTTCAAAATAAGCTCTTTGATCTTCATTAGGGCAATGAGAATTCTTGATCATGTAATATAAGTGCTTCATGCCTTCATTTAGATGTTCCATGCCCGTCTCTATCTTTACAAATCTTGAGTTGTCCAGTGAATGATTCATCTCAACGAGGTCTTCAAGAGAAGTCATTCTTGTATGTAGGGAGCAGAAGTTGGATATGTCATCAGCTGATAAATTTGGAGTGTCCTGAATAGAATTGAGCTTTGGTATTACAGTAGTCTTTAAATCTGAGATGTCATTCCTTATGATTGCAAGCTGATTGTCGACAGAGGTGGAAGAAGAAGACCGTTCAACCACTTGTGCTTTGAATGCTTGAGCTTCAGCTTGACTTTTAGCAAGTTCTTCTTTCAGGGCAGCAATCTGAGCTAACAGGTTGACAGTATCAGTGTCTGTGTGTGCTCTCACCTGAAGTTCACTCGTGTTTGGTTCACTCATCTCACGTGCATGTGTTTCTCTCAATATGATTGCTCGTGAGGAGTCTTCCAATTGCTGTTCTTGTGTACCTGCATTAAAAATCACCCTAGCCTCTTCAAGAGAGGTCAGTGGTGGTGCAATGGGAATTCGCGAGTCCCGATCCTCAGTCAATGCTATCAAATGTTTTGGAATAGATGTCTGAATTGCTTCAGGGATAGATTGACCGAGTTGCCCTCCACTTTCTCCAGATAAATCTGCGAGTGGAGAATCCCATAAGGGAGCCAGATGTGTTGGATCTGGGAGGGGAGAAAATGACTCTATTAAAGATGGCGGAGAGTCAGATTTTCCCTCTGAAGCATGTGACTGCTCTTCTGCCGTAACTATGGCAGGCACTGTAACCGACTCTACGTGCACTCCTCGCTGGGTGTCCTGAGTATTATCTGGGGAAGTGTATGGTTCCATTGTGAGTAATGGAATTGTGCTTGACTCAGTACAGGATGTCATGGCCCGATGGCGAATTTCAATAGATGCATCCTGTTGAGAGAATGCCTCTAGAAACTGTTCATTGGCCATTTCAAAGTCCATGTCCTGTTGGGAGGACAAGGATGGGCTTTCAGATGCCTCAGAATAGGTTTTTCTTTTCTTAGGAGGAGGCAGAGCTGAGGGTTCACTCATATTTGACATTGTACTACTTCCTAGTAATCTTCTGGGTAACATTTTAGACAGTGGGGGAGAGGGTGAGATAGAATGAGACTCTGTGTTTGGCTCTATGACCTGGGATTGAAGCTGTGGTTCTACAACTTCATGGTCAGCCCTATCAACCACTGAGGGTCTGTTAACAGAAGTAGGAAGAGAGTGAGAGTGAGGAGTTACTACCTGTAATGGAAGAGCCTGGGTGGCTTGAACCACTGGAGGTTGAGGTTGCTGTTCATGGCCGGGAAGATTAAAAATAGGCAAGGGAATATAATTGGCCATGAAAGCAGATACAAGTACTGGTACTTGCATAAATTTGAAGGTTGTGTCTTGGCGAGTGTAAATCTTTTTGCTAACTGGTGGGGGTTCGGTTACAGCAGAGTTAGCAAAAAGTGCTTTGTGTTCAGGGGTGAGTAGATGATCTGCTATAAGCATAAGAAAACGAGCATAGTAACATGATACCCTACGATTTGTAGAATGATCACGTAAAGCAGAAGTTAGACGTCTCAAGAGAATGGGAAAAAGTAGTTTGCCAAAATTGATCCTTTGATTGAAAACAACCGCAAGACCAATATACTGCAGGGTGGAAGTAATGTTATGAAAATTAGATTTTGTGCAGTTGGCAAACACTTTGGAAAGTGTATCGAAGAATATATCCCATTCAGACACCAAATTTGATTTAGAAAGTTTGGTTAAATTGATCACCCCCTGATAGTGAATGGCATTGAAAAAATTTGTGATATCATTTTCAGAGGGTAAATTACAGAAATTGTCTAGTGGAAAATTTAAAGCACGATTGACGACTGTTTCATCAACTACATACTGTGTGTTTGCGATGGTGAATGAAAAAGATTTTGAATCATCGGCCACAGTAGAAGTTGTGCAAATCAGTCTAAGTAGATCGACGTTTAAAATCACATTTGATTTAATAGCAGAGCTAACAATCGAATGATCATTTAAAAATCTAATCCAAGGCTTAAATTTTTGAACATCACATTTTTCCGGATTGAAATAACCAACTTGATTATGCGCGACAATTTGGAAATAGAGAGCCATTTTTTATAAAATAATAATAAGACACAAGCTTTTCAGAATTTTAAGAATAATATTAAGAAAATTCGAATTAATTAAATTAATTTAATAATTCGAATTAAATTAATTATAATCGAAAAATTTAGACAGAAATGTATCTCGTTAAAATTCTTAAATCACTCACACAGTTTTGACACACCAAAAGACACAAATAAGAAATTAAAATTAAAATGGAATTTGAAGGGGCAAACTGATCTTAATTTGATTTTTGCGTTTTTTATAATAACTTTTATTTTTAAGAAAATTTCAGCAGCACCTCTTTATGTATATACTTGTATGTATATATCACAAAGTGATGATTTAGTGTGCTGAGTAAAAACTCGAGCAAGAAAATAAAAGGTTTTTGGTTTGGTTCTTGTTCGAGGAGAGAGAAGAGAGAAAATGGGAGTGAAAACTGTTAAAATTTTTAAAGAAATGAAACTGCTGTGATGGTTTAAAACAATACACAACACACGCTTATATATGACAGCTGGTATGACAATCCGGGATTGTCATACCGATTGTCATACCAGGCTAAAAGAAGGAAATGAAACAAATAAAATAAGTATTAAAAATATAACTGGTATGACAATCTGATAGTCATACCGATTGTCATACCAGTACAAAATAAAACAATATTATTCTGATATTAATTTTATTACTGGCATGACAATCAATAGTCATACCGATTGTCTTGCCAGTTATAAAATTAATCTGATTTTAAAATAAGCAGTCATTATTTACTAAAATGACTTTCAGCAAGACAATTTCAATTGTCTTGCCGATTGTCTTTCTAGAATAAGATAAAATAAGCATTAACAGATTTATATTTTCATGTTTACTGAAATGATTTTCAGCAAGACAATTTTAATTGTCTTGCCGATTGTCTTTGCAGTAGAAAAACAAAATGAATATGTACAGACAACTATTAATGTACTGAAACTTTATTACAAAATAGTAAAACTGAAATAAATACTTAAAATTTTTACAGAAAATAAAGACAATATTTCAGAATTAATTATTTTTATTCCAAAAATAGATTTCTGTTGAATTTTAGCAAATAAAATTCATAGAAAAATATTTTTAGAGGAAATACAATATTCTGAGATATTTTTAAATTAACAAGTAGAGTAAATAACATAGATAAGATAATGTATATTACATAGAAATAAGCAAGAAATATGATAAAATGATAAAATAAATTTGCAAATGAATTTTTCATTCATGAAAAATTCATTTGTAAATTCATTCAAGAACAGATTCCAGATATTAATTAAATTAATCACTAAAACTATTTAACATGCCCAATTTACCAACTAATCTGGTAAATGTGGATTCGTCAAGTGGTTTAGTGAAAATATCTGCTAATTGTTCTTCTGTTGGAACAAAAAATAGTTCAACAGTACCATTCATGACGTGCTCTCTAATAAAATGATACCTGATGTCAATGTGCTTTGTCCTCGAGTGCTGCACAGGGTTGTTGGTGATGGCTATTGCACTTGTATTGTCACATAAAATAGGAATCTTGTTCAATACAGAGCCATAGTCTCGTAGTTGGTTCCTAATCCACAAGATCTGAGCACAGCAGCTTCCAGCAGCAATATATTCAGCCTCGGCCGTTGAGTTGGAAACTGTTTGCTGTTTCTTGCTGTACCATGAGACTAGCCTGCTTCCTAAGAATTGACAACTTCCTGAGGTGCTTTTCCTATCAACAACACTTCCTGCATAATCTGAATCTGTATATCCGACAAGGTTAAAACCAGATTCTTTAGGGTACCAAATACCTAGATTTGGTGTTCCCTTAAGATATCTTAAGATTCGTTTAACAGCAACGAGATGAATATCTCTAGGATCCGCTTGGAACCTTGCACATAGGCATGTAGCATACATAATATCTGGTCTACTTGCAGTAAGATAGAGTAACGAGCCAATCATACCTCTGTAGCTTGTGACATCTACCTTAATGGAGTTTTCACATGGTCCAAGCTTGACAGCTGTAGTTGATGGAGTCCTTGCTGATGCAGAATCCTCTAGATTGTATTTTTTGAGGAGTTCCTTGAGATACTTGGATTGACAAATAAATGTTCCATCTAACCTTTGATTTACTTGTAATCCAAGAAAGAACTTCAGCTCTCCCATCATGCTCATTTCAAACTTACTGTGCATTAACTTAGCAAATCTCTTACAGAGATTATCATTAGTAGACCCAAATATTATATCATCCACATAGACTTGGACTAATATAGTATCATTCTTATGTTTTTTAGAAAAGAGAGTTTTGTCTATGACACCTCTAATAAAGCTATTTTCAATAAGAAATTCAGAGAGAGTGTCATACCATTTTCTTGGTGACTGTTTTAGCCCATAGATAGCCTTGAAAAGAAAGAAGACAAAATCCATATGATCTGGATCTTCAAAACCAGGAGGTTGCTCTATATATACCTCTTCATCCAGCTTTCCATTCAGAAAGGCGCTCTTGACATCCATTTGATAAACTTTAAAGTTTGAAAATGCTGCGAATGCCAGAAATATCCTGATGGCCTCAAGTCTAGCCACTGGAGCATAGGTTTCATCATAATCAATACCTTCAGCTTGAGAATACCCTTTAGCTACCAGTCTTGCCTTGTTTCTTGTAACCACACCATCTTCATCTAGTTTATTCCTGAATACCCACCTTGTACCAACAGCTTTCTTGTGTACAGGCCTAGGTACCAGTTTCCAGACTTGTTGACTTTCAAACTGATTGAGTTCATCTTGCATAGCAATCACCCAATCTGGATCAGTTAGTGCTTCTTCAATTTTCTTAGGTTCCATCTCAGAAAGAAATCCTGAGAACAGACACTCATTTTGAGTAGCACGTCTAGTTCTGACTCCAACATCTGGATCACCAATAATCAACTCAAAAGGGTGAGCTTTATTCCAGACAGTCTGTCTTGGAAGATTTGATCTTGATGATTCGCCTTGAAATTCATTGTGATGTTGTGTCCTACTAGATGATCCTTCAGCATCTCCCCCTGAGTTGTTGCCATGTTGACTTGAAGATTCTCCGTCAGTAGCAGTGGTATCTCCATTGTTTCCAGAGTTTCCATCACTATTACCTTGAGTATTATCAGGATTAACAGGTTCTTCAACAGCAACAACCTCAGGTTCTTGACCATGTTCTGACTCTGAATCTGACGTATCATCAAACTTCAGTTTCTCAGAAGGATCTTCAGTTTGGATACTAGGGAGTTTAGTGTCATCAAATGTAACATTGACACTTTCAGTTACTTTGTGTTGATCAATGATATACACTCTATATGATCTTCTTCCATATCCAACAAAAATACCCTCATATGCCTTTGCCTCGAACTTACCACGACGATCATCTCCATCCTTGAGCACGAAGCATCTGGCACCAAATACATGAAAGTATTTGATAGAAGGTTTCTGTTCATTCAAAATCTCATAAGGAGTTTTCATGAAGTCTTTGTTGATTAGAGTTCGATTCTGAGTATAACATGCAGTATTGACAGCTTCAGCCCAAAAGTACATTGGAAGACCTGATTCATTTAACATCGTTCTTGCAGCTTCAATCAATGTACGATTCTTCCTCTCTACCACTCCATTTTGCTGAGGGGTTCTAGGAGCTGAAAATTGTCTGGTGATCCCTTTGTCTGTACAGAATCCATTTAGAAGTGCATTCTTGAATTCTGTTCCATTATCTGACCTTATTGCTCTAACAGGGACGTTAGAATCTAACTCAATCATCTTGATATGATCAATCACAACTTGTGGTGTTTCATCCTTAGAGTGAAGAAATAAAACCCACGTATACTTGGAATAGTCATCAACTATCACAAGACAGTAACACTTCTTTGACATAGAAAGGATATTAACTGGACCAAATAAATCCATGTGCAATAATTGCAGAACACCAGTTATGGAAGATGTGTCAGTGCCTTTGTGACTTGCTTTCTTTGACTTTCCTTTCTGGCAAGCCTCACATAGTCCTTCTGGAGAGAATTCCAGCTGAGGCAGACCTCTTACCAATTCTCTTTTGACAAGAGAATTCATTGTCTTGAAATTGAGATGGGAAAGTCTCTTGTGCCATAGCCAACTCTCATTTGACGATGCTTTTGCATAGAAACAATTGACTTCAAGATTGCTTCCAGAGTTCATGTCAGCTACGAACAGATTTCCTTTCCGTATTCCCATTAAGGAGGGTTTTTCACTTTTCTTGTGCAGAATCTGACACTTCAGCTTGTCGAATAAAACATTGTAGCCGTTGTCACAGAACTGACTAATGCTAAGCAGATTGTGTTCAAGTCCTTGCACAAGATATACATTTTTAATGATAACATTTCCAGCTTGCAAACAGCCATATCCCTCCGTTAAACCTTTGCTGTTATCTCCAAATGTAACCACTGGGCCAGCTTTCTCAACCACATTTGATAGCAGGGCTCTATCTCTGGTCATATGTCTTGACGATCCACTGTCAAGAATCCACACTACCGGTTGTACCTGTTTAATGCCCTGCAATACAAATGGATTAGAACTTCTTCGGAACCCAAGCTTGGCTGGGTCCGGCATACTTGTAAAATTGGCCTTTATCAGGCAAAACAACATTCTTAATTTCACTATTCTCAACATTCTCAATGACTGAACATTTGACCTTTAAAACAGCCTTATCAGATTTATGTTTAGGCTTAGGCACAAATGTCTCCTTTCTAGCTTTAGGAGGACTAGCAGTCTTAGACCTATCATGCTTTCTATTATTTACATGCTGACGAGGAGTAGTCTTATCATTAGAAGCATGCTTACCATTAAAATAAGCAAACAACAGATTAAAAGCACAAGACATACAATCAGGAACACCACATGCTTTATGAGAAGGATTAACAATAGGCAACTTATGCATGGTAGACATGGCATTTGTGCTATCCAACTCATGTGTGTCTGAGTTAGTCTCAGTTGCTTTCACAACCTTGACTGGAACTTTTGACACACTTGACTTGGAGACAGCTTTCCCATTAGCATTATCTTCAGCACGGATTTCTTCTTGAATAATAAAAGAGGTCTCATCAAATGGTTCAGCAATTGATTCCTTATAGAGGGGTTCATCAACACCCTTAAGCACATGTGGTACTTCCCTGCCTTTAGCACATACATGAGGAGGGGAGTTTATGCCTAATTTTCCAATAGCAGCATTGTAATCATAACCTATTCCATGTGTTTGATTAACAGCTTGCTTATTGTAAAACTCTTTGGACTTCGAACAAGAATTAAAGTAAGCTTTAACCTTAGCCTCAAGACCGGTGATCTTGTCTTTGAGAATAGTTTCGAGTTGTCTATAACAGTCAACTCTATTCTCTAGAAAAGATACTTGGTCTTTAAGTTTATCTTGATTAATGTGCACAAGTCTTAATTCATTGACCTCTTTCTCAAGGTCTTTGATTTGTTGATTTAACAATTCATTATCACGACGAGCACAATCTAAGTTACCTCTTAGATGATAAACCATTTCAGCATCAGAAAGTTTTACCTCTTTTCTTGACGATGAGGTGCTTGCATCACTAGCCATGAGAGCAAGATTCCCAACTTCTTCATCTTCACTGTCAGTATCATCCCAGCTTCTTCCCTTTGCCAGGTACGCCCTTTCAGATTTACTCTTCTGATTAGAATCGTAAGAGTTCTTCCTTGCTTGTTTTGGCTTCCTGCATTCTGTGGCAAAGTGTCCCAACTCATTACAGTTGAAGCATCGAATGGTGCTCCGATCAACCATCCCTGTTTTATACCCACCACTGCTGGTGTTAGAGGATGAAGATCCACCTTTCTGGAATCTGTTGTAGTTGGACTTGTACTTGAACTTGGGATTCCTTTTGAATCTGACATTTGAGAATCTCTTGACAATCAGGGCCATTGACTCATCCTCCAATTGCTCCAGTTCTTCCAAGGAATAATAATCATCTCCTGATTGATTTGTAGTAGGTGAATCAAATTCTGCTACTATCACATTATCTTCAGCCTTGGAAGACTGTACCATTCTATCTGACTGTTGAGATTGTTGTTGATATAGTGGTTGTTGTTGTTGTTCATCAGCTACCAGAGCAGTAGACGTGCTTACCACTCTTCCTTTCCCGTAAACTTCCTTCTGCTGAATCTGCTCCAACTCATAAGTCTTTAACACACCATAGAGCCTTTCCAAAGAAATCTCACTCAGATCTCTTGCTTCTCTTATGGCAGTGATTCTATGTTCGAGATGAGTTGGCAGTGTTAAAAGGAACTTTTTATTGACCTCCCTGATGGAATAGTATTTACCATTAATGTTCAGGTTGTTGATCAATGCATTGTACCTCTCAAACACTTCAGTGATTCCTTCTCCTGGATTGGATTTAAAGTATTCATACTCAGAGGTTAGGATTTCTAGTTTGTTCTCCCTAACTTCCTCTGTGCCTTCATTAATAATCTCAATAGTTTCCCAGATATGTTTAGAATCTTTACAATTCATCACATGTCTGTTCATTAGGGGATTAAGGGAATCTACTAAGATTAATTGAAGGCTAGCATCCAGGGAAGCTTCTTCTATTTCAGCAGGAGAGAAGTCCTCAGGATCCTTCACATAAGTTCTCGCTTTGGTGATCACCACATCATTCTCTATTACCTCTGGTTCAATAACCATAGGAATTTTTGGACCCTTCTTCAACACTTGCAAATATTTGGGATTAGCAACCTGTAAAAACAGTAGCATCTTCTTCTTCCACATCACATAATTTTCTTTATCGAAAAGTGGAATTTTAACGGTTCCAACTTTTTGTGTAGTCATTATGAATTTTTGAGTGAATAAAAATTCAAGAAGTGAAAGAAACACAAAAGTCTAGGATCTTGATTTGTACGTTAATCAGAAGGCTCTGATACCAATTGTTAGGTCCCAATTTGTTTGTAGAAGGGGGGGTTGAATGCAAACAATACCGTTTCGTCGAATAAAATGCGGAATAAAATTGTGAAACAAAATTCAAGTTAAATAAAACTTTTATTAAACTTGAAAGGTGTTACCACTACGGTATCGGTTACAAGGGATTAATCTCAAATCAATTATTACAAATTTAGAATAAATTCGACATGAACTTTTTCTATTTTTGTAATTAAAAGATCAAATGCTAAAAGCGATTTGAGATTAAGTTCTAGGGATTTTAATCCGCTAGATAGATATACAAGAACAAGATAAGTAATTCTAGTGGTTTGGATTTAACATTAACAAACTAGAATATTTGATCTTGAATAAGCAGATGGATGATGAAATATTTTTCTTTTGTTCTCTGCTGTGTTCTCTTGTTCTGTATGATTGAATGATTGAATGAATATCATGAATTGCTGCTTCTGCTTCTATTTAACAATCCAACCGAGAGGAAAAGAACTGGAATGACAATCCTTTTTAGCTTGAAAGACTTTCGGTGAGACAATCTATTAGAGCTAGCAAGACAATTAAAATGAACTAGCAAGACTTTCGGTATGACTATTGATTGTCATACCGATTGTCATATTAGTTCAAATGAAATTGTTTTACTGAATTAATAATTGATTTTAATCTAAATAATAATTCTATCAATACAATCAACTGAATTAGCATGACATTCGGTATGACTATCAATTGTCATACCGATTGTCATACTAGTACAATCAGTTGTCTTATTTAGAATTATCACAGATTTTAATCAATTAACATTTTGAAAATCCTTAATATTAATTCTAAATTAATTAATCAATTTAATTCAATTAATCAATAAATTAATCCTTGCAGATATAATTTATTTTCTTAATTAAATTATATGACTTAATTAATTAATAGAGAATTAATACTAACCCTGAGCAGCATCCATTCTTCTGACAATCTTCTGAAAGTCACTGAGACTTATGAATCAATTCCGTCACTTCAATGCTGACACTCGATGTACTGTCTGGTTCATGAGTGACTAACTTTCTTGACGTTTCTTCATGTCTTGACTTTGTTGTTCTGATTGAATCCTTGTAATAAATGATACCTTGACGAGATCTCTGTCACTTGATTAAATCCACGATCTTGATTTATATCACTGAGGCATGATCAAATTCTTGAACTTCTTCCAGTGAATCTTCAAGTCTGCAGATGAACAATGTTTCTTTATTCTTTGACAGATGTTACTTTGTGAGATCTCTCTGATGCTTGATCCACTATTTACTTATTACATTCTTATTTGAGTTGAGTTAAATACTCGAATAAACGAGTAGGCTATGACATATGCCTTTCAAACAATCATCCTGATCTCAAAGTTAGAAGAATTAGGAGTGACAATGAAACTGATTTCAAGAACTCTGCAATAAGGTTGTTCTGTGAAGAAAATGGTATCATGTATGAGTTTTCAAAAACAAGGACTCCACAATAAAATGGAGTGATGGAAAAAAATAATATATCTCTAATTGAAGCTGCAAGAACCATTCTAGAGGAATCAAAGTTACCAACTTATTTTTGGGCTGAAGTTGTCAATATTGCATGTTACACTTAGAATATTTCTTCAGTTAATAAAGAAAAATGCATGACTCCTTATCAATTATTCAAGAATAGGAAGCCAACACTGAACTTTCTTCATGTTTTTGGATGCAAATGCCACATTCTAAGGAATCAAACTGAGCAACATGGAAATTTTGATGCCAAAGCAGATGAAGGTATAATTGTTGGATATGCAGTTGGAAAAGTATATAGAGTCTACAATCTAAGAACCGCCATTTTTATGGAATCTGTACATGTTGTGTTTGATAACAAGATGATTGAAGGACTGTAAGATGAAGGTTTCCATGAAAGCCTCAAATTTGACAATGTTGAGATGAATTGTGATGACAGTGATGAGGAAAGTGATCAAAAAATAATTACTAAGGAATATGCATAAAAATCAACAACGAATGAAGCACAAAATTCTACATCCATCGAAAGACAAAATGTTGTATCCATCGAAAGATCAAGTACGACATCTGTTGAAAGACATGGTGCATCATCCATTGGCAGGCAAACTGTATCATCTGTTAAAAGACAAAATTCAACATCTGTTGAACCCTCAATGGGAGTTGAAAGTCACTCTAGATCACAGACTGAAAGAACCCCAACTTCAAATAAAAGATCCACAAACTCAAGGGGAGTTTCTTCAAATCAAAACTCAGTCACACATCAAGATAACTATGAGGCTTCTTCATCTAGAGCTAATCTACCACCTCAAAGAAAATGGACTAAGGATCATCCATTTGAACTAATCACCGGTGATGCATCTTCAAGAGTGCAAACAAGAAAAGCAACTCAAGATGAATGTCTATATAGAAGCTTCCTGTCATAAGAAGAGCCAAAGAAGGTAGAAGAAGCTTTGTTGGATCCTGATTGGATTTTAGTTATGCAAGAAGAGCTAAACCAATTTGAAAGGAATAAAGTATGGAAGCTGGTACCCAAACCTAAAGGCAAGAATTCTATTGACATCAAATGGGTATTCAAAAATAAGATGGATGAAAATGGCATAGTCATAAGGAACAAAGCTAGATTGGTTGCTAAGGGCTATTGTCAACAAGAAGGAATATATTTTGATGAAACATTTGCTCTAGTTGCAAGACTTGAAGCAATCAGAATTTTTCTAGCCTATGCATCCCATGCCAATTTCAAAGTCTATCAAATAGATGTCAAAAGTGCATTTCTGAATGGAGATTTGGAGGAGGAAGTCTATGTTAGTCAGCCTCCAGGTTTTGAAGACCCCAACTTTCCAGATTATATTTACTATATTTTGAAAGCACTTTATGGATTGATGCAAGCACCTAGAGCCTGGTATGACACTATGTCAAAATTCCTTTTAGAAAATTATTTCACAAGAGGTACTGTTGACAAAACTCTTTTCTTTAGAAATGTTAATGGCTCTAGTATACTTGTTCAAATTTATGTAGATGATATTATATTTGGCTCTACATATGAGAAACTTTGCAAAAAGTTTGCCAAACTGATGCAAAGTAAATATGAAATGAGCATGATGGGAGAAGTAACATACTTTCTTGTTTTACAAGTTAAGCAAGTTAGTGATGGAATATTCATTAGTCAAACTAAATATATTCATGATCTTTTAAAAAGTTTGACTTAATGGATTGCACATATGCAAAAACTCCCATGGTCAGTGCCACTAAACTTGAAATAAACACAAATGAAAAGTTTGTGGATATTTTAAATTATAGAGACATGGTATGTTCACTTTTATATTTGACAGGTAGTAGGCCAGATATAATGTTTGTTACTTATCTTTGTGCTAGATTTCGGGATGATCCTAGAGAATCTCATTTAATAGCTATTAAAATTTTCAGATATCTCAAGGGTACACTAAAACTTGGCATTTGGTACCCTTGAGATTCTGGTTTTGATCTAATTGGTTATTCGAATACAGATTATACAGGGTGCAAAATAGACAAGAAAAGCACAATTAGCACATGTCAGTTTATAGGAAACAAGCTTATATCCTGGTTTAGTAAGAAACAGAATTCAGTTTCTACTTCCGCAGCTGAGGCTGAATATATTGCTGCAGGTAGTTGTTGTGCACAAATTTTATGGATGAAAAATCAACTATTGGACTATGGTCTACATGTGAACAAGATTCCAATTTTTTGTGACAACACAAGTGCCATTGCCATTATTGAAAATCATGTGCAGCATTCAAGGACAAAGCACATCGACATCAAGTACCACTTCATTAGAGAACATGTCATGAATGGTACTGTGGAACTTCATTTTGTTCCAAGTGAGCAGAAACTTGCAGACATCTTTACCAAGCCACTTGTTGAATCAAATTTCTCTAGGTTGGTAAGTGAGTTAGGTATGCTTAATTATTCTTAATTCATTTTGATGTCCATACAATTTGAAATGTAGCCAGAAATAAATTTGATTTTCCCTGAAAAGTTGAAATTTTGGCTTAGTCAAAATTAATCTCTTGACGGATGTTCATTATCTGTTGATAATATTGAATTTCATTATCCGTTAAAAGTCAAATATATTTCTGGGTACTTTATCCCTCGACGGATAATGGTATATCGTATATCCATCGAATTGCTCCAATCATTGCCGTTAATTCTAAACCCTATCCGTCGAATTTACTTACAGTGTGTATGTATATGTCTATGGGTAATTTTTGGAATTTCTACAGTTTGCTTTAATTTTAAACGGTTATTTTTGGCATTTATCGTTGGATAATTTATTTTACTTTTAATTATTTATTTGTCTTTTTTCTGAGAAAGTATAAAACCCCGTTCCATTTTTATATTTCACTTTTATCTTTCTCTTAATTACAAAGAAAATTTCACTCTCTTCATCTTCAAAACCCCTTTCTCTACAACTGCATACTAAGCAAAAAGGGCACCATTAGTCAAAATCATGTCTCAATCTGGGTTCATCTACAAGAAAAATGACTTTGTAGCACTTGTGGACAAGAGTGTTGCTTCTAAAAACTTTCACAAGATGATGGACTTCATTAGCAACTACAAGTTGAAGTACTCTATGCTCAAGTCTCATG
The DNA here is from genome assembly GCF_009905375.1 of Apium graveolens. Lineage (NCBI taxonomy): Eukaryota > Viridiplantae > Streptophyta > Magnoliopsida > Apiales > Apiaceae > Apium > Apium graveolens. The sequence goes on from NC_133657.1 coordinate 66,842,607, forward strand.
TGATTTAATGCGAGGTTCTAGGGCAAGTTTGGATCGCAGCCATTTTCAACTATACAGACATGACCATTACCTTCAGTCTTAAAGGTAATGATTTATGTGTTAACTGTGATGAAGTTCAAACTTGTTTTATATTGCCTAAAATAACACATATGTTTAACACACAGACACTGATGTGAGTAACATTCTTAAGTCTATGGGTTACTCTCTTGATTCTGCTAATTTATGTGGAATCGGAAGAAAGGACCGTAGAAAAGAATGGAGCTTTCTATCTGATTTTTTAAAAAAGTATTTTCTGGGAAAATAAGTAATTTTGATGCAATTACTTCTTCCATGCTTAATATGCTATAACTGCTCTTAAATGACAAGTTTTTTTAATTTTTAGCAATCATGGCATGCTAGAGTTATGGTATAAATTAGGAGATATGAATAAAAGACCAAAAAGGTGTATTATGCTATATTTCTTATGATGCTAGCTAATCATGTATCTAAAGATCTTTTAATTGAGAATCCAATAAACAAGCTTGCTTGTTGGGTCCAAGAAAAGAGAGTGCTTGCTGATTTATGCAGGACCAATCTCAATGATGAAGTGCCTCTTCATTACATGCCAATCATGGAGGCACCTCAGGTAAGTGAGGTAAATGTTCATGTCTCTAACTCTTCCCGACCTTCTATTTATTTGAGTTCAACTATGGCTATGGAATTTGTGACTGTGACCAAACAATTCCTACCCAAGCCACTAAACCAAAATCTTTTAAAGCCAAATCAAAGAAGCCACACTCTAGTTTCTCCCAAAAGAAACTAGTTTTAAAAACTATCACATCACTTGAGGGGAGTGTTAAGGGTAGTGAGCAAGGCGAGGGAAAGGGTAAAAATCAAAGAAGTCCTAAGGATAAGGTGAGAGAGGATAGTGTTTCCCAGCCAAGCCACTCCATAGTCTCCCAAAAGGTCGTGGTGTTTAATAAGGAAATTAGCACATTACCAGCTGCATCCTCCCAAAAGGATGTGACTGTTAAAATAAGCTCTTCTCCAAGAGCACAGAAAAAAAGGGATAGGGACACCAAAGACCAAACTCAAACTTATATTATAAAGAAGAAGTTGAAACCCTTGGGGGAGTCACAGGGTGCACACACAGTGCCAACTGTAGTCAAAGACTCAGTTACAGCACCATCTCAAAGTCAGTTCGATGAGGCTCTAATTAATGTGGAGTCACAACCAAATTCTCTCATTATTAATACACCACAAACTCACTAGATGTGGACATGATAAACACATCAATTCCTAACTCTCCGTCTTTAAAATTCATGGAGGGGCCAAAATCTATAGCAAGTGAGCATCATCTTATTGATGATTTTTTGGCTCACTTGCCTTTTCATTCTGAAACTAATGATGAGTCTGTGCATAAAAATATAAAGTCAATCTCAACAGACTCAACCATAGTTTCAACTCCTAACTCTTTTATTTCTACTTCCTCGATGGATATTCCTCATCCGTCGATAAGTGATTGTCCCTCGACGGATAAGCTTAACATCAATTATCCATTGACAGTCACAACTGCTACTTCGAAGGATATCCCTTATCTGTTGAACGTCTCTACACAACTTGATATCTCCAAAATTGTGGCAAGTGTAGATGACTTAGTAGTTGTACAATAACTCCTAGGTTTCCAGGAAGGGAGTTACTTGAGTGAGAGGCTGAGTGGCCCTTAGGCAAAATGAGAGGAAATGAGTTAACTTCCATATCCTATTTCTTCCAGCATGGTAGAAGTGAGTGAGAAGAGTCCCACCTTAGATGGTGTGAAGGTTAGGGTGTGAAGGTGGGGAGCCAAGGGGAGACCTTGATGCAAAAAGAGAGAGAGAATGAGAGAAAGGAGGGTACAGGAGAAATAAGGTTGGAAGCCATTGCAAGTGAGTCAATGAATGTCAATGAGACTGAAAGGAAAAGACTATATCAACAAGAATATAGAGTTGCTATAGATTATATTTTCCTAGATGCTGAGACATTTACTCACCCTGCTACACCCTACCAAATATTGGTTGTTCAGGTCAATGAGAATGCAGAGAGGACTCTTAATCTGGTACATACTGCAGCTTCAATGCTAAAAACAAAGGATGCAATCAACTCTCTTCCACCTACAGCTGGTGATGATTTCAATTATGATTCTGGTGACTCTTATGGGGATGAGTCAAATAGGGAAGATATTGATGTAGCTGGCGTGAATATAGGGGGAGATGCAGGACCTAGTTCATCTACAGACACTCCAGCCTGGATGCTAAAAAAGGATTGCAGTTATCATCATTTCAACTCCACAATGTTCAACCTAATTCACAAGACTCCATCAGCCCTTCAAGCCACCACTAATTCCAGTACCAGATGTCTTCTAGAATCCCATCTTGAATCTCTACAGTTGTACAAAATTCAGACTCTTATAAAGAATCAAGATATGGATGAGCTCAAGAAGACAATTGATGAAGTCAAGAAAGGCTTAAATGAGAAAATAGAGATCAAGCTTCCTGAGCAACAATGAAGGACATTCAACAGAAACTCAGAAAAAGAAGTGATCTAAGTAGGAAGGTTGAGACATTGAGTTCCAGATTGACAGATATTGAGAACTCAGTGGCCAAGATACTCTTAAATAAAGAAACTCAAACTCATCTCCTTCAACAACTGGTGGCTGCATAAACCCCAAACCCTGATCTACTTGATGCTAACAAAAAGGGGGAGAAGGATATGCATGTACAAATCTAAAAATTGTTAGTTCCAGCTATCATATTCTCAAAGCCACCAGTTATGGATAACACAGATCTCATAACCCTTGCAGCAACTGAACTGAAGCTGAAGGAACAGAAACAAAGGATAAATGAAAGAATTGAAAAGGTGTTTGGTTCAATTACAAATCAAGAAAAATCTGTGAAGCATTTCACTCAGTTGAAGCCAATCACCATGGATGGGATGTAGCTAGGAAAAGGAGATAAGGGTGAACCATCAATGAAGAATGAGTTCAACAACTTTTTGGTGCTAAAGCCCAAACAAGTAAGTGTCACAATATCAATAAAGCACCCAATATTGGTATATTATTCTCCTCCTAGGCCAGATGAAGATAAGCTAATGGGTGCATCAATTGCAAGCTTCAAGACCACCAAAGATACCATTTTAAGAACAAGAATCTACAGATATGGAAAGATGATTTATGTGATGAATGGGCACCCTCAGTTTGGAGAAGCTAAAGATGAGGAAAATAGAAGATTAGGAACTCAGAAAAGAAGGAAGAAGCAGGCCAGTAAATGAGTGAAAAGAAAATTGGAAATGCCTGCAACTTTAACTCAAAACTGAGAAAACCTTATCTAAAGAAAAGCAAAAACCAAAGAAGTCGGGAAAAGGGTACTAGAAGGTTAGATCAAAAAGGAAGATTTTTGAAGATAAAGAAATGGAAGCTGAGCCAACTCAGCCTACCACAACAAATCAAACAATTGTGCCTACAATGGAGCAAGTTGAGTTCAAAGTCCATCCTAATGTAAATTTTCATGGTGAGACAATAATTTTAAAGGATGAAACAATAGACTGGGAAAGCTTACCAATCCCTGCGCCAAACCTACCCATTCCCACCAAGAAAAGAAGGAAGAAATCATTCAGAAAACAAGTCAAACCAGTTTTACCCCAATCAAAATCATTGTCCAAACCCAAGCCAACAGCCAACAAGGAAGATCAACTCTTCATATATGACATAAAAGAGTTTTCAGACCTCAACCTCTACCTGGATGAACTGAACGAAGTTAGAGCAATTGATGCTTCCTACAGATTTCTAGAAAGGTTGGTGTTCAGGTATAAGGGTGGAAAGGAAATAACTTGGCCTCTATATAGGATTCTCAATGAAGGCTACAGTGTCTTGGTAAAAGTATTTTCTTCTATAAAGAAGGATTTTGGATTCACCAAGATGGCCAAAACAAAAGTACTTAACAAAATTTAACAAATCAGACAAAGCTGGAGAGATCCAAATGCACTACCAAGAGTCTTAACTATTCAATACACTGGAAGTAGAGTGCATTTGAGACCATACTGGATGATAGCGTTTAGGGATGAAAGATTTACCAGAAAATTCTTTAAACTTGAAGACTAGCTGAAAATATCAAGCAATGATACTCTCAAGGAAATGTAGGAGATGATGGATCTCAATAATGAAGATGGATCTGAGTTCTACAGATAACTTTAAAATCAAATTGAACAGAACAATGAGAAACTGGGGAAGAAAACTAGCCAGTCAAGGAAAAATAATTAATCTACTCAGTCTAAAGGAGCACCTTGAAAATGGCATGTGAGATTTTTACAAACTCTCTTGGTACAAATTTTCAACAATATACAGCACTTAGCATTTTTATGTACAACCATTTGTTTAATTTGAATTAGGTGTTTTGTTATCATCAAGTACTCCTAAATTTATGCCTATAATTTTATTAGACATAAATTGGGGGAGATTCTTAGGAATATGTTGTAGACTTGATGATAATTCACCAAAATACCTTAGTAGATTTAATTAAGTATTTTTGTAACTATCAACAGATAACCACACTTTTCATCCGTTGATAGAGTAGCTTATATTTCAATAAGTTTTTGTAGCACATTTCTGTATACTGTAATTACTTAGAGGTTTAGAAGTTGTTGGAAATTCTAAGTCATTTTGACTACTAGCAAGATATGCGAAATAGGTTGGCTAAATGTAAATAGGAGTGCCTTGTAATTTTGTATAAGTGAAAGAGTATCAACTGCTAAGGAAACACTTTCAATGGATAAACTACAAAGCCTCGACGGATGACTCAAGACACTTTTAACGGATAATCCATTAGAGATTCAATGGATAACTCAAGTTAAGTATCAACGAATAATACTGAAGTCTCGGTGTATAATTCAAATAGCAGTTGAAAGTGACTTGACAGTAACATGGGTTGATTGTATACAATAGAAATGTGGCATCCTGTTTTCCGGTTTTAGAGAACAAAGAAGCATTTTTATTTTCATACTTAACTGAAGATATTCAAAGATGTTGGTTAGAGAAATGAAGCAACATGTGAATAGACTTAGATTCTTGTTTTTACTATTTATCTTATTCATATGTAACTTGGTATTATATAAACCAAGAATAGCAAGTATTTAATTAAGTGATTTGAACTAAGAAATTTAAAAAAGCTATACATGTTAGGAATTCTCTTTATTCATCTTTGAAAAACACTTATAAGAAACTGTGTGCATTCTTGCATCACAAAGTTCTCTAATCTTTATATATATCTCTAGTGCAAAGTTCAATCCACCAGAAAGTTTTTAAACGGTCTTGTTTATTAACTTTATGTTTGAATACTTGAATTATTTTAATCTGCACTACTGTATATTCATTCACAGTTATATACATTTAAATGAGTTTTTAAATTTCCAAAAAAAAACAGAATTCCATTCAACCTTCCCTTCTGTAATTCTATTATTAGATTGTTCGCGAATAACAACTATCTTACAAGAAAATTTTCAAACATCAGAGTTAAAAATCCCAAGTACTGGAAGAGTAAAGGCCAATCATCCAACAACATCAACTAGAAAGGGAAAGGTCAGTTTAATGCAACTAGCAAAGGTGACTACAAGTCAGGATATGTAGATAGATCAAAGATAAGGTGCTACAATTGTGATGAACTTGGTCACTTTACCACGGAGTGTTAAAAGCCAAACAATGTGAAGAAAGACAGGGCTTATTTTGAACTAGAAGCAAAGTATGAAGCACTCTTGAGAAAGTAACAGGTAAAAGCTTAAATTGTAAAAGGCAACAGTTGGGATGATACAGATGATGAGGATGACTGTGAAGAATATGGAAATTATGATCTCATGGCTCTAGATCAAGGAGAATCATCTGCATCCAAATCAGAGGGACCTATTCAAACTACAATTGATTTAAAGGCCACTCAATAGAAAGAAATTGTTGAGAAAATGAGTGTAAAGATGTTTCATATCCACACAAGCATGATGGAAGCTCCTGAGGAAGTGAGTAGGATGTCAACAATTAATGAAAAAGTTGAGATTGAGAAACAGGAGCTAGAACTGCTACTTGTTGGTCTTGAAATAGTCAAGCAAGAAAATGAGTAGCTCAAGAACAAGCTTAAGTGTGCTGGAGAAGTAGAGGCGGTGTTGAGAAAAGGATTGAGAAAAATGATTTGAAGCTCAAGTCATTCAAGAATGCATCTCGGTTGATTGGGCAGTATCACGAAAAAAACAAACCATGCGCTAACATAGCTATTGGTTTGGACTACGAGGCCTTGAACATTCACAAGAAAATGAAGTTGAAAAAGGGAAAGAAATTGTGAACCTGGATGTTCATGTGATGTTGAAGTATATAAATGCACCTTTGTTTAAAGCATGTGAAGTGAATTTTAGTGAAGTTGAGTTGGTTAGCAAGCAAGAAATTGCAGATGAAGATAATGAGAAGAATGATGCAGAAATCACTCATATTGCTGAATGTGAAAAGAAACCCATAGTGAGCCAAACTGCAAAAACACTAACAAAGGAGACCAAAATTGAGAACACTGGGAAAAAGAAAAAGAACATAAATGGAAAAATAGGTGTAAACAAGAGCAATAATTATGCCTATGTTGCAAATGATTCAAGGAAGCAATGTCATAAATGTGGCTCAACAAATCACCTAACTCACCTTTGTAAAAAGGCTGTTAGTGAGCCAAAATTTGGAGCATGCAAGTACAATGAGGCACTGGTTGAGGATCCATATTCCTTCTGTGATAAGTTTGATTTTATCCCTTGCAATATGAAGGTTATGACAAGCTGTCATTAATTGAGAAAAGATCTTAAGAAAGTCAACCTTGGATTTGTAATTAAAAATGATAATTCTAATAAAACTATGAATGTTGTTCTTTTTGAATGTTAAATTCTACTTTTGCAAATTCTGTGAAAAAGAAGAAAGTGCCCAAAACTGCTTGGGCAGCTAAACACACTTAAAACTCATTTTTTGCAAAGCAAGAAGAATATAGTCATATGAATCATTGACAGTGGATGTTCTATGCATATAACATGTGATAAAGCCCTGCTATCACGGTTTGAGTAGATGGTTGGCCCATTGGTGACTTTTGGAGACAACAGCAAAGGATTCACAATGGGATATGGCAAGTAAATTTATGGTAATATTGTCATTGATGATGTAGCACTAGTTGTTGATCTTAAAGTGAATCTTCCCAGTGTCAGCCAATTTACAGACAAAGGTTTAAAAATAATATTTGACAAAGAAGATTGTCCAATCACTAACAAGAAAACTGGTAAAGTTGCTCTGAAAGAAGCAAGGAAAGGAAGTTTGTTTGTTGCAGACTTGAATTCAGCAAACAAGGATGGAATATGTTACTTCTACACCTAGGCATCCAGTGAGCAAAGCAAACTTTGGCACAAGAAACTCTCTCACCTGAATTACAAAACAATCAATACATTGGTGAAAAAGTAATTAGTGAGAGACATGCTAGCTCTAGAATTTGCTCAGGAGGAAATTTGTGAGGCTTGTCAAAAAGGGAAAATGAAGAGGTCCAGTCACAAGAGCAAAACTGTAAATTCAATAAGTGCTCCATTGTAGCTTAATCACATGGACCTGTTTGGACCAGTTAATGTCTTATCTATATCCAGAAAAAAATATGCATTGGTGATGATGGATGACTATTAAGGTACACTTGGGTAGAATTTATGCATTCAAAGGATGAAACTCCACACATCATCATTAAACACATAAAGAAAGTTGAGAAGCAGACTGTGGATCAAAATTGTGTCAAGAGATTGAAAAGTGATAATGGCAAAGAATTCAAGAATGCAGCCTTAAGTGGATTCTGCAAAGACAATGGTATTGTTTAAGAGTTCTCAGCTGCAAGAACACCTCAGCAAAATGGTATGGTTAAAAGAAAGAGTAGAACTCTAGTTGAGACTGCAAGAACAATGCTGCAAGATACCAATTTGCCAACAAGTTTTTGGGAAGGAGCTGTTAACACTGCATGCTACACTCAAAACAGATATCTAATCAACAAAAACCTTGGCAAGTCTCTCTAATTTCAACTTTTTCAAAAAGAAAGCCTACTGTAAAGCATCTGCATGTGTTCGGAAGCAAGTGTTTTGTGCTCAAAGACAACTCTGAATATGTTGGAAAATTTGACTCTAAAGTATTTGAAGCTATTTTTCATGGATAATCATTGGAAAGAACTGCCTACAGAGTTTATGTATTAGAGCAAAAGAAAATTATGGAAAGCACAGATGTGACATTTGATGATAACAAGTGTCTAGGCTTGGAATGCCTTGATGAAAATGAAGTTGAAGCCCTAAAGTTTAAAAATCTCAATATTGACAGTGATTCTGAAGATGATGCTGAGATCAACACAAGCATTTGAATGAAGGAAGAATTAAATGAACCAGTAAATTATGAAAATGTGAATTCATCTCAATATAGAATCACACCTGAATTTGATGGCACAAACTCAGGGGAGAAGGAAATGACAGTTTTGTAAGTCATGCCAATAACGGAGAAAATGAAGACAATTCTAGTCAACAAGATCACACCATACAATGGGATAGAAATCACACAAGAGATGTTATAATTGGTGACCCCAAGGCTGGAGTAAGAACTAGAAGTGCCACTACAAATGAATGCTTGCATGAATGCTTTCTGTCTCAAATTGAGCCTTAGAAAACTGAGGAAGCTCTACTCGATCCTGACAGGATAACTGCTATGCAACAAGAGCTAAATCAATTTTAAAGAAATAAAGTTTGGGAATTGGTTCCTGCACCAAATAACATAAGTATCATTGGAACAAAATGGGTGTATATGAACAAAATGGATGAAAATGGAATTATGACAAGAAATTGACTATGATGAAACTTTTGTTGTAGTTGCAAGACTTGAAGCAATAAGAATCTTTCTTTCATTTGCTGCACATTCAAATTTTAAGGTGTATCAAATGGATGTGAAGAGTGCATTCCTTAATGGTGAATTTGAAGAAGCAGTCTATGGGCAACAACCACATGGCTTTGAAGATCCAGAATTTCCAAACTTTGTTTATAAATTATTAAAGGCTCTTTATGGATTGAAGCAAGCACCTAGAGCATGGTATGACACACTGTCAGAATTTCTACTCAAACATGAATTCACTAGAGGGACAATTGATAAGACTCTATTCTACAAGCAGCATGGTGATGACATTATCCTAGTTCAAATCTATGTGGATGATATCATTTTTGGTTCTACTAATGAAAACCTGTATCAAATATTCTCAAGAATCATGCAGAGTGAATATGAGATGAGCATGATGGAAGAGCTAAGTTACTTCCTTGGCCTTCAAGTTAGTCAAAGAACTTTATTAGTCAAACCAAGTCTGTCAAAGAACTGTTGAAGAAATTTGGAATGGTTGACTGCTCGCCTGCATCAACACCTATGTCTACAACTATCAAGTTGGATGAAGATAAGAAAGGAAAAAGTGTAGACATTTCAGGTTATAGAGGAATGATTGGATCTTTCCTGTATTTAATTGCTAGTAGACCAGATATCATGTTTGTAACATGTATGTGTTCTAGATTTCAAGCAAATTCTAAAGAAACACATTTGATGGTTGTCAAGAGGATTTTTAGATATTTGAATGGGACAACAAACTTGGGATTGTGGTATCCTAAGGGAATTGGTTTTGAAACTGTTGGATACACGAATGCAGATTTTGCTGGATACATGGTAGACAGAAAAAGTACAAGTGGAAGCTGTCAATTCCTTGGTCAAAAACTTGTATCTTGGTACAGTAAGAAACAACATTCTCTGTCAACTTCCACACCTGAGGCTGAATACATAGCTGCTGGAAGTTGTTGTGCTCAAGTGCTTTGGATTAGAAATCAATTAATGGACTATGGCCTAGTGTTACATAAGATTTCAATCATGTGTAACAATACTAGTGCCATATCAATTGTTGCTAATCCATTTAATCATTCTAGAACTAAGCACATTGATACAAGGTACCACTTTATTAGAGAACATGTTGCAAATAGTACTATTGAGCTTATTTTTGTTCCAACAGAAAAAAATTTATTGATATTTTCACTAAACCTTTGGATGAAGCAACTTTCACTAGACTTGTTAGTGAAATTGGTATGTTAAATTCTTCTTCCTAGAGGCAAGAACTCAGCTAATTAGTTGCATAAATTAATTTATGATAAATCAAAATTAATTTGATTTAATTAAGAAATTAAATAGAATATGATTTATAAATATTTCAGGATTCTCGGTTTATTTATTTTTCAAAATCCAAATTTAACTTGGAATTTTTCTAATTCTAAGTAAAATTATCTATGGCGGGGGAAGGAGGGGAAGGGACCAGGGTGGTGTTGCGGACTGAAATCGTGGGAAAACCCGGACCAAAACCCCGTGTTTTAGTCGACTGTGGTCGCCAGAAAACCCACCGACGTCGTTGCCGGTGGGGCTCTTCTTGGACGACCCGGGATCGACCCGGTGTTTGACCCGGTTTCGATCCAAAACCCCCCAAATCCTCTTCCCTGAATTGTATTTTTGAAATTTAATATATTACTTTTATTTTGTAATTTAGAAATTAGTTTTTACTAAATTATAAAATCAAATAAGAATCAGATTAAAAATCTGAAATATTTTATAAATAATTTCTAAATTATTTTATTAATTTAGAAATTCAAAAATATAATTATTTATTTATTTAATTATCTATTCATTTATGTAACTATATATTATTTATTATTTAATTAATTATTTAATAAATAAGATTAAATAATTAGATCGATTAATTCGATTATTGATTCGATAATTAATCGATTCAAGCGAGTGACTCGTAATTATTCGAATTTCGTTACGAATTTTAGGGATTTGAGGTATGGGTATCGATTGATTTATTTAATTACGTCTAGAATATGTAATAATTTTTCATAGCGAATAATTATTTAAGTGTAATCAATCTAATGAAATAAATTGTAATAAATTATATTTAATTCCGAAAATTAGAAAATAATTATTTTAAATTGTGATTACATAATTAATTAATTTTTTAATTATTTATTATTTATTTATTAGTTATTAAAAAATGATTAATTAGTCTGAGAATTAGTCAAATAATTTTCAATAAATCATAATAAATTGATTTTAATTCTAAAAATTATAGAAAAATCATTTTAAGTCTGATTTTTCTCAAATAATTATTTAAAAATACTTTTAGGATTTAAAAATTAGTAATAATTATTTATATTGAAGAATAAATTGATTTATCAGTGTTTAATAGATATTAATTGAACCGTTTATTCGATTCGAGCGAAATGAAAGCCCTTTTACTCTGAAAAATGACATGTTTCCATTAAAAACAATATGAAAACCAAATTTCTTTTAGAAACTAGATGTATTTTGTTACTTATTTGATTATAAGCCTTATTGCGTATAGAGACGAGTCCAATAAATTCCGAAAAAAATAGGAACGAGTCAGTTAATGATCAGTGAAGCGGACATCGAGTCGATTTCGATTCTAAAAGTTATTTTAAACCTAAAGTGACTATGTGACTTATGTGTTTATATGTATTATGTTATTAATCGAGTCCTATGTGCTATTAAATAGTAAACGAGTCAATAATACGTGCATGGGTGGACAATAGGAGCTATGTGAAGTCGGTTTGAGATGTGATGAAGAGACGAGATGACTAAATAAGTCTATTTCTTTGATAGTTACAGAACCAATAAGGCAAGTCGAGCCGGTGGTAGACGAAGGTAAAGTACTTGGAGTGAATTGCGTGAAAGGCAAGTTTTTTCCCCTATTCTAATTTTAGAATAGTGATAGTTCTTCAGATTCTTATCACACTTGCACTCTTTTGATTTCTATTCACAAACACTGATACATAATTGTTATTCCTTTGTTCATATTTCCTTTCGATTATTGAATTCTTTTCATATTCCGATAGTTATATATACAATACTGATATATTCTGGTGTTGAGATATATCAAAGCATACCGATTATTCCGGTTGCTCCGCTATGGACTGGATAGTGATGTCTGGGATTGAGTATACACTTAATCCTAAGGACCGGAATTTAGCCGGATCCTTGAGATGGGCCAAAGAGCCTGGGTACCCGACTGGATCTAAATAGTGAGATATAGATCTGCACTGTATTCTGGCTGATCAGTAGGGTATAGGTGTGAACTTGTGTCCAGTTTAGTTCAATTGTATTCTCCAGTAATGGCCTTCGTTCTTTTCTCGCAAGGTTATATCTTTGTAGATGTAACCAGGTTTCCGGTTCATTTAACTTACGCTATCAGCATTTATACATTGTGGACTTGTTGAGCAACTTTTGGCTCACCCCTTTCTTGTTATTGTCCCTTTTATTATTTTCAGTTAAAAAGGAAAATGAAACCTATCAGAACTCGAGTGGTAAAGAAACGAGTCAAGCCGCGGGACCCTCTCGTACCTAAGGTGTTGATTCCAATTCAGGAAGAAAGCTTTGAGATACCTGAGCAGGCAGAGTGTAGATAGTTAAAGTGTGTGTTTGAATAAAGACGAATTTAGTTTAAAAATTTGATAGACAATGGTTTGTAATAAAGAGAGTTGTAATTCTTGTTTATAATAACGTTAGTTAGTAATTCTTATTTTCATACTTCAACCTAAAAAGATCCTGGTTAGGGAAAAAGGGGTTTAGATATATTGTTGCATAATTGTCCACAGGTTTGGTAATTAGCTAGTAACCCCCAGACTTATACCCCGGGTCTGGAGGGCGTTACATCAACTGTGGAATTCAATGTTAATGATGTCAACAAAGTTTTGGGTATTCCTATAGAAAAGATAGTGGAGGCGCCAACAACACAAGAATTGGCTGAGTTTATGAATTTCATAAACTATAGCGAGAAGATAGACATGGCCAGACTGAATAGGAAGAATTTCAGAAGAGAATGGTCCTTCATATTTGACTCAATCATCAGGGCATTCACATGCAGAAAGACTGGCTATGACAACATCTCAAGTGTAGTGTAGAAGCTGGTGTATTCCATGGCTTACAGCAGATAGCTCAATGTTGGAATCTTGATCCTGGAAGAACTGAGCACAAGGCTGAGAATCCTTTGGTCAGTAGAGGTAAAGAAATTTTCTTCTATAAATTTATAATATCCACTTTAAATTGTAAACTAGCTGACATTCATATGCTTGATGGTATGGATATAAATCAAGTAGACATTTGTAAACAGGTGTCCAAAGTTCTATTTGGATCACTACTTACAAAGAATCGGGTTAAGGTTAGGCTAAATATAACTGACTTTATGTTGGAAAAAATTAGAACCTATCCTTATCCTATTCCTGACATGAGGAGCAATACAACTTCTAATTCATCTATGGCACCTGGTCCTACAGTAGCACAAATGCGGGAACACCAACATGTTCCTACCACAGCTGCAACCCTTCCTTCACAAACTCTAGGAAGTAATAAACCAACTGCTCCATCCTCCCAAAAGGACGGAGTTAGTAAGAAGAAGATAAATCAACAAAACATAGCAGTTGTACTTGACAGTGGTGAGGAACAATAAATTGAGTCACCATTGGTCATAAAACCAAAGAAGGCTAAGAAAACTAAGTTCACCACTCAGATAACCACCTCTGCATCTTCTCAAAAAGATGTTGTTGTTATAAAGGGACAACAATAGACTCCAGTGGCACATTCTCAACAAGGTGTCACTATTGAATCAAGCATTCTCCCCAATGCACCCTGTAAAGAGTTTGCACCTCCTCTTGAGCACTCTCAATAGGGTGAAAAAAGTCATGTGGTTGGCACACACACACAGAGCACATCATTTAAAACTCCCTCATCCATTCAGGGAGAGTTTCCAACAATCACTCATGAGCTCACTCATCTTATTTCTCAAATTTCTTCATCATATAATGAGGGGCTTGAATCTACTTCTCAAGCCCTGCCAAAATTATGTGACACAGTTCAAGAAACTGTGTTCACCACTCAAACATAAAATTTAGATGGTGAGAGACTACATGCTGAGGTAGACCTTGATGACACCATCAAAAAAACAGGAGTTTCATCAGTTTTTACTGAAGACCCTGTGCAAGTTCAAAATGCACCTTCATGTGCACAACAGTCTTCATAGACTGAAAGTTTAAGGGTAGTACTCTTGAGGGGGAGCTACTCAAATCCTCTCCAATTCACTTAGAGGTTTCTCATGTAGAAACAACTCCCCTCACAATCCTAGCTGAAATTGCTTTGTCAATTGAGGCTAGGAGTTCAATATCCAATGATCCAGTTATTGGGGAGGCAAGTACTCAAGCACATTCAAGTGTCAGTCCTTTGCAAGAGGGATGAGGGTTTGAGACCATGTTACATGACAGTAACCTGGTCAAATCTCTTCCAATTCCAAAGGAGGTTCACTCTACCAGTGAACAACACACTGTCACAACCACAGTTCACACTGTGAGTCCAACTGTAACACTTGTCACATGAACAATTTCACCAAATATCTCATCCACCTCAAACACTTCCAACCAACCATCAACCTCAATAAACATTAACCAACCTTGTATTTCCACACAACCTTCACACCTCATCTCACAATGACTGCATGCTCAAGCTCAACCCACAATAGTGAATAATCTACTAGTTGATCAGCTTGCAGGCCTAGCCAATATCACTCAACACCTCCTCACAACTGATATGTCTAACCAAGACTATCAGAAAATTTTGCTATCATACAAAGAAGATGTTGAAGACCAGCAAGCCAAAATTGGAGGTGAAGTTGAGCAGGATGGCAATGTAGATGCATGGCTGTCAAAAGATTACAGTACAGACATGGAGAAGGCCTTCTCCAAATTTAGAGAAGAATATATTACCATCTTGGAAGCAATGCCAAGGTCCTCACTCCTCAAGAAGTTTATGAGGATATTACAGAAGTTTACAAAGCATAATTGAAAGCCTTTCATCACATTGGAAGAGAGTTAGAGAAAACTCTAGATGGACATCAGACTGAAGTCAAGAAATTGGTTAATATAAGGATAGATGAACTAATGCCAAGTTTTTCTGAGATGAAATCCAAATTCAACAAGTTTTCAGACAAGCTTCAAGCTCTCTCTCTTGCACCAGTTGAAGAAAGCATCACCAAATTGAGTTATTCTTTCATAATATTGCACAATGTGATCCAGACTCAAATCACCAAAAATAATGAAACCAAGGTCAAACTAGATCAGTTATACTCTGCTAGATATGAACCATCATCCTTGGTAATGGAGGAGATCAAGAATGATGTTCATAATTCTCTTGGTACTATCTTTGGATCCAGTTCACAGTCAATACCTTCTACATCCACAAACCTCCAAATCCAAAATCTTCAAGCTCAAGTTTCAGATCTTCAAAACTCGAATGCTTCTCTGACTATTCAAGTCTCACAATTTACCTTTATTATCACCAGTCAACAACAAGATATAAATTCTTTAATAGACTCCCACAAATACTTGCAGATGCAAACCTTAGTGTCATTGGGAGCTATTATGGGTGCTTTAAATATACCCCTTCAGGAAACAGCCCAACAAGTAAGGACCCAAATCCCTCAACACATCACTATGTATGTCACCAAGACTAAGGGAGGGATGGAGTCCAAGCTAAAATACAACCAAGTTTCAAGCAAAAATGAAGATAATGTTGGATTGGACAGACTCAAGATGGAAGCTGAGGGACCTTGCCTTGACAAGGAATTTGATCAATTTCTGGAAGCCCTGAGAATCTCTCTAAATTTCAACCATTTCTCCTACAAGAAGGTTGTGGATAAAAATATCAATTTCCTGAGGGTGGTGATGGTGACTAGGCAAAATTTCTGGGAGAAGAGAATAGTTGTCAATATAAATGACTCAGGGGTGGACAGATGTATGCATGTGTCTCTCTCTTTCTTACAATCAAGAAGAGCATCTGAGTTGGATATCTTCATCAATAGAGTAAGGGTAGGGATTCCATATGACACTTTCCTTCTTAATGAGCTCAAAAAGGGTCAAATAGGTGCATTTCCTGAAGCCTGCCAACATACAAGCAAATGAGTGTCCTACATCTGTCCAAACACCAAGAAATGCAAATATTTTCAAATTCCAAAATAATGTGTCATGGGAAATAATAAGCTGATAATGATCTTGGAGATAAAATTAAAGTCAAAGAAGATCAAGACTTTTGAGGATGTGAAAATGATTAAAATTATGGCCAAATACTTAAAAAATGCTGAAGCCATGCTACCTAGAACTCAAATCAATATAAAGTTGATTTGGATGATGATGGGCAGAAGAAAGATGAGCATAAATCTTCTGTCTCAAATCCAAGTCACTCTGGAAAAACTAGTAGTAGCAAGGTGGATGATAAAAAGAAGTAAAACAAGAAGGATGGGGAAGACAAAAAAAGACTCAGAAAACTCTAGAAATCCAAACATCAAAAGTTCTTCCAATCCAAGCACAAAAGCCTATCCAAACACAAAAGCCTATCCAAACACAATCTCAATCAATCCAAACCCATAAGCCCAAGTATCTATACAAGCCAACTGCTAATTCTCTACTCAAAATTTCTATCACTGTTAGCCAAACCTCACTAAAAAATATCTAAACCACCTTTATTTAAACCTCCAACTAGAACTCACTTCAAGACTGCAGGAAGAAAATCAAGAAAAATTCAAGATGAAGCTGGTGCTCTTTGGAATTGCTTCAATCAAGATGACTTTCTTCCAATTTCTGAGAGCATATTAGATGATGATTATCACAAACAGTTAGCTGAGGAGATAGTTAAAGTTTACGTTGTTACTTTAGGAGAAGTCAGGATATACTATAAAGATGACACCTTCATTTTGCTGAATAGAGAAATTATTGAAATATTTTCAATTGCAGAATTTGAGAGAGTAATAAGTTTGATGAATGCAAGGGATTCATGTACAAGAATGATGAAGGCTGTGCTAGATGAGAGGTTGAGAGATAGGAATATAAGGCATGCAAGGGAAAAGGCTGAAAGGGAGGAAAGAGAAAGGAATTATGCTAAAAAGATTGAAATGTTTAAGCAAAGATCAAATGAACTGAAGGCAAGGGGGTTGAGCAGGGTATCTAAAGATGGACATTTTCTGAATATTAAGACAATTAAATTTGCAAGATACATGATTCATCTTCTCAACCATTACTCATTAGCTGAATGGCTCAAACTAGTGCAAGCTCTAAGAGGGACTGAGATCATTGAAGAACTTGAAGTACCAGTCAAACTCAAGGACCTAATTAGAAAGGAACATGGTTATGAGAAATTCAAATAATCTTTGTAACTCAACATTTGATGTAATTGCAAAATGAGTAAAATGTACTTTGTAAATTTTTCAGTCTTACTGTATTTGATTTTTAGCTTTGTGACAAGCAATCTTCTCACAAATTGGGGGAGATTTTTGTGCAAGATATGCCTGTACATAATAAGACTAAATCACTTTGACAACCCTAGAATAAGTTGTATGATAATCTAATTTTGTATTTTATAGTTGTATTTCTTGAGTCTGTAAAAATATTAAGAGATCTAGAGATATCGACAAGCCAAATCTTCTTGTATAGAACTGGAAATTTCGACAAGTCAAAAGCCTATGTAGAGAACTAGAAATATCGACAAACTATTCTACATGTAGAGAACTGGAGACCTGGACAAGTCAAAGACACATATAGAAAACTCAAGATATCGATAAGTCATTATACTTATCGATATATGACATCTCTACAGAACAAAAGATATCTCGACAAATTATCTCAAAATTTATAATGCAGACAAGTTCAAGATTCAAGATATCAGTCAACAAATAATTCATTCACTGAATTGAAAAGTCTACAAAAGTAGTTTGAATAATACAAGATCAAGGGGAAAGATTCACTGGATAAAGGATGGTGATAGGCCTACAAGATTCTACACATATTTTCTAATACCAGAAATGGAAATAAACAAGATAGCTTTAGAAAATGTGTTAGTACATTTCAGTGTAAGTTTTGTAAACCTGTGATGTTGATCTATAAAGTATGCACGGGTCCTTAGTTTAGAAGTTAACAAAAACAGATCTAGAAAATCTTGTATTCTTACTCAAGATTTGTAGTTGAGTTCTTATTTTCAAGAACACGAATTTGTAGTAAAACAAATTTGATTAATACAATCAAGTGATTATTTGATATTGTGTTAGTGTGCTTACAGTTAAACAATTTATCTCTACAAGTTAATACCTGTTTTGTTCATTTCCAAGCCAAATATTTTAAAAACAAATTATAATCCAAAGAAACACACTTACCCCTTCTCTGTGTTACATTTTACTGCACTTAATATCTAACAGTATATTTTTGCAAAACAAGATATATTTTTCTGGCCATCGTATAATTAGGTTTTCATTGAAATAGTTTGTTTTTGTAGAAATTTGTGTGAGTCATATGATTTGAAGATTATGTTCTTCTTCTTTTACTAAATGTAGAGCATGGAGCATATTGCAAAAATTGAGAAGGTGACTGCTATTCAGTTCATAAAACAAAGTACTACTACTACTTGCACCAACAAATCATGATCTTTTAGGGGGGCTAGTCGTTACCCAGTTTGGCTGCATTTGGTACAGTAGGCTTCAACTTATTTCAGACTCATAATTTGACTGGGTTGTCATATATGGTATCAGAGCCGACTCTCGAAAGTTTGATTCGTCAAGTTACCGGAGGCGGGGACACGAAGGCTGGTGGTATTATCCCACAATGGACAGAGATCCGGAGGTGGGGACACGAAACCGGCCGGTATTATCCCACAATGGCTAGAGGGGTACGATTTTAGTCCTATGGGCTATTTATTCTGGCCTAACAAAGACATCATATGTTTAAATGGGGGAGATTGTAACACCCCAGTCCGACATGGAGAAGATATGGGACTTCTTTCGATTTATAAGGCAAATTACTACTACTACTTGCACCAACAAATCAGAAGTCCTTGTAAATAAGTGCCATTATTTAAAAAAAATATTGAAACCTTTATTTAAGTTTTTGGGCCCCCGAAATGACATTTTCTGGAATATTTTGATGAAAGAAAATTTTAGAGTACGAAATTTTTTTTTTTTTTAAATTAGGTTCACAATTATTGAAATATTTATCTAATTTTTTAATAAATTATAAATATTAGTAATCTTGTAAAATTCGTAAAAAAAATAATTCACCTCGGATTTTAATGAATTTTTATGATTCGAAACATACTTATAATTACCTAAAACTTTCGTTCAGGGCTTCTTTCGGTTGAGAACCTTCGTATATAAAATATAATATATCTGCATCTGAAAGATCACCCTTTTTCATTAACAATCAATTGTGACATGATATTCACTCAACCAATACATGCCCAATATAATGTCAAAGTCATGCATCTCCATTAGAAGCAAATTAACATTATAATTTTCATCTCTAACAGCTATCGAACATTCTCAATACATATCAGATATAATGATAGAATTGGTCATCGAGGTACCAATAGACATATGGTGATATAATAATGAAGGTGCAACACCAAGATGGCGAAAAACGATAAAGAACTTTCGTTGAAGATTTTTCCTCATATTATATTTCGAACTATTCTCAAATAATAAAATTATTTAGAACTCATTTTTCAGTTTACAAATTTATTAAGCGTATATTTTAAATAATTTCAGCATCGTTATAATCTCATTTACAAATTTATTAAGTGTATAGTCCGGAAAAAAACCATGCTAAAATCATCAAATAAATATTGATGATAGAAAGTAAGACACGAAGAATAAATCAAAAATTTCAAATTTAAAATATATCTGTAAATATATTATTGGATTTTTTGAATGTTAAAATAATCTTCATGAGCGATCGATAAAATTATTTATCTTTTCCGACGAGTCGGACAAAATTTTGACTTAACATATATTCAGTATAACATTTCTTATGAAATAATGACTATGAGGTCTGAGAAATAATTTATTTTAAATTATAAATAGTTGTATCCAAATAAATAAGAATTTGTGATTTTTTTTATAATAAAACATATTTGTTTGGTCTTTTGATCTAATATTTGGCAAGGCAAGTATGAAATAATTTATTCAATAAATATATTTAATATATTTGAGTTTCAAATATTTAAGTTCGACACCTTTTAAATAAATCGTATAGTTTTATGTCGTGAAAGTATACTTTTATTTGTATTTGAATTATTTTCCCATGGGAAAAAAAGCAAGAAAAGAAAAGAATTCCATTAATCCTTTTTTTTAAGAAAGAATTCCATTAATCCTAAAATATGGATAAATTTCCGTTACACGCGCGTGGCAATTTGCGTTTTGAATTTGTTATAAAGTGGCGCGGGTTGGGGTTGAATTGAATTGAACACAAAAGTTACAATCTTTCCTATTAAAGACAATCTAAGTTTGAAATTGATACTATACTAATTTTCAATTCAAATTTTGATTTCCTGCTTGGGCAATGTCTTTACCAGAAGAAGACGAATGGGAGCTCATCAACGACGATGGCTTCGTATACAAGCGCAACTAACGCCGTCGCCTTGATATCACTTCCGCCACTTCTGCTCCTCCGTCAGATCCACTTGTTGAGGACAATAATCGAAAGATTCGGAGAAGAAATGCTCTGTTAAAACTTAAAGACAAGTACCAAGCTGAGCTTTTCCGTTGGGAACTTTTGTCAAACACCTTGAGGGACTTGAATTTGCAAACCCAGAATGTTGAAAAGAGTCTTGAAAAGAATGATGTGGGCCAAAGGGGAGATGAGTTGTCGGTTGAATTTTCGGGTTTTAGCTGGTGTGCTCTTTTTGATGAGCTTCTTGCTCAGGTAGTTTCAAGATCTCAGCTTTTTGCTAAATTTGACTTTCTTTTTGAATCTTAGGAACTTATTTTGTAGTGTATGAGATATTCTGTTTTAATTCTTGGTAATTTCGAGTTTTGGGTTGTTTGTGAAATTGGGTTTTCTTGGATATATATTGAAATTTCGTTTAGTTTTGGTTCTTGATACACTTAGGTTAATTGGGTGATTTTGAGTTTACGTCTCTTTTTGTGGAGTCCATGATATAATCTTATTGTGTAGTTTTATCGGGTATTTTCTGTTTTAATTTTTGATTTACTTGGTTGACTAGGTAATTGAGTTATTGCATTTATAATTGTGAACTGAGAATTACTATATTTATTCCTGCCCATCCTAGTAAGCAGAACATCTCCGAAAATCCCATAGCCTGCATGTTTCACATCAAAATTATGTGAAAAAAAATTGATCTTAAATGATCACTGTCGAGAGTTGGAAGTTTGTTTTAAACTTACACCTCTCCGACCAAATAGATCTGCTAGTTTCCCACTCATAATAGCACCTAACATTGCTCCAATCGTCATTATCGAACCAAAAAGTGAATACTGTGAAGATGAAACCAAATTGTGAATAATGTAAGGATGAAATCAACAAGAGAATACTGTAAAGAAGAAACCAAGAAATGAATAGGAATTGGAAACATAATATGCATTACAGAATTAAATTTAGTAACAAACTGTATGTACATGTTCATTAACTTATCCGTGCTATAAGATTTGTAAAGAAAAAATGTGTGTATGTTAAGAGTTTAAGATTCTTTTTTTATAGCAAGGTGTAATCAAGAAAATAGAAATATACTTTAATCAACCATTTTAACACAATTCATATAAGTATATAAACAAAAGATGTAGGTTATAATGTAAACCTGTGCTAAAGAGAGACCAAGGTCATCCATGATCCCGGTCTGTGCAGGTGATGAAAAGCCGATCTGCATAAATTAAATATAAAAACT